>NC_135307.1:14769500-15112625 GCF_048772815.1 Callospermophilus lateralis
AATTTTAAAAAAAATATTTATTTTTTTTAGTTTTTGGCGGACACAACATCTTTGTTTGTATGTGGTGCTGAAGATCGAACCCGGGCCGCATGCATGCCAGGCGAGCGCACTACCGCTTGAGCCACATCCCCAGCCCTTATCTCCATTTTTCTAATGAAGAAACTGAGGTATGGGGTTTAGGACATTTGCCCAGTGTCTTAAAGCTGGTGACTGACTGTTCAAAGATTTGAACTCAGGCAATTTGATTGTATAGCCCTGTTTATATTCATAGCCCACACATTGATAGTGTAGCACACAATATATATTAAATAATTATGTACATATAGTATATGTATGCCCAAAATTTTTATTGGCAAGAGTATGTAATTTAAAAAAATCATACTTGACTTTTTTCTATCACTGTTTTCCAGGGCTAGGCAATGTTTTTCTGTAAAGGACAAGATAGTAAATATTTAGGCTTTGTATGCCAAGAGACAAAACCAAGGATATGATATAGATAATTATTTTAGTCAGCTTTTTCACTGCGGGGACTAAAAGAACAACCACAGAGGAGGAAAATTTTATTTAGGGGCCCATAGTTTAAGAAATCTTAGTCCATAGAAGGCCAGCTCCATTCCTTGGTATAACATGGCAGAACATCATGGAAGAAGGATGAGGCAGAGGGAACAGTTTGCATGGTGATCAGGAAGCAGAGAGAGATTCTTCTTTTATTTATAGGTGGTGCTGAGAATCAAACCCAGGGCCGCATGCATGCCAGGCAAGCATGAAACCGCTTGAGCCACATCCCCAGGCCCAGAGAGAGAGATTCTATTCTCCAGATACAAAATATATACCCCATAGCCACACCCCAATTCCCAGCTCCTCCAGCCACATCCTACCACTTCGGTTAATCCCATCAAGGATTAATTCACTAGTTAGGCTAAGGCTATAACCCAGTCATTTCTCCTCCAAACCTTCTTGCAGTGTCTCACATGTGAGCTTTTGGGGGAACACCACATCTAAACCATAACAATATTTATGTAACAAGAGACAAACCAAATTTTCTCAAATTTTTATTGATGAAATAAAAATATAATAGAGGCTGGGGTTCTGGCTCAGCAGTAGAGCATTCACCTAGAACGTGCGAGGCCCTGGGTTCGATTCTCAGCACCATATAAAAAGAAATAAATAAATTAATTAATTAAAGGTATTGTGTCCAACTACAACTAAAAAAATATTTTTAACAAAATATAATAATTGAATATAATGTTTTGTTACATAGTTCTACTAATAAGAATGGAATTCCTTTTCATGAGATAAAAGTTGCCTTAAGTGGAATTCAAATTTAGAGTCCCCTATCATCAGATTGATTGTTTGCAAATATTCATTTATGAAACCATTCTTAACTCAGAACAAAACCAGACAATGAGCAGAGCTGGCCTGCAGGCTACGGTTTACTGACCCCTGATCATGTCACTATTGTCCAAATTAGTATAAATACCTCCACAATACAGCCCCAAATATTATTCTGACTTTAATCTGCCATTTTTCCTGGTGTGTTTCTCTCTGTTTCTGATGGGATTACTGACATTCCTTGGATATTTTTCCTGAAAGGGTTCAAGGCTCAATAGAACAAGCAGAAGTAAGGAAGATCTGGGTTAGAATCACAGTCCTGTCACTTAAACAGCTTGGGCAAGTGATTAAAAAAAAAAAAAAGACAAAATAAAGCAAACAAACAAAACAAAATTCTCTGTGCCTCAGTTTCCTCCATTTACATATAACCTGGATTTCAAGTCTCCACTTCCTATAGGCAAAGACAGAATCATCAGTTTCCCTAGTACTTTTCCCCACCTTCTTAAAATCTCCCTTGATGATTTCTGGATGGGGGGTGGGCAGTCATGCTTCACACCTGCACAAGCCTGTGCCTGCTGCTGGGGACCACCGCTGTCCAGTCAGACACCGTGGACTCTGCTGGTCTGCCGAGGCTCTATTAATGCCCTGGGCTCACTTTCAATCCCTGACACCAGAGAGGTGTGGTCAGTCATCTGGGATGAACTGGAAAGCTTTTACCTGCCTGTGCAGCTATGTCTACTGTTGGAGGGGCGCCAGCCCAGTACTACTTTTATCCCTACATTTAAGAAGTTTTTTCTGATAAAATAATCTTTTTTTCTCACTCGGGATGGCACAGCTGATGATAGAGCCTCCTCAGAAAACGTGCACTGGTGACTTCTGGGGTTCCCAGATGCAAGTGTGCATGGATTATGCAGGGTCTGTGGGTCTGTCTCCTCTGGAAGGTTGTCAGAGGGCCTGCCTGATGTGAGTCGCTCCACCTCTGACAGCTACAAACCTGGGTGCCAGAGACTCGCCATCCTGGAACTGCTGGGCTACATTATTTAAGTCATGTTCCTGTGTGGTATTATCTGCCTTATAAACGAGGCAGTAGATGTTCCCTTTCTGCCTTTGTGCAGGCCCGCAGAATGACATCTGCAGTGGTACCAGTTCCCAGGGGTAACCGCTGTGTAAACACACTTCTAATGGCTGCATAATCCTTCATCATCAAAACATGATTTATTTAACCATTCATCTATTGTTGAGCATATATGTCATCTTCAAGTTGTTTGCTCTTACAAAAATTGCTTCTGTGAATCTATTTGTACATGGATCTGTGTGCCATTCCGTATGAAACGCACACAGTAAGAATGAAACAGAACAACAAAGCAGTCATCTGTGTGGAGTCAACTCTCCCAGCCAAAGGAGTTTTGGGAGTGCCTGCTCTGCTCTGACAGCTGCATTGGATTAGAACTCCACGTGGCCCGGACACCACAGTCCTCTGTCAGTTTCCCAAAAAGAAGTGAAGAGCAAAGGGGATTCTCTGGGAGCAGACCAGCACCTGAACAGAGTTCTTGAAAACTAAGGAGAACCCATGTCTTTCTTCCAGAAGGGCTGTCCGCATCATCACTTAGATAAAGGAAACGGACTTATGAGGGTCTCACCACCTTTTCTGATATGTCTTGCTAATTCAAGTGTCTTGTTATTCAAATTGGTTTAATTACACAAAATAAAAAAGAGATCCATTGCATCAGATGGAATGACATCAACCCTGAAATGACTGGAAATTTCATCATGGAGTGTCCTTGGGATATTTTTTTTAGTTTTGTTTCCTCCCCCAACTTTGTGCAATTCAAATGCATTCTTAATTTCTCCAACCCAGGCTGATTTGTAATAACAATACCAACACCTTGCACATTATCTCACTCGATTCTCGGAACAATACTCTGAAGTACAAACAGCTATTTTTATTATCCCAGTTTTATAGATGCAGAAGCTTAGGCTCAATGATGTAAAATGATTTCTGGTTCGTTTCCCAATTTCCAGGCAGGCTGTGGCTAACAGCTGCGATGCAGTGAGCGCCTCAGACAGCGATGGTGGGGACCGTGTTTTCCACGCCCAGTCTTCTGCCAAACCCACCCAGAAACATTCTCCTTGTCAATAGAGTCTGCAAACATCACAAAGCTGCTATGTAAGCACTAGATCACCTCTCGGATTTTCTGATTTTCTTTTGATACCTGTGTAGTCCTCATCAGTGCTTGAGAGGGGGCAGATTTCTTGAGCAAAAAAACCAGAGATGCGAGCTGACTTAAGAGCCAAGAAAGGCAGTAGAGTTGAGAACACTGAGAGGAGTAGGCAAGGAGCAGATCCTCCTCCTAGAGGGGGGCTGAGGAAGACTCATGGCCTAGTTTGTCTTAGCCAGGTCTGTGCCCGGCTGGGCAGCCCTGCAGTGGTTTCTCTTCCTGTTCCTCCCACAACCTCGCTCAGATTTTCTCTCCCACATACAAACTCCAGAGGCAGCAAACTAATAGCTGCAGCTGGCCTATAGCCACAGTTGAACTTGAACTATTTGCCAACATTTTAAATCATTACTTAGTAATCTGAGTTTCAGAAAATCAGAAGATCAGGCCACTCTGGTAGGCCAGCATTTCTGGGTGGCAGCACCTGGATGTGGCGGAGCAGTGACTGTCACTTGGACTGAGGCATACTCCTCCCTCCACCTCGCCACCACGCAGCCTGCCTCTTCACTTTATCTCGCTGTCTACATAAATATTTAAGTTTGAAAGCTTTGAAGGAAGGAAGATGATCCTAAGAGCTGTAAGCACTTAAAGTGAGCAACTCTCTGATGTCTGTTAGAAAACAGGCCCAGCTTTCTTATCAGCCCTTCACCATGCAGTTGTTAGATGTTGTGGTAAGTGGCAGGAACCTCCCCCTTGGGATTAGAGTGGGTTGGAGTCCCGGCTCTGGTATTCATTAGCCAAAGGCCAGAGTCTGAATGGATGGCTTCCCAAGTGGGGTACACAAACCCCTCAGGGGTACAGTAATCCTAGGGATGGCAGGAGGTTTGGGGACCATGGTCTGGAGCACTCGTGAAGGAATGCAGTGTGGGAGGTGGCTGATCTTCCTAACAGAACCTCAGAGAAGCCGGGATATGACAATGTTCTATGTGCAGAGGGTGTGGGACACAGGGCTGGAAAGGGGGATCTGTCAAAAGGCTGTGGAAGCCAGACACCATGGAGCACACCTGCAATCCCAGCAGCTCCGGAGGCTGAGGAAGGAGGATCCTGGTTCAAAGCCAGCTTCAGCAAAAGTGAGGGGCTAAGCCACTCAGTGAGACCCCGTTTCCAAATAAAATGCAAAACAGGTCTGTGGTCAAGTGCCCCTGAGTTCAATCCCTGGTACCACCCACAAAAAAAGTCTGCTGAAACACCCCCACCTTTTCACACCCCCCAACACACATATCTGAACCAAGGAGAGATATTGTCAGAGTGCACCTTTAAAACAAAAACAACAAAATAACATCTCCAAAGGGAGGAAATCAGCACATTCTAATATTCAGTACTCCCCACGCCTTGAAGGCTTCCAGTTAACAAGCCCTGCCAGGTTCCCGGAACACCCTATTTGGCTCTGGTTTTTAAATATGAATGGACAATAAAGAATCTCCAAGCATATCAGGAAAAGCTCCACAATAAAAGAGAACAACTGAAATAGAAAAAAATCAACAACCCTGAAGGACAGAGTTATTTTGAGGAAGAGAACCCAAAGCAAAGCAAACCAAACCAAAATGTTCCCACTAATATCTTCAGACTCATGAAAGTATTTCATGCATAAAAGAAGAAATGAGGGGTTTGGGTTGTGGCTCAGCGGTAGAGTGCTTGCCTAGCACGTTTGAGGTGCTGGGTTCGATCCACATAAAAATAAATAAAATAAAGGTATTGTGTCCAACTACAACTGAAAAAATATTTTAAAAAGAAGAAATGAGATGTATGCAAAACAAATACAAGAACTCTTAGTAATTAAAAAATATGACTATTATATTATAAAAGAATCAGTGGAAAGTTTGAAAGGTTTAAATTGCAGTATTCTTCCTGAAAGTTAGTCCAAAAGAGGAGGACATTTTTTAAAATGTAAGTAAAAAAATACAAAAGACAGAGAATAAGTACAGGAGGTCCAACCTCCAACTGAGAGTTGATTCCAAAATGGAGGGCAAAGAAAAACATACAAAAGAATTACCCACTGAGTTATCTAATCTGGTTCTTTAGATCATCACAGATAAAGGGAACAATTTAAAAAATTCAATTAAAAAAAGGTATTATGTGTAAAGGAGTGAAAATAAAGCAGGCATTGGACTCCCCACCAGCAGCGCTAGATTTCAGGAGGCAGTCCACTGCGTGATGCAATCAGAAATCTGGGAACATGACTTTCAATCTAGAATGTCACACTCAACCAAAGTATCAGCCGAGGGTGAATATAGAATAAAGACCTATTTGGGGACAAATAGGTCTCAGAAAATTAACATCTCACATACCAGTTCTTAGGAAGGTATTTGAAAATGTGTTGCAGCAAAGCAAAGGTCTCACCTAAGAAGTAGAAAGATTGATCCTTAGCAGGCCTGGAAGGTAAAGCCCACTGGGACAGCTATGCCACAGGAGGATGGTGGGCCTCCAAGGAGGGACTAAAAAACTCAACAGAAAACCCGACAGGCCGAAGGAGTGGGAGTAAAATGAGCTCCAATTAAGAAAAAATGCAACAATATAAAAGAAAGACACAGAAAATTCACTGAAAGAGAGCAATGCTCATAGTCACAGCACTGTAAATGCTACTTGAGTCTCTCTCTCTCTCTCTCTCCCTCTAAGATCAGCATGTGGAAGAGATAATTATGGCTAGCATGTGTGAGGCACTGAATGCAATGTCCTTATCCTGAAAATTATATAGGGCAGAAGCTGGGAGAGGGTCTGAAGGAAGAGAATGATACTGCCACCTTAAAAAGTAAGGAATCAAGAGATCCTGACCTTAATTGATGGAATAAGAAATGAAGGTACATCAGTGTCACAGAGGAAACTTATTGAGAAACAAAGAAGTCATATAACTGTAAAAAAGAGGAGTTGCCAGTGAAAATGAACTAAATCCTCATTTATTGTGGAAGAGGGAAAAGGCACAGGAGTAATCAACAAATAGCGATAAAAGTGTATTATTTAAAAGTATAGAGATTGAAGAATATGAAAAATAACATCCCCCAAGAAAAGGGGAATGACAGTCCCCAGGGAGAAAAGGAGGACTGTGTGACCCAGGAGGCAAGAAGAGGAGGGCAAACAATGGGCCCTGGGCTCTGGTCTTTCATCCCAGTAACAATGAGTTTCAAGCTTTTACAACTGTTTTCCCGAGTTAGATTTTTAATTTGTACAACTAGTTCCCTGACTGCCCAACCAGCCGGCCCCCAGAATCCAACAATTAAGTCACACTAAGCATTCTGCTATGATCAACTCTCACTAAGACCTATAAAAAACAGACCCCTCCTGTACCCATTCACCATTTTCTCCCCTGAAAATGTGCCATCCACTGCAGCTCACTACAGATTGCTTGCTGATCTGTTGAGTTCTGCTCCCATTTCGGTTATTTTTGCTGACAGAGATAACATCAGAAGAAATATCTAAGAAATAACCTGACTGCTTCTGAGCAACCAGTTGAGGTGGGGCAGTGTTTTTGCTGTCTGCACCCTGGTCGCTTGTCCTGTTGCTTTCCTCCCACCCCGACCACCCTTCCCAACCCTCTCCTCTTCGTCTCTAATCCTAATGTCACAACTTGTCTATTTATTAATTCAAAACCTTTCTTCTGTTGTTTCTAATCAATTAATATAAAAGGCATCATCTGATTCAAAGTCTCCACAGGTGTCTGTCCCAAATTGCAGTCTTCCAGCCACTGCAGAAATTTTCCCACAGAGCATTTGGAATTCCTGTGCTCTGCAGATTCATAAAGAATGAGGAACTGCTTGAGGGTGGCTTGGGAATGATGGTGATATTACTATTCATTTTAGTTTTTTAAATTTTTTTGATATTTATGGATGGACAGAATGCCTTTATTTTATTTATTTTTATGTGGTGCTAAGGATTGAACTCAGTGCCTCACACATACTAGGTAAGCGCTCTGCCACTGATTTTGCCCTCATTTTGCATTTTCTATTGCTGTGTATCAACTAAGCATCTTAAAACAACACTCATTTATTTTATTTTTTATTGTTTTTGGTACCAGGGATTGAACCTAGGAGCATTCAGCCACTGAGCCCCGTCCCCAGCCCTATCTTATATTTTATTTAGAGATAGAATCTCACTGAGTTGCTGAGTTATCTCACCATTGCTGAGGCTGGCTTTGAATTCAAAATCCTCTTGCCTCAGTATCCCAAGCTGCTGGGATTACAGGTGTGCGCCACCGCACCTGGCACAACACTCATTTACGACTTCCCAGTTCTGTGACTCAGGACTTCTCACAGCTCAGGCTCTGCTCACAATCTCAGGAAGCTGACATCAAGGTGGTTGACAGGCGGGACTCTTACCTGAAGGCTCTGGAGAAGAGCCTCCTCCAGACACATTCAGGTGTTTGGGTAAATTTGGGTGCTCACTGCTATAGGGCCAAGGTCCTTGTTGTCTTGCTGATCACTGGCAAGGGGTTGCTCCTGGCTCCTGGAGGCCGCTCTCAGGGCCTTTCTGTGTGGCCCCTCCCATCATCTAAGCCAGCAGCAGGCTCTGGAATTGAAGACTTTTTTGTGCTTCAGATCTCTGGGAATTCTTTTACTGCTATCAGTTGGAGACAACTCTTAACTGTTGTGATAAAGTTAGGCCTACTCAGAAAATCTTCCAATCTTCAAGTTAAATAATTAGTAACTTGATCATATCTCCAAAATCCTTCTTGCCACTTAATGTAAGGATAACACCTGAGGACAAAGCTAATGAGGAGAGCCATCTTATCATTCTACCACATTACTCAAGAAAAATGACTCTTATTTTTATAGAGGATGCATTTTGATATAAAAGCACAGAAAAGTACAAAGAGGAAGTTGTTTGACGTGCACCAAATCTCACTTCCTGGCAACAGTGGTCCACATTTGGAATATATCATCTGAATGGATCCCTGTGCATAGAAACAGAGCAGGAAGATCAATCAATGATGGTGGGGTTTTACTCAATTATTTTTAAGTAAAATTAAGTTTAATGATACATAAAAAAAAAAAAAGAAACTGAAGGGAAATGAAAAAAAAAATCACTGTACCTCAGTTGAATGTTTCTATGCCACAAAAATTCTTAAAATATTTCCTTTAAAGAAAAACTACTACAGATATCATCAAGAAGTTGGCATCACATTTGCTTAAAAATGTTGCAGTTCATGCATTTCTTTCTTTTTGGCACTGGAGATTGAACCCAGGGGTGCTTAACCACTGAGCCACATCCCTAGCTGTTTTATATTTTATTTAGAGACAGGGTCTAGCTAAGTTGCTTAGGGCCTCAGTAAGTTGCTGAGGCTGGCTTTGAACTTGCCATCCTCCTGCCTCAGCCTTCCAAGCTGCTGGGGTCATAGGCATGTGCCACTGCACCCGGCTTGGGCATTTCCTTTTTAAGAGTGGGATTATTTCCCAGCCAGTAAAGATGGGTAAATGTATATGCTTAGAAGTCCTTCCACTGCCCTTTCTCCTCACTTCTCAATTTTTGTTTAGTACATAATTATTCTTACAGTCTAAGAGCTCTTAATGTGTACATTTTTAAAAACCATAAGTCCCACAGCTCTTTTGTCCTCGTTCTATATTTAAAACAAATCAAAACCCACCTTCAGTATTTTCTTGGAATCTTCCTCCCTCCTCATGATTTCTATATTCTGGTTTCTCTCTTGGTTGACTGATTTCAGATAAAGAACTTTCCCCAAGCTTGTGAAACCCTGAGTTCATTCATGCTCAGGTAGGTCTGTCAACAGCCTTTACGCTTCAGGGACCCCTCGGCAGAGCAGTCGTGAGCCACACCACAGCTTGCTTACGGGGCACTGTGCTTTCACACTGCCTCCAGTCTCACTTAGGTCTCACTTAGGTCTCTCCTACTGATCTGTTCTGAGGCTTCTTCAGGAATCCCAATTCAGATGCATATTGGATCACGTTGTTTATTCTCCTTAACTACTGACTTTTGTAGTTGTTTTTATTTCTGTGTTCTATTGTGTTTTCACTTGTTTATTCTGGTTTCAGTAGAGTCTAAAGTGGCTTCCTCTCTTTCTCGAGTTGTGCCACTTGATTTCTTTCTTCTTTTGTTGTTCTAGAATTCCTTATTTGTACCCCTTCTCTTTGAGTTTTTTTTTTTTTATTTCAGAAAGAGATAGTTTTGTAATTTCTCGGATGCAATGGAGAATTATTTGTTAAATAGCACAGGAAAAGGTAGAGGCAGCAACACCTTTACTTTGGTGTACTTCCAACTCTGTTTCTCTCCAGGAAAAGAATGCCTCAGATTCTCAGGCACTGGCGCTGAGGAGTTACTGGGTCCCTCACAAAGCCCAAGGCTCTCTGGGTTCTGGTCTAGCAATGGCCTCACCCTTACATCTGAAGAAGAGCTTGGCTTGGGGGCCAGGACCCAGACCACAGAAATAAATAACTGCCTGTCGGGTTTCTTCCTGATTTTAATCTTCCCTGTTATCATATAGATTCTTTACAGAAACACTACCTGTTTCTCTTTGGAGCTTAAACTAAGTCATCTGAGTATCATGTCCACAATTTTGCCTTATCCATATATCACCCCTATTAAAACGAATATTCTTTATATCAACTTCAAATTTTCATTTATTTGAAAAGGAAGTATATTATGTCACAAATGGAAAATCAGTAACACTTGCCATAAACAGAAAGTAGCTGTTAAAATAAATGCAATGAACACAAAACAATAGAATGTTCTAGCTGGATACATTGTCTGCTGGGAACTAAGTATGAGGTCTATATTTTTCTTGCTAGAAATAATGATCCTTACAAATTGGAGAAAAGCTAAAGGTTACTGGCATCAAACAGACTTTCCTCTTGATGTAATCAAATTGAAGGAAGCTAAACTAAAAAGAATCACTTTTTTAAAAAAAAATTGTTCCTTAATATAGCTGATCAACTTGTCCAGGCACCACCTCATCTTGTGGCATACAAGCCCCCTTGGGAAACACCACCCCAGACCAAGAATCAATGATTTGGCTCCTGATGACTGACTGTGACAATAACATCTAAGGAAATACATTTCCTGCTCGAGGCTCTCGGCAGTGCCTGTCTGCTCTCGGCATTTTACCAGTTTTACAGTATCTGGTAGGCATATTTCATGGTTTGTGGTTTGAGGTTCTGAGAGTTTCCTTGTTTCATTAAAAAATGGGGCTTTTCTTTTTAAGCTTTGCTTTTTGTGTTGCTTCTAAAGATTTCAAAGGAGGTGAAAGGAAGGGCGAGATGTTTTTACTGCCTTCCCGGGGTATGCTGTATGAGTGATGTGCACCTCTATGACCTCTTGGTGCCCTGGTTGTCCCAGGTTCGCAGAGGTGGAGCCAGTTTTCATACTGGAGTCTCCTGATGCAGCCTCGCGCTCACGACCTGCCACCTTTGAAAGGTTTCCACGGATTGCAGGTACTCTCTGAGGTAGCAGAAGGCAGAGTGAGAAAACTGCTTCCTGGACAGCTTTCCTTCATGTCTGCGAACTCAGGTGCGGTGCACCTTTCCAACATCCTGACATCAGCATAGTGGGAGCCTGAAAACGTTCACAGTGGATAGATGTCTTCACCAAGGGTGAACTTGACACCCCTTAACTGTGTTGGTCTCCACATGCTGCAGCAAGTCCCTGAAACTTAATGAATCCATGTCACACAGCGAAGGTTCTGACAGCCTCAAAACAGTATCAAGATACTGCAGTGTTTGAGTTTTTGAAAGGTGTTCTTTCTTGTCTGAGTATACATTGAGTGTCTTACAGAGCTACTTAAAGGGGGAGGGAATGGTGTGCTGAGCCTCTGGCATTTCCCAGGTCTTGTACATCCAAAGGTGAGGAGCTCACATTGCCTGAAAGATGAGATTTCTCAGGTCTGAGTGGCTCCCAGCCATCCAGGCCTCTCCCGCTCTGCTCAGCCCCAACCCCAAAGAAGGGGCTGCAGTCAAGGATCAGCAAGGCTACAGAGAAAGGGTCACAGCCGCAGACCACAACCCGAGGGGCTGAGCAGAGACTCCTACTCCGACACGAGCTAGAGGAAGTCAGTTTCTGAGAGGAACAAACATATTTTCAGTTTTTTTTTCTTTTCCTCTGTTACTCTCCTCAGTCTTACCAGAAACCTGGTTTTCCCCTAGACAACCTCCTTTACCCAGGCCTGTTGCTTCCACTTGTCCATCGCTCAGGGCTGGGGGGAAGTGATGACTTCCTCAGTTCAGTTGTGACAGCCAAACCTTGGTTCACTGTCTGATCTCCCATCATTTTTCTCCCTTGATGCCACACATCCCCTCACACCACTCATTGGTTAAATCGCCAACCATCTATTTTATTTGGTGCTTTGGTCTCAGGTCTATAATTTTTCTTCTAGCACTGTTGCTGCCTCTGATAGGTTGTTGGTTTTTCAAAATTCCAACTGGCTCTTATTTACCATCCACTGCTCTAATGGCTATACAACAGAATTGGGCATTGTAAGCTTGGCTGTCCCTTACACTCATTTGGGAGTTTAAAAAAAAAACAACAAAAAAACCAAAGTCTATACTCCACCCCAGGTTAATTAAATCACACTTTCCCTTTCCCTTCTTTCCTTCTCTCTGCCCTCACCCCCTTTCGCAGGCCAGGTGGGAATTCCATTGTGCAGCTGAAGTTGGAAACTCAGCTCTGCTAGCTCCAGCTTCTGGCCTCCATCTCTTCCCCCAGGCTAGCGTTTCCTTTTAGATTAAATGCCTGCTCAGCCCACTTGGGCCTCAGGGTCATTTGTTTCAACCAGGTGGTTGCCCAGCTGCTAATCTCCAGCCCCCAGGGGAAAACCTAAATTGCTAGAGAAAGGCACTTACCAATCCTGATTCTGGCTTTCTAACTTCACTTCAGCCCCCAGAGGTAGTAGCAATCATCCAAGCTGGCTCACTGTACTTATTTCCCCAGTGGCTATTCCAAACTGTTTCCACTACCTTCCAATCTCTTTCCATCTCCCTATTGCTCAGCACAATGCTTGCATCTGTGAAGAAATTCCTCCTATATATGTGCACACTTGGTGCTCACAGGGCTTTTTTTTTATCTGCTTTATAATGCTTATTAAGTTTTGTAACTCTTCTGTAATTTTAAAACTACTTGAAAATGAAAAGCAAAATAAAAATAGCAAAACCAGGAAACTTCCTGGATCCCTCCAGCTAGGACCTTCTTAACTTTCCTTCTAGGCAAACTTCTTGAAACAAAGATGTCTACACACACCTATCACCCAGGGCACCATGTTGGCAAATCTGTTGGATCTTTCCAGACCCTATCTAAAATGACCTCTCAGGACATTTGACACAACTGACCACTCCCTACTTTCTGCAACACTTTGGCTTCTGAAATTTGGGGGGAAAAAATTCTCCAAGCTTTCCTGCTTTGTCTCAGGCTCCACCTTCTCATTCCAACTTCTCAGTGTTGAAATACTTTAGGCTTCAGTCCCGGGCTCTTCTTCTCTTCCTGCTTCAGTTTCTCCCCAGGTAATCTGCTTCATAACTCTGCTCTCAAATGCCATCTACATGCAAGTGATTCCTGAATTTATATCTCTATCCTAGGTCTTTCTTCAGAGCTTCAGATACAGACCTCTATATAATTAATATTGGTCATGGATGTCTCAAATTAAACTCCTGATATCACTCTTGGGTGCTCTTCCTTTAATCTGCCCTTCTCATGAAATTGTTCTATTATCT
The DNA here is from genome assembly GCF_048772815.1 of Callospermophilus lateralis. Classification (NCBI taxonomy): domain Eukaryota; kingdom Metazoa; phylum Chordata; class Mammalia; order Rodentia; family Sciuridae; genus Callospermophilus; species Callospermophilus lateralis. The sequence continues at coordinate 14,782,693 of NC_135307.1, forward strand.
TCCTCCATTCTCCTAATCACTCATGCTAGAAACTCTGGTATCATTTCAGACACCTTTTTTCTCATCACCCATCAAATGCAATCCTTCATGAAGTCCAAAATGTATACCCAGAAGTTCTGTTTCTGTTTCTCTCTCTCTCTACTGCAACCACGCTCATCTTTTTCCCAGACTACAGGGATGGTCTCCTAACTGGTATTCCAGTATCATCTCTTGCTGCTCCTGTTCAGTCATCACACACTCACCACAGTGACCTTTTGGAAATACTACTCCAATTATGTTACTTCCCTGTTTAAACTCCTTCCATTGCTTTCCACACATATTAATAAGACCAATCATACACTCAAGTATTGGTCTCCACCTATCTGTCTCATCTCATCCCTTGCTTACTGTATTAAGGCTCCATTGGCTTTCTCTAAATCTCTCAAATGCAAAATGCTCTTTGCCTGTGTCAAGACATCTCCCTAAAATCTTCCTTTCCTTCAACAATTCATCCATGAAATCAACGGTGTAGGCTAGAGGATGCTTTGGTAGCAAACCATCCTAACATCTCAAAGTTTATACCCGAAAAGACTCAGGTCCCACAGTCTGAAGCGGGTCAGGTGGTTCTTCTTCAAGTGGAAACTCAGGAGTTTAGGGTTCTTCTAAACTGTGGCACCCTCACACCCAGAATGTGGCCTTTTTGGTTGCTGTGTAAATAGAAGAGAGTGTGGGTGATCACGCATGGAGTTTTTTGGCTCCACCTGAAAATGGCATACCTCATGTCTGCCCACAACCCACTGGCCAGATCAGGGTCATATGATCATATCCCAACTGAAAAAGTAGGCAAAATGGAAAAAGGGGGAAAAAATAAAGTGGAGGGTCTTCCTGTCTGTGCAGGAAGAGGCAATGAGATCAGTGAGAATTCAGGCCCCTCTGTGCCACATCCTGGTTAATCCTCACATCTTTAAAGACTCAGCTGAAATCATGCTTCCTTACTAAGGTTTTCCCAGTAACCCCAACCCTAAATTAGGCATTCCTGATATAGTCTTTGTAGTATGTTATAGTTTTCCTTTATGACATGGTCATAATGGAAAATTTACTTTTCTTCATGTGATTATTTAATATGTATTTCTGTCCTTAGACTGCAGGCTTTATAAGTATAAAAATTGAGTCTGTTTTGCTCTCATTGTGTCCCTAACACCTATCCCAGTATTTGGCATATGATTGGCGTAAAGTGGTTGAGTGAGCAAAAAAATGAACAATTGCACACAGTCATTGCCTGGCTCCAAATAGCACAAGTAGACAGTCATGGTGCACGAAATGAGATGTGGTAAATGTCCCAGGAAAGTCAACTCAGGGAGCTGTGACACAATCTGAGGAGCCCAAGATCTCTCTGCTTTCTTTTCCCTGGCAATCTTCTGTAGGAGTCTGCCAACTATGGCCTATAGGCCCCATTGCCTGTTTTATTTTTTTAATGGCACATGAGCTAAGTATGATTTTAAAATTTTTAAGTGGTTAAAAATGAATTAAAAGACATGGGACAATTACATGAAGTTCAAATTTCAATGTCCATAAAAAAGTCTTATTGAAACACAGCCATAGGTTTATTAGTTTATTAATAATATATTTATTATTAATTAATAGTACGTTTATTTAGTAAACATGCATATGGCTTTCCAGCTACAAGGCAGAATCAAGCAGCTATAAATGAAGATATATGACCCACAGAGTTTAAAATATTTGCTGTCTGGCCCTTAACAAAGGATGTGCTGGCTTCCGATCTAATCCACACTTAGTTTAAAAGGTGACTTTTATGTGAATTATGTTCAAGTATACGTCTTTATGCCTCTCCTTTTTCAATTCTCATGTCTACTATCAGAAATTAGGCACCCCTTTTTAAATTAATTTTTAAAATTTGTATATAACAGCAGAATGCATTACAATTCTTACTACACATATAGAGCACAATTTTTCATATCTTTGGTTGTATACAAAGTATATTCAAATCAATTCATATATGTACTTTGGATAATAATATCCACCACATTCCACCATCGTTTCTAACCTCATGCCCCCTCCCTTCCCTAAGGCCCCTTTTAATTCAAACCTCGCAACAGTATCCTTTCTCTGCGGTCTCTCTCCTCTCTCCTTAAGTCCATCCATTTCACTATAATCAAAGCTAGGTCTCATGAGAACAGTTTTGATATTATAACTGCTATTTGAGGTTTCCCATTGTGTACTAAACAAAACCTGCAGTTTGGCATAGAACTGAGGATTCTCCATTGCTTTACCTTTCCAGCTGTTTCTCTTACATCGACTTTCATCTAGCCTTATCAATCACTTCACCTACTCTGGCTTTCTCTACTTCAGGCCTAGACTCACAGTTACCCTTTCTGTGTGAAACGTCTGCTGCTGGCAGTTGGTTATCTTAAACACCAACTTGCCCTAAAAGTCTTTCCCAGCCCCTCCTCTGAGAATAATTTCTGCCATCTGTGCGATTCTGTAACGTTTTGTACTGTACGACTGTTTTATTTCAAATTCTGCTTTATGGTTTCCTGTGTATATACACAGATTGTCGGTTTCTCACGTTCTATTGAAAGCTGCTTAGGGGAAGGAATTGAACTCTATTTTATTAATCTCTGTGTCCTTTTGGCGCCCGGGAAGGGTCCGGTAAAATTATACAAATTTTTTTTTTCAAAATTTCTCAGAGGGAACTGGACTGTAAATTTTTGTACCAAGAACAACTTGCATTTAAGTATAAAATTTGCTTAACTTATTTAGGGTTCACTAGAACGAGAAACACCTTTGTATACGCATTCGTCCAGGCAGTCACACACCTGCGGATCGCAGCCTGGGACCCTCTGGTTTGTCTGCAAACACGTGGATGACAAGCGATTCTCTTCAGGTCCCTCCTCTGTCCACGGTGATTGGCGGACCATACGCTCCAATCATCCCTCCCCGCCTCTTTCAGCAGTAGCCAATCACAGACCCCGAGCGCCTCCTGACTACTAGACACTGTTTACTAACAGATCGAAGCTGGGGAATAAGGGGTGTGACTCTTCTAGGAGGTCAGGGAAGGGAAGGTGTTGACTGCGCGTGCGCACCACAGGCAGTGGGCGGGGCAGAATCTAGGGTCTCACCAATCCGAGTGGCCGCGCTTCTCCCTCTCCTGCCTCCCCGCCAAGCAACAACAATTCGAGGAGCGGGGCGGGGCGTCTAGTGAAACGTCAGAGCAGGATGCCCAATGGAAGCCGGCGCTGGCAGACGCGCGCGCCTTGCGCCCAATAAGCGGTGACAGCTCGAATGGCTCCTCTACCTTGTTGGCTGTGGGCGGAGCGGCCTGGAGGAGGAGGCGGTGGAGCAGGGGGCGGCTTGGTTGCGCGGTACTAGCGGTGCCCGCCGTAGGGGGAGGAGGCGGAGGAGCCAGCCGTGCGGCCAGAGCGGGAAAGAGACTCGTCTTCGCGTCCGAGTTGTGGAGCCGCCGCACCCCGGCTCCTGGGGCTGCAGCAAGGGCTGTGTGGGGACGGGCGTCCGCTGTCTCCCGGGTTCCCCTCAGAGCGACCCGCGGGATCGGAATAAGGGAGAAGATGGAGGAGGGCGGCAGCGGCGGCGCCGCCGCGGGCACCAGCGGGGACGGCGGCGACAGCGGCGAGCAGCTCCTAACTGTCAAGCACGAGCTGCGGACCGGTGAGCGACCCCGCCCTCTGCCGGCCGGGCCCGGCGCGGGGTCGCGCCCCGGGGGACTGGCGGGGGCCCGCGCGGGCCGGGGGCGGGACTCGCTGGCGGGGCGGGAGCCGGGGGTCTCGGGAGGTCCCGGGAGGTGGGCGCGCGCCCTGAGGAGGGGCCGAAAGTTTTCCCGAGTCCGGGAGGCGGCGGCGGACGCGGGGCGGCGGGGCCCTGGAGGCTGTGGACCGCTGCCTGCGGCACTGGTCTCCGAGGATGCTTTCGCGCCCCCCTTCCCGCTCAGGTAACACAGCTGTCACTGCATCCTGTCTAGGGCGAAAGGTGCGCTTTCCTCTGCGCGAGGTGAGCGGCGCCTGGGTTTGGAGCGTGACTCCCTTCTCCACGCCCCTTGAGGTGGTCCAGGCTCGGGGTTAGGAACCGTCCCGTGAGAACTGCGGTCCTGTGACACAGAAACCCAGGGGGGTGTCTCCGCTTTAGCCAGTCTAGACTGCGGAGATAAAGAGGCTTGCCGGCTCCTGGGATTGAGTGCTTTTATTTGCAATTGTCGTGAAATACTATACTTGGCCTTGAGTTTCTTTCAAAGGTCTCTTGAGATGCAGGCTCTGTAAAGCTCTGGGTGAAAGGGACTAAGGAGCAGGCTTTGATCCCACATTCTAATGTTTGTGATCACTAGAGTTGTTCTGAGTCTTATACTTGTTAAATTACTTTTTCATTGTGTAAGTCCAGGTTTATGATTTTGGAAAATGCTTATCTGGACCAATCAGTACAGTTTGGGTACAATTGTGTTTGTAGAGCTCAATCTCCTATTGGAGATACGTTTTCATTTCTGAGCAGATAGTACATTTTAACAGTCTGTGGTCTTTATTATTACATATTATTGTGAGCATTTAGGATTTTTTGTCACTGCTTCTTTTCATATTGAAATATTCTTTTATTATGTAGACACAAAGCTTAAATGGCAGTTTTCAGGGGTACACCTAGTACACTTTATTTCTGTTTTGAACAGATCATAAAGGTGGCTCTGTTGCACAGTTCTTTTAATTATTGTTATTTCTGATGATATTGCTGATTAGTATTCCATTGGATGCCATTGTGGTCACTTAACATAAGAGATGTCAAATTAATGCTTGCTTGCTTCTTCCTCCTCCTCTTCCTCCTCCTCCTCTTCCTCCTCCTCCTCCTCCTCCTCCTCCTCCTCCTTCTTCTGGCTACCACTCAGGGGGCACTCAACCACTATGCCACATCCTCAGCCCTATTTTGTATTTTGTTTAGAGATAGGGTCTCAATTGAGTTGCTTAGTGCCTGACTGTTGCTGAGGCTGGCTTTGAATTCATGATCTTCCTGCCTCAGCCTCCTGACTTGCTGGGATTTCACGTTTGGCCACTGGGCCTGGATCAATTTCATGCTTTCCTAATTCAACATTTTTAAACATTGTGGTTTTGGACATTGTCAATCTGTTATATATCTTGAACCAGTCATCTATAATATTTTTGAGTTCCTAACATAACCTTTGTAGTTTCTGTTGGCTTGGTTTTTCTCTTTTGATTTTATGGACCACTGATGTTTTCAAAGGGCTATTAGGTCATTTACTTAATACATATATGTTTGGTGTTAATATCTGATTTGCACCAGGCTCAGTGTCTAGAACTTTCTGTGTGAATTTTTCCTTATCTTACATAATGATTCACTGCTTTATATGTACAGAATCATACCGTACAGCAAAAAATACTTGAAGTCATGTGCTCCTCATCCATTGACCATGATGCAACAAGGAGCTTTTGCTCTATGACCGTCCAAGGAGCAACTTGCTTGTTATTAGTAGTCAACCAACTGCTCAATTTCTGGATTTTGCAAACAATGCTAGTTTTGTAGAAAACAATGAGTACTGCTTTATTTCCCTTTCTCCACTAACTGTGTGAATCATCAGCAAGTTTGCATTTTAGAAACTTTTTCTGCTGGTTGATGAGGTTATACTGAATTCATTAGTGTTGTTAACTGTCAAAGGAAATGAGCAGTCATTTTGATTTATTGCTGAACACTGGAACAACTGACCGGACATAGTGGTCAAAACCACTGTTAAAATAAAACTTGAAAGAGTCACTCATCTTGAGCCAACTGTGCTCCTTTTAGCGCAGGATGCTATAATAGTCACCAAAGAAATTTGATCTGATGTGGTCCCTTCTCAAATTGTGGACAAGTGCATAGTCATATCAGGTCGGTTGTTGACGATTGCCTTTTTTGTTCATGACACTACCCTGTGTGCTTTAGGATGAATTAAAAATCAATAAAAGTCAGTGTAAGGATATGGGAATTGCTGCAGTTATGTAGATTAAATAGCATAGCACACCTGGGCATGGAATTGGAAGACATAATAAATCCCAGCTCTGCCACTTACTAGCTGTGTAGACTTGGGCAAGTCGCTTCATTTATTTCAGACTCACTTCTTTCATCTACAAAATGAGAGGATTGAATGAGACATAGTTGGAAAAATGCTAAGCACTTTGCTTAACTTACAATAAGTGGGCACTCAGGAAATGTTTGTTGAATAGAAACCCAGGAATCACTGCACAACAATATCTTATTGTAAGGTGTCCATATTAACTCTGTGAATACTGGAAAGAAAATCACTCATTTGATGATTAACCCATGCCACATTGTCTGGCTGTTATCTTTTTCTGTATTTCTTTTTCTCTAACAGAGCATAAGTGATCCTTATAATAATTCATTTACTTATATGCATTAGACTATAAGGTCCATGGGTAAGATACTATGTCTTTGATCTATTTGTAGCCCCTGGCATATAGTAGTTACTCATATTTGTTGAATGAATTCATCAAATGGATGAAAATAAGGAACACATCTAATAGTATATTATATTCCCAGTGCCTTGCAGATGTTAGGTGGTTGATAAATGATGATAGTGACAATAAAAGCTGAAGAATGCAGAGTATAGGATTGAGTTAAATGGCAATTTCTTGAGCACTTTCTGTCTTTTAGCCTAGATAGTATCAGTACCAAAAATGACTAAGAAAATGTTCTGCCCTTTGTCATAGTTTAATAATAGTGGTATGTGCACAGTATAAAGTTGCCAAAGAGCAATTGAGACTTTTAAACAATCAGAGCGTTGGGTTATCTTCCTCATTTATGCAATAAGTATTTTATTGCTTACGTTCTGGATGCTGTTTTAGATACTAGAGTTACAAGACATATGTGGTCTCTCTACTGGAAGGACATCAGCTGCATCAGGCATTGATGGAAGCAGAGGTGTAGATTGTCTATCGTCTCTTGAATCTCTGCTTATGTATATGTGATGGTTTTGTCCTTCTCCTTGGCAGTCCAGCTTCTCCCACATGGGAAGATGCTGCTGAAAGTTCCCAAGTTTTACATCTTAAATCTTTAGGTGCTAGAAAGACACTGGCCCTTTTCTAAGCTTATAAAAATGTCAGGAAAGGACAGTATTGTCTTGGCTTTGGTCAGGTGTCCACATTTGGTTCATTGAACTAAGGTCAGGGGAAGCGATCATGTTCTGCTAAGGTGATAGCAATTGTAGTGACGTGGATGGGGCAAACTAAACTCTCTGAAGAGAGAATGTTGCTTGTCATTAGGAGAGACAGCCTTAAAACTCAGGAGAGGACTGACAGGAGGGTTGTCTATTGGGTTTTAATGAATTACTGAAAATCCTAAAGGTTTAAAGCAACATGATTTCTCTGGATCATGAATTTGAGAGTTCCTTAGCTTGGTGGTTCTGACTCAGCGACACTCACGAGGTGATAGTCACGATGTTGACCAGGACTGCATTCAACTGAAGACTTGTCTGGGGCTGGTTGTTCCCTTCTAAGAGGGCTCACTCACATGTTTTTGTCAGGCTGTTTCAGCTCCTTGTCACATGGGCCTCTCCATTGGGTGGCTTGAGTGTCCTTATGACATGGCAGCTAGTTTCTCCCAGAACAAGCTATACAGGAGGGAAAAAGCAAAGCGAAAGCCATGTTGTCTTTTTTATTAAATGGTTCTATTGGGATGTCGTCTGTATACCGTATGGTATACTTTCCTGTTTTAAGTGTACAATTCAGTGTATTTTAGTAAAGTTAGAGATATATAATGATTGCTACAATCTAATTTTAGAACACTTCCATTACCTAAAAAAAACCCTCCTACCTGTCACTCTCCATTTCCACTACCCAGCCCCAGCCCTAGGCAACAACTAATGTATTTTTTGTTTCTATATATTTGCCTATTATGAATTTTATTATAGTAGAATCATACAATTGTGGTCTTTTGTAACTATCTTCTTTTGTTAAACATTGTGTCTTCAAAATTCATCCCCATTATTTTATTGATAGATTGTATTTTTTTGTATTAGATGTATCATATTTTAAAATCCATTCCTCAGTTAATTGACATTTGGGTTGTTTCCCTTTTGGCTATGTGAATAATGTTGCTCTTCACATTTGTAGACAAATTTTTGGGTGGACCTGTGTCTTTATTTCTCTTGAGTGTTACCCACAGTATAAAATTGCTGGATCACCTGAGGACTGTTTTCCCAAGGTGACTGTACCATTTTATTTCCCTCCAGCAATGCATGAAGGCCTCAATTTCTCCATAGCCCAGCCAATGTTTATTATTTTCTTTTTGCTTTTTGCCGTTGTAGGAGGGGTGAAGCAGTATTTCCTTATTTTTTTTAATATTCATTTTTTAGTTGTAGTTGGACACAATACCTTTATTTTATTTTATTTATTTTTTTCTTATTGGACATTCTGTATTTATTTATTTATTTATTTATTTATTTATTTTATTGGTTGTTCAAAACATTAAAAAGCTCATGACATATCATCTTCCATACATTTGATTCAAGTGGGTTATGAACTCCCATTTTTTACCCCAAATACAAATTGCAGAATCACATTGGTTACACATCCACATTTTTACATAATACCATATTAATGACTGTTGTATTCTGCTACCTTTCCTATCCCCTACTATCCCCCCTCCCCTTCCCTCTCATTTTCCCTCTCTACCCCATCTGCTGTTGTTTAATTCTCTCCCTTGTTTTTTTCCCCTTTCCCCTCACAAACTCTTATATGTAATTTTGTGTAACAATGAGGTTCTCCTTCCATTTCCAAACAGTTTCCCTTCTCTCTCCCTCTCTCCCACCCCACTCGTCTCTGTTTAATGTTAATCTTTTCCTTATGCTCTTCTTCCCTGTTCTGATCTTAGTTGCTCTCTTTATATCAAAGAAGACATTTGGCATTTGTTTTTTAAGGATTGGCTAGCTTCACTTAGCATATCTGCTCTAATGCCATCCATTTCCCTGCAAAATCCATGATTTTGTCGTTTTTTAGTGCTGCATAATATTCCATTGTGTATAGATGCCACAGTTTTTTAATCCATTCATCTATTGAAGGGCATCTAGGTTGATTCCAAAGTCTAGCTATTGTGAATTGTGCTGCTATGATCATTGATGTGGCAGTATCCCTATAGTATGCTCTTTTAAGGTCCTCAGGGAATAAACTGAGAAGGGCGATAGCTGGGTCAAATGGTGGTTCCATTCCCAGCTTTCCTAGGAATCTCCATACTGCTTTCCATATTGGCCGCACCAATTTGCAGTCCCACCAACAATTTACAAGTGTACCCTTTCCCCACATCCTTGCCAGCACTTATTGTTACTTGACTTCATAATGGCTGCCAATCTTACTGGAGTGAGGTGTTATCTTAGGGTGGTTTTGATTTGCATTTCTCTGACTGCTAGAGATGGTGAGCATTTTTTATGAATTTCATGATAGCTTTATCTATTTCTACAAGAAATGCCGTTGGGATTTTGATCGGCATTGCGTTGAACCTGTAGAGAACTTTGGGTAATATTGCCATTTTGATGATGTTGGTTCTGCCTATCCATGAACAGGGTACATTTTTCCATCTTCTAAGATCTTCTTCTATCTCTCTCTTTAGGGTTCTGAGTTTTCATTGTATAAATCTTTCACCTCTTTTGTTAGGTTGATTCCCAAGTATTTTATTTTTTTTTGAGGATATTGTGAATGGGGTGGTTTTCCTCATTTCCATTTCAGAAGTTTTGTTGCTGATATTCAGGAATGCCTTTGATTTATGCGTGTTGTTTTTATATCCTGCCACTTTGCTGAATTCATTTATTAGTTCTAGTAGTTTCTTTGTAGACCCTTTTGTGTCTTCTAGGTATAGGATCATAGCATCCGCAAATAGTGATATTTTAAGTTCTTCTTTTCCTATTTTTATGCCTTTAATTTCTTTTGTCTGTCTAATTGCTCTGGCCAGTGATTCGAGAACTATGTTGAACAGAAGTGGTGAGAGAGGGCATCCCTGTCTTGTTCCAGATTTTAGAGGGAATGCCTTCAGTTTTTCTCCATTTAGAATGATGCTAGCCTGAGGCTTAGCATATATAGCTTTTACAATGTTGAGGTAAGTTCCTGTTATCCCCAGTTTTTCTAGTGTTTTGAACATAAAAGGATGCTGTACTTTGTCGAATGCTTTTTCTGCATCTATCGAGACAATCATATGGTTCTTATCTTTAAGTCTATTGATGTGGTGAATAATATTTATTGATTTCCGTATATTGAACCAACCTTGCATCCCAGGGATGAATCCTACTTGATCATGGTGCACAATTTTTTTGATATGCTTTTGTATTCGATTCGCCAGGATTTTATTGAGGATTTTTGCATCTATGTTCATTTGAGATATTGGTCTGTAGTTTTCTTTCTTTGAAGTGTCTTTGTCTGGTTTTGGGATCAGGGTGATGTTGGCCTCATAGAATGAATTTGGAAGGGCTCCTTCTTTTTCTATTTCTTGAAATAGCTTGAAAAGTATTGGTATTAATTCTTCTTTGAAGGTTTTGTAATACTCCGCTGTATACCCATCTGGTCCAGGGCTTTTCTTGGTTGGTAGTGTTTTGATGGCTTCTTCTATTTCTTCCTTTGTTATTGGTCTGTTTAAATTGTGTGTGTCTTCCTGACTCAATCTGGGCAGCTCATATGACTTAAGAAATTTATCGATGTCTTCACTGTCTTCTATTTTATTAGAATATAGGGTTTCAAAATACTTTCTAATTATCTTCTGTATTTCTGTAGTGTCTGTTGTGATATTGCCTTTTTCATCCTGTATGTTAGTAATTTGAGTTTTCTCTCTTCTTCTCTTCGTTAGCATGGCTAAGGGTCTGTCGATCTTATTTATTCTTTCAAAGAACCAACTTTTAGTTTTGTCAATTTTTTCAATGGTTTTTTTGTTTCAATTTCGTTGATTTCCGCTCTGATTTTAATTATTTCTTGTCTTCTGCTATATTTGCTGTTGTTTTGCTCTTCCTTTTCTAGGGTTTTGAGATGTAGTGTGAGTTCGTTTATTTGTTGCTTTTTTCTTTTTTTGAGGAATGAACTCCAGGAAATGAATTTCCCTCTTAAAACTGCTTTCATTGTGTCCCATAGATTCCGGTATGTTGTGTCTGAATTGTCGTTTATCTCTAAGAATGTTTTGATTTCCTCCTTTATGTCTTCTGTAACCCATTGATCATTCAGTAACATATTGTTTATTTTCCATGTGATGCAGGATTTTTCCTTCCTTCTTTTATCATTGATTTCCAGTTCCATTCCATTATGATCAGATATGGTGCATGGTATTATCTCCACACCTTTATATTTACTAAGAGTTGCCCTATGGCATAATATATGATCTATCTTTGAGTAAGATCCATGTGCTGCTGAGAAGAACGTGTATCCACTTGATGATGGTTGATATATTCTATACATGTTGGTTAAGTCTAGGTTATTGATTGTGTCATTGAGTTCTATAGTTTCTTTATTCAGCTTTTGTCTGGAGGATCTGTCTAATGGTGAGAGTGATGTGTTGAAGTCACCCATAATTATTGTGTTGTGGTCAATTTGACTCTTGAACTTGAGGAGAGTTTGTTTTATGAACGTTGCTGCACCATTATTTGGTGCATATAAATTGATAATTGTTATGTCTTGTTGGTGGATAGTTCCTTTTAACAGGATATAGTGTCCTTCTTTATCCCTTTTGATTAACTTAGGTTTGAAGTTGATTTTATTCGATATGAGTATGGCCACTCCTGCTTGCTTCTGAGGGCGATGTGAGTGGTATGATTTTTCCCAACCTTTCACCTTCAGCCTGTGTATGTCTTTTCCTATCATATGAGTCTCCTGAAGGCAGCATATTGTTGGGTTTGTTTTTTTGATCCAGGTTACTAGCCTGTGTCTCTTGATTGGTGAGTTTAGTCCATTAACATTTAAGGTTACAATTGAAATATGATTTGTACTTCCAGTCATGTTTATTTATTTATTTATTTTAGTTTGGCTAGTTTTTACTTTTTGGTTGTTTTCCTCCCCGTTTACTGAGATACCTCCCACTGTTGGTTTTGGGCACTATTTTTCCATTCCTCTTCTTGTAGAATTTTGCCCAAAATGCTTTGCAGTGCTGGTTTTCTGGCTGCGAATTCTTTTAGCTTTTGTTTATCATGAAAGATTTTAATTTCATTGTCAAATCTGAAGCTTAATTTTGCTGGATACAGTATTCTTGGTTGGAGACCATTATTTTTCAGCGTTTGAAATACATTGTTCCAGGATCTTCTCGCTTTCAAAGTCTGTGATGAAAAATCAGCCGTTAACCTAATTGGTTTACCCCTGAATGTAATCTGCCTCCTTTCCCTCATAGCTTTTAATATTCTCTCCTTGTTCTGTATGTTGGCTATCTTCATAATTATATGTCTTGGCATTGGTCTATTACAGTTTTGGATGTTTGGGGTCCTGTAGGCTTCTAGGATTTGGCAATCCATTCCATCTTTCATCTCTGGGAAGTTTTCTAGGATTATTTCATTTAATAGGTTGTCCATTCCTTTGGTTTGAACCTCTGTGCCTTCTTCTATCCCAATGACTCTCAAATTTGGTTTTTTGATGAGATCCCATATCTCTTGGATAGATTGCTCGTGAGATTTAAGCATCTTTTCAGTGTTGACTATCCTCTTTTCAAGTTGATAAACTTTGTCTTCATTATCTAATGTTCTGACTTCTACTTGATCTAGTCTATTTGTAATATTCTCGTTAGCGTTTTAAATCTGGTTTATGGTTTCTTGCATTTTTAAAATTACTGTTTGGTTTTTTTTTAAGATCTCTATCTCCTGGTAAAGCTCGTTCTTTGCAGTTTGAATTTGTTTGTTTAGTTCGTTTTCAAAATATACTTTCAATTCTTGGACTTGCTGTCTCATGTCTTCTCTAAAATTCCATTCCATCTGAGTTAGGTATGCCTTGATTTCTTTCCCTGTCCATGTTTCTGATTCTTCTAGGTCCTCCTGTAGATTTAAGTTGTCCTGCATTATCTGTAATCCTTTTTTCCCTTGTTTTTTCATGTCGTTCACGTTACTTTCCAGCTCTGTTTGACTGCTTTGTAACTGCTTTCTCCTATACATTTGTTTTGGCTTTGTTTATCTCTGTTGTCTCTCCTTTGTGGTGGGAGATTATGCCTATAGATGTTGGGCTTTATTGTACTTTAGAGCTGATTCATTCAATTTATAAAGGGCTTCCGGATTTTGTATGCATATAGTGGTTTGTTTTTTGTTCTTAGGACTTTAGGTTAGGTGCTATGCAGGTATAAGGGTTAGTATGTCTAGGCTACTTTAGAAGATTGCTCCACTGAAGGGGGGTACTAACCGTCGATTGGATCCTTTATTTTATTTACTTATTTTTATGTGGTGCTGAGGATTGAACGCAGGGCCTCACATGTGCTAGGTGAGTGCTCCACCACTGAGCCACAACCCCAGCCCCTCATTATGCTTTTGATGTTTCATTTTTCTAATGATGTTGAACATCCTTTCATGCACTTACTGACCATTTGTATGTTTTTTGGAGAAATATTTATTCCAATCCTTTGCTCATTTTTTAAAATTGGCTAATTTGTCTTATTTTATTATTGAGATTTCTTTATTCTAGATGCAAGTACCTTGTCAGATATATGAGTGCAAATATTTTCTCTTATAAAGTAAGTTGATCTTTCATTTTTTTGATGGTGTCCTGAGAAGTGTGAAAGTCTTAATTTGATGAAATCTAATTTTTCTATTTTTCCTCCATTTTTTTTCTTGTGTGTGTTTAAAAAATCATTATCTAATCCAAGGTCATAAGAACTTGTACTTCTGTTTTCCTCTAAGAGTTTTATAACTCTAGCTCTTTTATGATTTTAGATCTATGAATTAGAGCTATGATGAATTTTGAGTAAATTGCTGTACATGGTGTGAGGTAATGTCCAGATCCATTGTTTTGCCTGTGGATATCCAGTTGTCACATCACCATTTGTTGAAAAGACTATTCTTTCTCCCATTTAATTGTATCGGCACCCTTGTTAAAATCAATTAACCATAGATGTATGGTTTGTTTATTTTAGATTCTCAATTCTGTTCTATTGATCTGTTTGTCCTTCCTTAAGCAAGTACCACACTACTGTGTCTTACCAAGTATGTTTGAAATAAGAACATATGTCTTCTAATTTTGTTGTTCTTTGTGTGTGTGTGTGTGTGTGTGTGTGTTGAGGGGTAGTACTTTCAATGGAACCTAGGGCTTCACACATGCTAGACAAGTGCTCTACCACTGAGCTACATCCCCAGCCACCACCACCCCTTCTTCCAATTTAAAATTTTAATTTGAGACATGGTCTTGCTGAATTGCCCAGCCTGGCCTTAAACTTGCAATTCTTCTGGTTTGCCTCCCAATAGCCAAAATTATACTGTGCTTGGCAAACTTGGTCTTTCTTTTTCAAGATTGTTATTCTGGGTCCATTGATTTTCCATATGAATTTCAGAATCAGCTTTTCAGTTTCTGCAAAGAAGCTAGCTGGGTGAAGTTCTGACAGGGATTGCATTGAACTCATAGATCAGTTTTGGGAGTGTTGCCGTCTTAGCAGTGTTAAGTTTCCTGATTGCTGCATAGGAATATCTTTTATTGAGGTCTTCTTTCATGTCTTTAAATGATGTTCTATCATTTTCAGAGTTTGTACTACTTAGTTAAATTTATTCCCAAGTGATGCTCTTGTAAAATAAATTATTGTCTTTAATTCCTTTTTCGGATTATTCTTTGCAGATGTCTAGAGATCCTTGTGTCCTGCAACCTTTATTAGCTTAGTAGTTTTTTAGCAGATGCCTTAGGATTTTTTTTTTATTTAAAAGATCATATCTGAGAATAGAGGTGGTTTCACTTCTTCCTTTCTAATCTGTATGCTTTTGTTTACTTTCTTTGTTTAATTGCCCTGGCTAGTACCTTAAAAACAGTGTTCAGTAGCATTGTCAAGAATAGACATCCTTGTTTTATCCCTGACCCTGGGGCAGAGCACTAGTCTTCCATCACCAAGTGTAAGAATAGCTGTGGGATTTCCATAGATGCCCTTTATCAGATTGAGAGAGTGTCTTTCTATTCTAGTTTGTTTGGTGTTTTGTCATGAAAGGGTTTTGGACTTTGTCACATGCATCTGTTGAGATGATCGTGTGTTTTTATTTTTTAATTTTTTTTTTGTTGGTGTGATTTATTGAATGGATTAATTTTTGAATGTTAAGCTAACCTTGAATTCCTGGGGTAAATCCTTTGTGGGCCTGGAATATAATCCTTTTTATATGTTTGTTAGCATGTTGTTGAGGATTTCTGTGTCTGTATTCATAAAAGATACTTTTAGTTTTCTTTCCTTCCCCTTGCCCCACTCCTTCCTTTTCCTTCTTACCTGTTTGGTTTCTGGCATCCATATTGAAGGTCTTTTAACAGAGGTCAGGGGATGGGCCAAACTACTGATTCTGCTCTAACTTACTGTGGGAACTTGAATCTTTCTGAGCCCAGGTTTTCTTATCCAGAAAGTAAAGGTGTTGGACCTAGTGAAAGCTGGTGTTCTAAGGATTTTTATGGAATAGAAGAAAGTTAGGAGCTATGATTTACTTTTAATGACCATTCTGTTTTACTGAAGAATTCATGTAGAATCCCACTGATAAACAACAGTTCTCTGCTGCTTTTTGAACATGGCTCTATTTATAAGGATTTAATTTGTAGTTAGTTATTTTTTCTTTTTAATTTTTTTTGTAGTTGTAGATGGACAGCATGTCTTTATTTTATTTGTTTATTTTTATGTGGTGCTGAGGGTCGAGCCCAGTGACTCACACATGTAAGGCAAGCACTCTGCCACTGAGCTATAGCCCCAGCCCTGTAGTTAGTTCTTTGGAAATAAAACCATCATGTATAGTAAAAGATATTCAGATTTCAGTGACAGTCTCAGTTATCTGAGAGTATGATGCAGCTCTCCTTTTTACACTAAACATACAC
This sequence comes from Callospermophilus lateralis, assembly GCF_048772815.1. Taxonomy (NCBI): domain Eukaryota; kingdom Metazoa; phylum Chordata; class Mammalia; order Rodentia; family Sciuridae; genus Callospermophilus; species Callospermophilus lateralis. Next base: position 14,798,679 of record NC_135307.1, read on the forward strand.
AAATATATTTTTGTGGACGTATATGTTTTTATAGTACTTGTTCCTTTTTCATGCTTTCTTTGAGGCAAGTAGACAGAACTTGTGCTCTGTCTTTAATTTTATAGATACATTGAGAAAGTTAAAAATATGAATAGGTTATTGACAGTACCCTAGCTGATTCCCTAGACCCCCCCCCAAAATTTCCTTTTAATTTTCTATCATGAATTTCAGAGATTGAGAAAATGATTTATTTGGGCAGAGAATGGCATCTAAGCCTTTATGTCAAAGAGATTCAAGTGAATAGAGGTTGGATTACTTCTTCCTTTCAATTCTGGATGTATTTGTGGGGGAAAGACCTCGGTGATAAGTCTAGTTGCAAGAAACTATCTATTTATCATCTATTTATCAATCACATAAAATATAAAAGATATTGTATTGAGATGTCAGGGCAATAAACAGGATCAAGTAAGGTTAATCTTGCACCCAAGGATTTCAACTTCCCCAGGACACATATGACCTAGATAGAGTCCTGAGGGCCATTTGTTAGACCAATGCTTTCATGGAGAGAGGAGCCCAACCTTGCCCTCCAAAAGCTCCCACAAGGTTGGGGGAAGAAAACAAGGATCAATACAGTATGATGAGTCTGCAGTAAGAGGTCAGTTGCTCCGATCGCCAAAGAGAAAAAGAGAGTACCTTGGAACCCAAGCTTCTGGAGACCAAGGTGATTTGATTGGCGGGAACAATTTTTCCCTTTAATAAGAAACTGACACTTGGTGACAGCTCTTCTAGGGAAAGTCTGATAACATCACACGTTGGTTGAAGTTTCACAGTTAAAAACACTGATAAGAGATCCTGCAATTTGTACACGTGGAAAAATGAGAATTCATACCCTATTTGAATCAAATGTATGATATGTCAAGATCATTGTATTGTCTTGAACAACTAAAAAAAGAGAGAGATGTTTATCCTTAAATGCAGGGGGAGAGGGGAGATTGTCCTAGTCACTGCCTTTGAGCTCTGTCATGACTTCCATTCTGCATATATCAAATGTATGAGCACTCCTGCATTTATCTTGTTTGAGTGACTAGGGTCCAAAATAGATTCTTGTCTTCCTTGTGTTTGTTTTTAGCAGTGTCCCTTTTAGTTCAGGTGTAGTTCCTTTCTCTGAAAGTCAGTTGGATTCTCTGAACTTCACACATTCCTAGATTTGTGAGTGAATGATCTCAGTTAAAAAAAAATTCTCTAAGACATTCTTCCAGGGGCTGGGGCTGGGGCTGGGGCTCAGTGGTAGCACACTTGCCTGGTATGTGTAAGGCACTGGGTTCGATTCTCAGCACCACGTATAGATAAATAAAAAAATAAAGATCTATCAACAACTAAAAAAAAATATATTAAAAAAAAGACATTCTTCTGTACTGCAGGATAATACGGAGGTAGAGTTCCCAAGTTTTAGTGCAATACTTGGTATTGCAGTTGTTTCACACTCAAGTTTTGTTATATAATCAGTGTGTTCTTGACCAACACAAAAACTAAACACAAAACACAAGTTCTGTCTACTCTCCTCAAAGTAAAGAAAGCATAAAAAAGGAGCAAAATTATTTATTGTGTAAATAATATTTTTGTATATCAAATTATATGGAATATAGAAAGCGAACTTGGTACTTAAAAGAATTCTGTTATTTGTGCTTATATTTTTTAAAAAAACCTCTTGATTCTGTTTTCCATTTGTGCCTCTTACTGTTAAGGGGATTTTTCTGACACATCATTTTTATAATTTAAGTTGCTGCAAAGAGGTAAATGAAATTTTCAGTGGTAGGATGAATAATGACCCCTGTCCTCCTGCCAAAGATGCCCACATCCTAAACCTGGACCCCTGTGAATATGTTAAATATTCCATGGCAGAAGTGCTTTTGCAGATGGGGAGAGTAGCCTGGATTATCCAGGGGAGTCCAGTGTAATCACATAGGAAGGTAGAAGGGCGAGGGGAAAAGGGGAAAGAAGCAGGGGAAGAGGGGGGAATGTCACCACGAGGAAACATATGGAGTAATGCCATTGTTGGAAGGGGCCATGAGCCGAGGAATGCAGGCAGCTTTTAGAAGCTGGGAACAGATTTTTCCCCCAGTCTCAAAGGAATACAGCTCTGCTGTCACCTGATTTTAGCTCCATTAGACCCAGTTTCAGACTTCTGATTTCCAGAACTTTAAGAAACAAATTTATGTTGTTAATAAATCATCAAGTTTATGTTCATCTTCTATAGCAGCAATAGGAAACGAGTACCTGTTGCTTAGGATTGAATGAGCCAAGGGATAATTTTGCTTCAGGCACTGGTGACTAACATAATGGGATGCAGTCATTTAAACAACTATTTTAATAGGGAAGGGCAATGAGTGTTCTTCTGGGGTAGGACTGTGCTGTTTCTCCAAGGAAACATCCTTGCTGTGTTGCTGCTGACCACCTGTTCTATTTTTCATAGGAACACTCTGCACTAGATCCCTGGGAACACCTACTTTATTAAGTTGGTGGCATGAAAGCATCCAGTCTCAGGCCCATAGCATGTAAACGTGTGATTGGGCATGTCTTTTTTTTTTTTTTTTAATATTTCTAGTTGTAGATGGACAAAATACCTTTATTTATTTATTTATTTATTTATTTATTTATTTATTTATTTTTACGTTGTGCTAAGGATGGAACCCAGTGCCTCACACAGGCTAGGCAGGCACTGTGCCACTAAGCCACAACCCCAGCCCAGGGTATGTGTCTTGAATCTCCTCCTGTCTTCTTTTGTGTTATTTTTCTTAATTTTCTGGTGTCTTAATTAATCTTAGAAATTTGACTTCAATCTTTTCTAGACCAAGGCAAGGATTTATTAAATATGAAATTAAGTAAGTACATTTATATTTAAACATATGAGTACATAAAGTAATATAGAAAACATGAGAATGCTTTTTACTTTCTATTCAGTGTTTTGATTCTTAAGTAGAATCTTTATCATAATGTTTATGCTATTTTTACATTTCTTCTAAAAAGAGAAAAGTGAGTCCTCTAATTAATTAGTAGCACTTTTGATGTTTAAAAAATATGATAAATCAATAAAATAGAGGCATACTTAAAATAATTCTAGAGGCAAAAAGGTGGAGATGGATAGAGGGTTCTCTTTGCACTATGCAGTTTCCTGCAAAGTGGAATATCCCATCATTAGCTGGAAAGTTCACTCAACTGAAGCCCTCCGTACTCTAACCAAATCAATAATCTGAAGTAGGAGTAGGTGTTTTTCCAAGGGGAAAAATTATTTAAAATAGGTAATAAGGATAAGGATGTACTTTGTTTCTAAATATGGTGCTGTGGCGGGGGGTGGGGGGCATGAACACTGAATTTTAACAGTGTTTTTGAAAAAACCCACTCTCATGATCTTATGCTTGCTTTTCCTTTATACTTATGTCATTTGTTTATAAGGAAACATCATAATTAGGGCCAGAATGGAATAAATCTAATGCGGCCACACACAAATGAAACTCATAACTTGGACCTAATTTTTCTATGTATAAATTGGGTACAATAGTCACAGTTTTATTTATCTGCCAATTATCATTGAATTCCTACTGTGTGTCTCACACTGTCCTAAATGCTATGTTTAGTAGGGAATACATTAAACCTGGCTTTTATCATCACTAAATAATACTTGAGAGAGACATTAATTACACAATCACATAACTAGCTCTACAGTTACAGTTGTGATACTGAAGATGTATGGGTTCTGTGAGGGAGCCTAACTGGGTGGCCTCTCAGGGTGTGAGGGATCAGTGGAGCCTTCTGTGGAGCCATCAAAACCCTGTGTGGTGATTACTTTCTTCTTATTCTAATTTTATACATGGGGAAACTGAAAACTTCTACTTATCCAGAAAGTATGTAGAAGAATTGGTTTTAAAACCCAAGCAGACTGTCCTGAGGTCCCACTCATACCAAGTGCTCATGTAGATGAATATGGGCCAGGAGCTCCAAAAAGAGGTCTGGGTGGGATAAGAATCCTGGCATTATTGGCATGTAAATGACACTTCAAGTCAAGGTGGTAGATGAGAACACCTTAGAAGAGATCGAAGAAAGGAAGAAGACTTAGACCTGAGCCCAGAAAACCCCCAAGATGTAGAGAATGGATAGAAAAGGAGTGGCCAAGAAAGAACACAGAGAGGGAGGAGCCAGGAGAAAAGCTGGAGACCACCTGGGGAGTTGTGCTGTTGTGGGAGCCCAGGAGAGGTGCTAGGGCTGGAGGTGGGGACACAGTCCACGGACCCCTGTGCACAGGGGGAGAGGTGATGATGCTGAGGTCCTTGTGACAGGGGTGTGCAGGATGAGAATACACAGGTGCATTTGGTGGCAGGAGGATGTGGAGTTTTGAAGGCATGATTTTTTTTCTTTTCTGGGAGTTATGAAGAAAAGGCAATTCTTTATTCAAGAAAAATAGCTTCACTGTTTTAAAGAATTATTATTCTGATCTTTTAAAAAAAAAATTCCTAGATACAGGAAAATCACCCAGAAAGTTGACACAAAGCTTACATAATGTACAAGAAAAATTTGTCTAATGTTGTGGAACAGCTTCCAGAAAAAGGTTTTCAGGCCCAGCAATGGAAATGCTCCTGTGCTTTCTGCAGAGGTCATTTCCCTGAACATGTTCTCTGGATCATGCCAAAATTCTTAGTAGGCTTAATGTTCTGTTTCTTATTTTTGAAGTGTTTTATATTTAGTTCAGTTCTTCTAAATTAAATTTATTTGGTGCATGTATTGGCTATTTGTAGCCACTTTATAAGCATTTGTGTTCTTATTGACTCAGTTTTCATATTGGCTAAGTCATGTAATTCCAAAATCACTTGGAGAAGTAAACACTGCTGTTTTATGCACCAGAAGTACAGTGTGTCTTCAAGGTAAGAGACTCCAGCAATGAAAGTGGGCAGCATTGTTTTAAAGTACACAGATAATAAATATAACTTTGTTCTGCCTCCAGCAGAATGCTGTCCAGAGGCATGGTTTTGAGGCCCAACCACAACTCTAAACAGCTTCAGAACAGCTTACCACCTGGCAGTAAAAAGGAACCTAATGTGCCAGCTCTTTAGCTTATTTTCCACTTCTCCTGCCTTCCTAGAATTGGGCTAATTGGACCCTCTGGACAGGAATTAGGGGTTTTAGTTCAGAGTAATGTATGTGCTGTCAGCACTATACTGGATACCACCTAAGCTAAACTGCAGCTTATCTAATAATTTGCTTTATAAATAATTTTCCCCCTGACAAAAAGGAAGAAAAAAAATAGATTTTTTTTTCTCACTGCATACAATTGTCACCTTTTGACTGAAACTAAATTAGTCTGAGAACCTTATGTTTTGTAGTGTGGAATAAGAAAAGGCAAGGTTGTATAAGAAAAGCTATTTTATAACCTTATTAGCTTGGTCCCAGGAAATGATATGCTAAATACATGTTTTCTAGTTGGTATATTAAAAACAAATCTGAGCATATGAAATAAATAGATTCAAGTCAGGTTGTCAGTCTGTTCTGCACTGATTTTTAAATCTTCTACTTCCTCAGACTTCGCTCATTTCTCCCCTTCCCCTGATCCCCAAGCTCTCCTTCCCATAGACACAGTTGAGTCAGCCTGTAAAGAATGATAACACTAAGCCCTCTGTGATGGTTGTCATCATCTTTCCTCTGGTGCTTGAAGGCACGGTTGACAGCTCTTTCTGCCTCTCCATCTCTGCCCAGTCTTTGATGTGCTTTGGCATCAGGCTTCTGTTGCAGCCACTGCCCCCAAATGGTTATTAACTCACCAAAGTTCCTGTCTCTCTGTTTCTTAGTCTGGTGAAAATTCTCAGTTGAATATAACTCTGCTTCTTTAGAACCAGCAGCTGGTGCCCAGTGTGGTCTTGACCTCCCTTTCCTAGTGACAGACTCTGCTCTGCTCCCTGGTTCTTCCCTCTCACTGACTGCCCCTCTCTTTCCGCTGCCTGCTGTCTCTCTGCTTCTCGTGGAAGGATCTGTCCTCTGTTCCTGCGCTTCTTAAGAGGTCAGGGTGTTATCATGGCTTCATTTATCATCCAAGTCTCTGTCTTCAGCTTAGATCTCTTTTTTTGCATTCCTCATCAGACACTCCCAACAGCCCACTAGACACAAAACATCTGGCCATCCACAGGTAACCTTAGTCACTCAAGTTTTTCCTCTAGCTCTCCTGGTTTTATTTAGTGACATTGTCATTTCCCATCTTGCTAGGACCAGCTAGAAACATCCTAGACTTTTCCTTTCTCATGTTCCCTGGGCTTACTAACTGGCTCTGCCAGTTGTGTCAGCTGCAACTGTAAAATATCTCCTTTATTTGTTCCTTGCTCACTGTTGCCATTACCACAGTCTTTGTTCAGCGTGGAACCTAATGATAATTGCTCTCATTTGTTGAGCCTTGTGTGTCTCTGCCAAGCAATTCACATGTCTTATTTAATTCTCACAACACATCTGTTTGATGGCTGCTAGAGCTGATACCTCTGGTGTACAGCCTTTTGTCCTGTCTGCCTGGAGTTCAGCTGAAGCAGTGACAAATAGTTCTCTGTTGGTGTCCACTCATTTCAGGTTGATGCATCTACCTTCAAACACACAAACTGTACATTTTCCATTTTCTGTCCTGGGACTTTGATTCCTGCTCCAAAGCTTAGGACCCTTTAGGGAGCAGGCTCAGTAAGTACTAGGGGTTTACGTCCCACTGGGGCAACCATCAACTAATGGGGTATGGGAACTGGTAATAATGTCTTCTCTGTATTGATTCAAGGGTGGAAAATTCCATAAGTTCTTCAGAAGGTCCAGATTAGATTGGGTTGATAAGGCATTCCTGTTTTGGCTTTTCCTTATTCCCTATTTTTACTCTCAATTTCTCCTCTATCCTTCTCACTGGGATTACCTTCCACAAAAACCACTTGCACATGTGTCTGACTGTGACAGGTAATGCCGAAAGTGGCTCTAGAAAGTGTATCCTTGGATGGGATATTGGAGCGTATTACTCATTGGTGAAACTGTAGTATGGACCCCATTGTTGGTGGCAGTAGATGCTGATAAACCCTGACATGTGTGGCAGCCCAGGTACTAAGACTCATACCTTTAGGGGATTAGAATATTGAATAGAAGGTAAAGGGTTGGGTTATGCAATAACTCCAGTAATAGAGTGGTGTGAGGACATTGGTGATTATATGGCTCTGAGTTGACTGACCTCTTTTAGCTTTTGAAACCGTGAAAACAACAACTTAGCTAGTTATCAATGCATCCTGTGAAAAGAGGGCTTCCATGACAGCATTTGGAAAGAACCTGTGGCCATTAGTCAAATTAAGCTAATAAAAAATCAGGCCCAGGATTTAATCAAAGGGTAGCACAGCTGTATGCCTTTTGGGATGGTTTGTATGGTGTCTGCTGAGCTCAACTGGAGTATGTTTCCTAAAACTCTTCTAGACTTTAGCACTGGCTGCGAGAAACATTTTGAGTGATATTGGAGGACCCAAGCGAAGCAGCAGCCAGTTTCCTTTATGTCTCAAGCTTGGTGATGGCACTAGGCCCGCTCCAGCTCCCACACGTCCTTGCCAGTCTGCTTTACAGTAGTGTGGGCGTGGAGCAGGGCCGGCTGCAGCTCCCCTGCCTCCTGTTGGATTACCTCCCTCAGCTTCTGGGAACCCTGGGGCAGTGGGGCGCAGCTTCTCTGCAGGTTATGGGCTTCGCTGAGGCTGAAGATAGAGACAGACTTAGGCTCTTGTTCATCCTGGTTGATTCCGCTTGTCTTTGGGATTCCCGTAGTGAGTTCATCTGAGCCAGACCCTGCTCTCTGCCTCCTTGACTCCACCTCCTCCCCACCTTGGCAGATGACATCAGGGGGCTTTAACTAGCTCGTCCTTCCGAGTCCTGGGTGATCTGGTGTTCCTGCTTGGGTGACCACAGTGCCCAGTGTGCCAGGCGAGCTCGCATGGCTCTTCCCTTTGCTCGTCGGTTCCTCTCCTTGCCCTTCCCTGTGGTGCTGCGACTGCAGAGTACCTCTGTGTGTACTTTTTCTTCCGTTTCTCTTCTGAGTTCCATCAACCCTTGTTTCATTTCTACCTTTTTTGTTTATTTGCTCATTTCTGTTCTTATTTTTTGTATCTTTGGTTCAGGATTCATATATATATATATATATATATATATATATATATATAATTTTAAATGCTTTTTGAAGTTTAGTTCAATTTGGAGGAAAGTGGTATTACTGTTTTCTTCAGCTTTGTGGTCTTTTGTCATTTTTTTTTTTTTTTTTTTTAGGGGAGGATCTTATCAGCTGCTGGAAAGCTTGATGAGCATTTCCTAATACATGTCTTCACAGCTTGTTTTGCGGCGGTCTGCTCTGTGGGCACGTAGTCCATTCTTCTTTTTTTAAAATTTTTTTAATATTTATTTTTTAAATATTACACAACATCTTTGTTTGTATGTGGTGCTGAGGATCGAACCCGGGCCACACGCATGCCAGGCGAGCGCGCTACCACTTGAGCCACATCCCCAGCCCAGTCCATTCTTCTTGGTCCTCTGTGTGGTCCACTTTTCTAGGCACCATGGGACACGTTCCTCTGTGCAGATTTTTTCATGGATGGCACTGGGGAGGTTGTTTCTCTTTTGTTGCTGTTGGATCCTCAGTTTTCCGCTCTTCCTTCCTTCTTTCTCTTCCGTGCCATATTTTCAAGGGCACCCACTCTTCTCTGTTCACCCTTGGACGTTGCTTCTTCAGGTTAACTCTCTTTGCTGCTTGGTTGGTGCTTTAGAGCACCAAGTTCTGACCTGTTTTTTAAAATTTTCTTTAAAATTTTTTTTGTAGTTGTACATGGACAGCGGGCCTTTATCTTATTTGTTTATTTTTTATACAGTGCTAAGGATTGAACCCAGTGTCTCACACATGCTACGCAAGTACTCTGACCCTGAGCTACAGCCCCAGCCCTGACCTTTTTTTTCAGTCAGGGGAGGACTGGAGATTGGACTCAGGAGCACTCAACCCCTGAGCTACATCCGCAGCCCCATTTAGTATTTTATTTAGAGACAGGGTCTCACTGAGTTGCTTAGCCTGCCATTGCTGAGACTGGTTTTGAACTCAAGATCCTCCTGCTTCAGCCTCCTGAGCCGCTGGGATTCCTGACCTGTTTTTAATATTTTAGATTTTTTATTGGACTCTTTTAGGGAAAGGTGTTATATTGCTTTGTCTTAGTGCTCTGTGCCCCTTTACTCATTTTCAGAGTCCTCTGAGGATCCCTACCTGTCTCTCAACCTTCACACTTGTTGGGGTTGGGGGTGCTCTGTTGGGATTTGTTCTGTTTTTCTATGACAGGAAATTTGAAGGTGTAGCATCCTCTGTCACCTAATACTGTTGAGGGCATAGTCATATGTGGTTTTATTTGCTCTCTTCATTGGTTTTATAGTGGTGGTGTTTTTTGTCTTAAGGGTGGGAGGGAGATTTGAAACGAGGTAACCTTCATTGTCCCTGAAACCCAGAAGCTTCTCTCTACTTTTAAGGCTCTGCTCAAACTTCTTTTCTTTGGAGACTTTTCTGATAATTTTCTAGTGTCCATGTTCAGATATTTGCTGCTCTGTCTTCTATTTTACCTTTTTCTAATTACTTTTATCATATTATATTGTATTTATTTGTCTCCCTTACCTATCAGATTGTGAATGTCTCTGAATGGCAACCATGGATTCTTTTGTGATACACGGTAGATACCTACTAAGTGGATTAATTGACTTAAAGGAGAATAGAGACAGCTGATGAATGTCACCTCCATCAGCCACGAATAGTTTGGATATTTTTGGATCAGATTGATCTTCAGTTTTAAGAGAAGTATAAATAGGTACAAATTTGCATAATGATCAGGTTTTTATTATAATAATACCAAAGTTTAAGGTAATAAGATTACCTCTTTCTCCTACATCATTTATAATATTAATTTTTGAAAATTAAGATGACCTTTACATATACCTTTTCTTTCCTCTAATATTGTTAAATAATTAAAACTCTGAAATCTTCTTTCTTTCCTTTTTTTCCCCATCTTTTGAAAAGGTTTCTGCAAAATTTCTGTTTTTAATAAATCATTTTAATGTATAAGTGACTTCCTATCCTTTTTCTATCTAAAATGTCTTTAATGTGTCACATGACTAAAATTTCACATACTTAAAGAAAAGACAAAAATTTTGTGTGTGTGTGTGTGTTTCTGGGATTTGAACCTAGAACCTTGTACATGCTAGGTAAGTGTTCTGCTGAACTATAACCTCAGTCCCAAATTTTGATTCTTAAATATACAATCTGAATTTACCTAATTGACGGATGTTGGATGTAAGTGTGCCAAAAATCCTGTAATCTGCTCAATTATTACTGCTTTTTAGCATCCTGAAAAGATCTGATTTTTCTGTAACTGGTTTTGAAATAAAAAAATTGAAAATATGATTGTATATCTTTAAGGAAGTTGAATAAATGAAAAATCAGACTCTTTACATAATAATAATTATTTCTATTGCTAGAATTTTTTTCTATCCAGTTTTTCATAATATAAACAGACATTTTAAAAAGGAAGGGTTATTTCTTAACCCATTTATCATTTATAATACTCCATTTTGTTTTGTTGGCCATGATTATTGGACACAAAAATCAGATAAGATTTTAGGAGATGAAATAAGAGGTTAGTATGCAACTACATTATACTTCACAGGACTTCAAAAATTGGCTTTCTTCAGAATTTCTTATAGAAAGGTATTATTATGAATAGCAGATGTTAATGATGTATCCCATTGATTTTGCTCATATATAAATCAGAAGGTAAATTTGTCTCCATACATGATTCATTCAGAAAATAGAGTTCTTAGTTTCCTGTGTTCTGAAATGAAGGAAAAATAAAAGATATAGAATAGATAGGCAGCTGATATTTGTTTGCCATATGACATAGACATTATTTTTAATAATTTTTTAATTGAAAGAGAATCTCCTTTAGTTTACTAATTTGATAATTGTTTAACTGCACCGTTGTATATTCTAAGTTTTTTCTTCTTCAAAAGAAGTAAGCCACGTGAAACTAGAATTGTGAAGTAATTTCTTTGGAAACATTGTTCTTGCAGATGGACATCATCTCTGAGAAGATACTTGGACCCTAGTATTTAAGCTATTCCAAAGATTGTGAACAAACTACTTGGATCTTTTGAACCAGGGCATGATACTATCCCTTGGTAACAATCACTATTAGTACTACTATATAATTCATTCAGGTGCTTTGCCTGTGGATTCTCATTAACTAGTGAGCTACCTTGTGCTGTAAGTTCTCTTACTATATGTTTCAGAGGGCAAAACTAAATTTGTGTTCAAATCCACTTGTATTTCAGGTGACAGAACTATGAATCTAGATGTTTTGACTCCAGAAACCAAGCTCTGACCTAACCCTTTTTCCAGGAGTGATTTTTTTTGCCTTGCCTGAGAGGACCTTACCTTTATTTACTTATTATTTGCTTATCTGACAATCTGTCCATTTTCAGATAGTGATGATGTGAAGGGCAAAGGTATTAGGAGTGAGGGAAGCATGCCAAGAAAGGAAACTAATTTTTTTTGTATTCTTATGAATTGTTATTTTATTTTTTGTTTTTCAAAGATCAATTTTTAGAGCATGGATCTTTTCTGATAGATGCAGAGAATATATACCCATAAATGTACCAACAAACTTAGTATCATTAATTTAGTTGCAACCTACGTATCCTTTTATGTTAGTTTTTTGTCACTGTGATAAAATACCTAATATAATCAACTTATCAGGAGGAAAGGTTTATTTGGGTACATAGTTTCAGAGGTTTCAAAGCATGGTCATTTGGCCCTGTTGCGTTGGGTCTGTGGTGGGACAGTACATCATGGTGGGAGTGTGGTGAGGAGGCTTGTGTTCTTCATGGTAGTTAGGAAAAGAAAGAGAAAAGGCAGAAGGGGCTGGAGATGCAATGTCCCTTTCCAGGCTATATCCCCTATTATCTAACTTCCTTCCAGGAGGCTTTTCTCCTAGAGAGTCCTTTACCTTCCAGTAACATCTCAGGCTGGGGACGAAGCCTTCAACCCCTGGGCCTTTGGGGACCTTTAAGATCCAAACAGTAGCATCCTCCCTGGACTCATTTTCCTTTATGTTCTTTTCCAGCAGTAACCATTATCCTGAATTTTAATTTTTTAATATTTTTATACTTTGACAACATTATTATACAAATTATAGTACATCATAGCATTCTGCATGTTTTTCTCTTTACATAAATGGTGTTGTACTCATCAAGTACATACTTATATTTATTAGCATATTATAAATGTTTTTCCTTGCTAACATTGTGAGAACTGTTAGTGTGTGCATTGGCGACTTAATTATTTATTAATTTTCACTGCTCTACAGTATTTCATTGCATGACTGCACCATAATTTCTTTATCTGTTATCCTGCTGATGGACATTTAGGTTTTCAGTTTTTCACTGTTGTGTGTTGATGGTGACTGTGGCTTGGGATGTATCTCCACATACATATGTGTGAGCGTTTTCCTATGGTATGAGCCTAGGACTACGTTCACTAAATTGTGGGTCTGCACACCTTTGACTCTAGTCAGTGTTGCCAGATTGCTTTCCAGAGCAGTTGTAAGAGCTCCCATCCCCTCCAGCAGGACATAGGAGTTCATTTTACTTTATTTGCTAACTCTTGGTATTATAAATAAGGACTTTAAAATGTTAGTGATTTGATAGAATAGTTTCTCTTTCTTTTTTTTTAAAAATATTTATTTATTTTAGTTTTCGGTGGACACAACATCTTTGTTTGTATGTGGTGCTGAGGATCGAACCCGGGCCGCACGCATGCCAGGCGAGCGCGCTACCGCTTGAGCCACACACCCAGCCCCTAGTTTTAATATCTTTATTGACCATTTGGCCTTCCCCTTTTGTGAATCTGTCCATTCATGTAGTTTCTGCTTATTTTTTTTTTTAAATGGATTTTCTGTTGAATTTTTTTGATGAAAAGGAATTCTTTATGTTGCCTGCAGCATAGTCTTATGTTCTTGATTTATTCACTTAGTTTCATGTAGGTGTATTTTATAGTACTGATTTACAAAGTCATTACTATGCTTTCACATAGTTTCATGTATGAAGACTATAATTCATTTCTTCTACTGTCAGTGGATATTTGAGTTGCTTTTTCTTACTTAAACAATATTGCTGTGAATATATATTTTCTCCCTTCTGATGCATATATAAGAGTTTCTGTAAGACACATACTTAGAAATCAAATCCTCTAGTGATCATGGGGGAATATACAACTTCAAAAGGATTGGACAGTACTGTTTTTTTTTTCTCAAAAAAGTTTTATTAACTTATACTGTTAAACACAGGATATAAGTAATCTAATTCTTCTTCATTTTGTCCAATATTTTTTTATTGTCAGATTTAAACAAAATCTTTTCCAGGCTGGTGGATGTGAATCTTACTGTGATCTTGTGGGTTTTAAAAAACATTTTATTTTTAGTTGTAGATGGACAAATACCTTTATTTTGTTTTATTTTATTTTTATGTGGTGCTGAGGAACCAGGACCCTGCATGTGCTAGGCAAGCGCTCAGACCGATCTTGTGATTTTTAAAATTACGTTTCCCTGATTACTAACAAGCTTGCGTTTTTCGTGTTTATTGGCCTTTTAGATTGTTTTACACATTGCTTATTTGTGTCTTTTCCCTGTTCTCCTCTGTGGATTTGTCTTCCTGTGGGAGTTTTGTGTTGTGTGGTGTTGGTGAATTTTGGACGGTAATCTTTGGTCAACTCAGAAGTCCTTTGCTTTTGCTGGAATGCTCTGGGTTTCCCTTGTGGTTGGCCTGTGCGATTCCCTGGGGTGGCATGTATGTTTCTGTGAAAGCTCGCTCTGCTCTGCAGGGCCAGCCATCCACGGTTGAGGACCACTGGCAGTGACGCTCCACTCAGCGCATCCCTCCGCCTCTGGATTCCCCAGGCCTCGCGTGTGGCAGTAGTGCATTCTTTTTGGAGTACTCGGTTTTTCATTTTTCATAATGAGTATATAATGAACTTTTGGAGGAGGAACCATTGCTTTATCTTTGTATCCTAGGGCCTATTTTAGTAACTGCTTTTGACTGCAAATAATAGAAAACTCATTCAATACACTAGCTTAAATAAATAGGATTTTTAAATGTCCACATCACAGGAAGGCTGGAGTCTAGCAGCTCGTGCCCTGAAGAATCTAGGTGCACGTGTGCGCTCTCTCTTTGTTACTGGGGATTTAATCCAGGTGTGCTTTATTAATGAGCTCCATCTTTTAACCCTTTCTGTTTTTATTTTGAGGCAGGGTCTTGTTGACTTGGCTGAGACTAGCTTCAAATTTGGGACCTCGGGCCTCAGCCTCCCTGGTCCCTGGGAATACAGGTGTGCACCACCACACCTGGGCTCACCCTCTTTTTGCCCTGGCAGTCTGTGGTGACCTTTTCCTCATTGTTCACTGTCTACATCAGACAGAAACATGGGAGCAAGGAAGACACTTTCTGTTCATGAGGTGTTTCCTTTGTATTTAGGATTTGAAATCTTTAGCAGACTTTTCTCTGTATCTGGTTTTTGGTCACAAGGTATCATGTGCTCATCCTTAAAATTTGAGTATGTGGTTTTCTAACTTCTCTAGACAAGGGAAAACATGGTTAAAATGGTACTAAGTGGATCATCCTTAAGTATCTGCTACTTAGTTTAATTCTTTAAAAATTTACCAAAATAATACACACAGAGACCTAGTCAAGTAGCACCATAGGGTTTATATCAAAACCGACCAGATGAAACCTGGAGTTCCTGACCCTTTCCTACTTTTCCATTCCCAGTTTCTACTTTCTTCTTATACTGTCTTACTAATTTTAAGTGACATTTTAAACCTCTTGAGACCTCAGTTTTATTCCTCTTTTATTTTCTTGCCTATCTACCTAATGAAGTTGTATTATAATATTGGTTGAATCCACATTAAATCTTAAATTCTATGTATATATTGATCGCTGAGCCAAGTATTCTTTGCTTCTTTTTTTGTCCTTATATAAACTTTTTCCTCTCTGAAGTTAAATTATCCCAATCTTTTTTTTTGCGGGGAGGGAGTACTAGAGGTTGAACCCAGGGGTGCTTAATCACTGAGCCATATCCCAACCCTTTTTATATTTTATTTAGCGAAAGGGTCTTGCTGAATTATTTAGGGCCTTGCTAAGAAGTTGAGGCTGGCTTTGAACTTGTGATCTTCCTGCCTCAGCCTCCCGAGAGACTGGGATTACAGGTGTGTATCACCATGCCCAGACATTAAGGTCAGAGGAGTCGTCACAGTGACCCCAAAGAAAAAGGTATTTGTCTCTCTTGTGTGGTTATTTTGTGCAGCCCAGTCAGTCCAGTTCAACTGGAGTGACCCTGAGCCTTTTAGTCACGAGAACAGAAACCTAGCAGATGACTGAGAAAGTATTCCTTTTTGAACACTGGAAAATTTTTTTCAAATATTAGAATATCTTCATTATTACTTTTGAAAGCTCGGCTTGGTATAATTGGAGGCTTACACACCTGTAGCATTTTTCACTGTGAATCCCATGTCACCATCAGCAAGTCTTTTTTTTTTTTTTTAAAGAGAGAATTTTTTTAATATTTATTTTTTAGTTTTCGGCGGACACAACATCTTTGTTTGTACGTGGTGCTGAGGATCGAACCCGGGCCACACGCATGCCAGGTGAGCACGCTACCTCTTGAGCCACATCCCCAGCCCAATCAGCAAGTCTTTGACCTGGAGATGTTCTGTTTCCCGAGAGAAGGTCCTGCAGACTTCTCCTTGGGGAACATCTGGCTGTGTTTTTGGAGCCAGCAGGGATTGTGTGGATTTATACTTCCTTCTGTGTCCTCCTCCTCTCCCTCATCCTTGCCCCTCTCTAAGCCTGGTTACCACAACTCCAATTATTTTGCTCCTGAAATTACTGATCCTTTGCGTTAGGGGATCTGGGAACTAAAACTTCCTAAAGGGTTTCCAGATATTTCCCCCATTTCCACCCCTCCCTCCCTCCTCCTGGTCCCCTGGCTTCTGTGGTTACTCGTATCTTGAGCCTTGCTGGGCTTCCCGGGTGGCCGTTCTACCTGCTCATTGGAACATTGTCCTCTCCAGGCACTTAGGTTGGCCCTTTCCCCCTCAGCTCAGTCCTTCACCATTCTTTAGATGTCTTCTGCCCTCATGTATTGTGGAGTAGGATTGTTGATGTCTTCAGGGCTATTGAATGTGTTTCTGTTTCTTGTTTACTGTGTTGTTAGGGGGTATAGAAAAGTCTTACCTTCTTGAAGTTGGAAGCCAATAAATGACTCCTTTCCACAAATTATAACAACAGTTAACATATTGCACACTCACTAAGTATCTGGCTCCATTCTAAGTGGTGCAGATGCATTATTTTACTTGACCCTTACATCTGGTTTATGCCAGATGCTGAACTTCCTAAGAATTTCAACTCTTTTTGTCTCCACAACAAATCCTAAAGCGGTCATACTTTTTTTTTTTTTTTTTGTTTCATCTCATTACTTTTTAAAAATTTGTTCTGATGAGTTCTACATGACATAGAATGCATCTCAACTCACTGTATACAAATGGAGCACAGCTTCTCATTTCTCTGGCTGTACATGGTGCAGAGTCTCACCATTCATGCAACCAAACATGTACACAGGATAATCGTGTTCGTCTCATTCCACCATCTTTCCCACCCCCATGCCCCCTCCCCTCACTCCCCTCTTCCCAATCCAAAATTCCTCCACCCTCCCTCATTATGGGTCAGCATCCACATATCAGAGAAAACATTTGGCCTCTGTTTTTTGGGGGGAATTGGCTTATTTTACTTAGCATGATATTCTCCAGCACCATCAGTTTACCTGCAAATGCCATCATTTCATTCTTCTTTAAGGCTGAGTAATATTCCATTGTTTATATATACCACAATTTCTTTATCCATCATATATTGAAGGACATCCAGGTTGGTTCCACAGTTTAGTTGTTTTGAATTGAGCTGGTATAAACATTGATGTGGCTGCATCACTGTAGTATGCTGATTTTAAGTCCTTTGGATAGCTGGGTCAAATGATGGTTCCATTCCAAGTTTTCTAAGGAATCTCCTTACTGCTTTCCAGAGTGATTGTACCAATTTGCATTTCCACCAGCAATGTGTTAAGTGTGCCTTTTCCCCCTCACCACATAAGAGGCATATTGTTGTCTCATTTTACAGATGACAATACATATGTACAGAGAGGTTAAGTAACTCATCAGAGAATGCATGCCTCGTAAAAGGAATTTGGGTTCTCTCCTATGCCTCGCATTGGGACTCTAAGTCCTTGCTGTTCTAGGTGGCTTACACAGTGCCTGCAGGTAATTGGAACTTGCTAAACATCTGTGGAATGAATATTTTAAAGTAAACCCTGGGTTACAATTAAGATGATATTTTTGTAGATATATTCTTTCCTTAACTGTTGCCTGCTTACAGTCCTTTCTTTGCAGCATCTTAATACCATTTGATTCTTCTATTATTTTTGAACAGTTTCAATATCATAAAGACACCTTAATATAGTGCAAAGGTCTGATTAAAAGCTACTATTTTCATCTACATTTTTAAAGTTGTCAAAAATGGAAGGCAATAAAAAGCAAATAATGGAAAGCAAAATGGAATTTTTTAGGACATTTCCAATGACTACTCTATAGGGAGGGGTTCAATTTTTTATTATAATATTTCTTTTTTAAAATATTTTTTACTTGTAGATGGACATGATACCTTTATTTTTTTATTCATTTATTTTTATGTAGCTTTAAGGATCTAACCCAGTGCCTCATACATGCGAGGCCAGCGTTCTTCCCCTGAGCCACAATTCCAACCCTATAATATTTCTTTAAAATTTCTTTTTATAAGCATACAACACAAATAATAGATCTTTTTCTGTGGTTAGCTATTTTTATTATTATATTTTTTTTGCCATGGATGTCCTGGATTTTTAAAAAATATGTATGCCTATCAACATACTATTATCTGGCTATTATAGATATTTTAAAACTTGGCCTCTTTACTTTCCATAGATGTAGTTCAAATTAAGATCTATTTAAAATATAAAATTAAATAATTATCTTCCTTTGTGTGTAGTGCTGCTTCAGATATTACCTCTGTTGTATTTATGCTAAGAAAAAAGACAATTAGTGGCTTCTAACCTACATATAGATAAACATCTCTGTATAAATATAAACTTATGTATGTTTGTGTTAGTGGTTCCCTTCATTAAACATCATGCACATTTACTTCATAAGTGTGTATGGTTACAGTCGTGTTCTGTAATTTGAAGTTGGCAATAGCTAACTTTGTTTTCTGGGAGCTCTAAAGCATTTTAGATTGCTTTATTTGGCCAACTAAAATATTACATGTATTTTATAGGACTTACTGCGGATAATTTGCATTTCATTAGAATATGTTTTCTTTGACTTTAATGTTAAGTCAGTGTAGCTTTTGTATACTAAGCATTATATTTCCATATTATTAAGAGAAATATTTAGGAATATTTTAGCTTTAAGCTAGATCTTCTATGGAAAGGATTTCTGGGTTTTTAGATATAAGATAGTCTATTTAGTTGAGTAGTCATGTGACTAGTTCAGGTCAATGAAATTGAGTGGAGATGACACAGGGGGCTTCAGGGCTGGTACATTTGATTGTCATTGACTCCATTAAAGCTTTTATTTCTACTCGGTTCAATTACCCAGGACCAGAAAAAAAAAAAGCTTTTATTCCTATGTTTTAGCAACTGATAGTACTAGTACTGTGGGCGGTTGTTCTCTGTGCTCCTGTGTCCCACGAGGAGGACATGAACAGAGCCTGTAGATCAGCTGCAGTGGGCAAGGAGAAGTAGCCTGTGGTTTAAAGCCTCTGCGATCTTGGGTTCTGTTACTACAGTGTAATATAGATGATTCTTAGTGCTAAAACCTCCTGTGAGGAAAGTCTAATTTGAAATCTGGAATTTCTTAACTGTGTGGAGCTGTAAAAGAGTCCACATTTTTTGGAGAAAAAAGGAAAGTATTCTGCTTGATGGAGTTGGGATTGGAGGGTGTTAAACTTTTGGGTAACTTTCAAGAGACTCCTAGAGCAACCTGCAACTTCCAATTTGTCTTGAGGATTTTTGATGGGTTTTTTTTTTTTTTGAGTATCATAAATGATACTTCAGCAATGAGCAAGGACAGGTTTTCTAGGTCTGGACAGTTGCCTGATTCCAAATCTCCATGTGTACAGTGCTTCGCCCCACAACATAATATCGACAAGAAAGTCAAATAAAACCCATAATGTCCCTGCCTTATTACTGAGAGTCACGGAGTGCCACAGTCTTCACAGTAGATAACCTCACATAGTCTGGTGAGTAGATAAACAGCAACACGTTGAGAAACCTTGAAAAACACAGAGAGAGAGAGGGAGAAAGAGAAAGACCCAAAAAGTATGAGCAGAACCCCCCCCCCCAGAAGGAGAAAGTGTCAACAGTATGTACCAAAGTACTGAATTCTCACCTGGGATTTGTTTAGTGGACAACTTCAGCTAAGGAAAAGGGCTTGAAAGTGAAGAGGACCCAAAGTGACAGCCCAAGGCATGAGGAAGTGCTGCTTCTGGCAGAGGGGTGGGCACCTTGCAGATGTGGTCAGTAAAGGGAAAGGAGTAAAAGGAAAAATTACAGATCTTGTAGAAACAGGAAGAATCACACACCAGTTCTTCCCCATCGTCCCCTAAACCAAGGAAGCCTCAGTAACCTTTTATAGGGACAACACTTTTATGCTTGAAACCTTGTACACTAAATGTTAGAAATAGAAAAACAATACAAAACTACTGTAAGAAGAAAACAAAATGAAAAATCAAAATATTACCCCCCCCCAATTAAGTCATTATGCAGGACAAAAACAGGAATACAATACTCCAAACTGAATACCCTCAGACAAGCATTAGGAGGGTGTGTGTGTGTGTGTGTGTGTGTGTGTAGGGAGTATGAATCCGATTTTAAAAACTAAGAAATAGGTGGAGAAGAATTAGATTCTGAAAAAAAGATGGAAAAGATACAGTTATATCAGAAATGATGACTATATTTATAAAGTCCCCAAGGAAGAATAGATAAGAATCGATTGAAACAAAATGTTATGAGGGCATTGAAGAAAAGCAAGGAAACCATTTTTTTTTAAATTAGGTACAGAAAGAAAAATGATTTTTCAGAAAGAAAGTGTTTGAAATGGAGAAAGGCAAAGCAGATGTAACATTTGTACAGCAGGAGTCATTAAAGAAGAAAAATAAACTATATAAATGTATACAAGAATAAAGAAGACTCGAGTCTACACATTGAAGTAGTCTGTTGAGTTCTGGGGAAAATCAATAGTGATAATGAAGCCAGGACATACCTGTAATTCCAGTGACTCTGGAGGCTGAGGTAGGAGGATTGCAAATTCAAGGCCAGCCTCAGCAACTTAGGGAGACCCTTAGAAACATATTCAGAACTTGTCTCAAAATGAAAAGGACCGAGAATGTAGCTTAGTGGTAAAGCACCCCTGGGTGCAATCCCCAGTACCCCCTCACCACCAAAAAAAGTGATAATATAGTGATCAACTCTGAGACATATCCAGTAATAGCCATTATTAGTGCTACTTTAGTATTAGTAATATTATTAGATCAAAGATTTTTAAAAATCTTTGGGACTTCAGGCAAAAAGATGTAAATAGATTGTCCATGGCAGGACAATTAGTTGTTATCAGATTTCCCCAAAGCCACTGGAGCAGCATTTTTTTTTTTTTAAGAAACTTTAGGAAAGAAAGTACAAACCCAGGATTATATGTAGCCAGTAGCTTGAGGATTACAGCCATAGGAAAAGTTTTGAGCATCTAAGAACTGAGAGAGTGCCCTACATGGGTGGTTTTCCTGAGGAATCTCCCCGACAGTGAATTCTGCTGGGAAGCACTTAGTCGTGTTTATTTGTAGAGTTGAGACTCAAGTGAGGATGAGACACATAGAAGACCATATGTAAACTTTCAATTATATTGAATGTGTGTATATTTGTAATTTATGTTGCATTCGTATGCATATGGCCTGAGGCTGAGTCCATGCTTGTTCCCTTGAGGTCACAGAAAAAATCTGGTTCCATGAGCTGTGCCATACAGAAACAGAACTCAGAAGCCATGCAGACCACAAAAACATTTTCAAATTCAAGCTTTTATTTCCAGTGTAAAAAAGTGATAGGAAAGCATTTAAGCCTGAATCCTCAAGTTCTCACTCTTTCTCTGCTTGAACTGCCACCAAGTGTCCTTCCTCCAGTTGCTGACATTCTTGCATTTCCTAGGAAGAGAGAGGGAGGTGGACAGATTGATGGCAAATGGCCTGGTGATGGATGACAGGGTTGGTTTTTATACTAGCTGGAACATGGATGTTATTGATATCCTTCACAGTACATTGGTTTGATATAGTATTTGGGTCTCATCATTCACATAGATCGTTATTACTCTTGTAATCTTCATGTTCTTATTTGTTCTGGGTGAGTTGTCCATATGCTTATTGGTTTGTTTGGGATGACTTATTAAACCAGTAAACAAGTGTAAGGTCAAATAATTTTACATCCAAATATTTTTTTTTTACATGAGGAAATTGTAAGACAATGGTGTAGCCAACTGAATGAGGCAGTATCTTGAAATACATACACACATGCAGATACAGTGGAAATCCATGTGCAGCATAAATGTGTGTACAGCAGCTTAAATAAACATAAAACAGCTCAAATATACACAAATACATAACCTAAATACACCTTTCCCAGCTCTGTTCATGAAATTGCCTCAAAGGCAAGTACCCCAGTAGCCATGAACGTACCCAGTGGCTAGGTTTGGGTTTCTAATATCATTTTCCAATAAAAAAGAATGAAGCCTACTTTTAAGAATAATAAAGTTAAGTATTCAAGAAAACAAGAGAAAAGAAAAGAAAGGGTGCATTTCAGGATACAGAAACCAGCTTGAAGATGCTTTCACTGACCAAATATGGGAAAATTTATATATCAAAATAATTAAGAGCCAGACATGATGGCGCACGCCTGTAGTCCCAGTGGCTCAGAAGGCTGAAGCAGGAGGATCACAAGTTCAAAGCCAGCCTCAGCAACAGTGAGGCGCTAAGCAATTCAGTGAGACCCTGTCTTTAAATAAAATATAAAAAAGGACTAGGGATGTGGCTCAGTGGTCGAGAGCCCCTGAGTTTAACCCCCGCCCTGCAAAAAAAGTAAGCATATAGATAAATTTTAAACTGTTGAAAACAAAAATAGTAATCTACGAGTTGTCTAATAGATAGGTGGATAGATAGGTGGGGACAGGGAAGACTCTTCTCCAAGTACAGTGTGACTGATAAACTTGCAAAAAATTACTCTTTTGTAATAACCATTTGGTTCAGGTAAGGATCATCAAAGGAAGCTAATTTTCCTGGGGGATTTTGATGAAGAACAAGATATTTTAATGGCCCTATAGAGTGTCCCCGCAGGTGGCTTATTGCAAGAGGAAAATCAGTAGTATTCAGTGGAGAACCTGAAAAACACCAGGACTGAGTGGTCAAGACTAACAGGCTCAGTGAGGGACGGACTGACATGGTACGCTGCTGGTTGTGACACCAGGAGAAGTGCATGCTACTTCAGTCCTGGCTGTGCACAACCTGAACCATGAGGAAATGTAAACGAGAAGATTTTATTTGAGCAGTCGGAAACAATGGCTTCTATTCTGAAAAAATGTCAATCATAAAAGACAAAAATTCAGAAACTCTCCCAGATGAAATGAGACTAAAGACATGACAAAATAAATGCAATATGTGTTTTGTACTCGAGGAAAAATTCCCCTTGGATGTCCAGATGGTTCCTTCCTTGTGATGGTTTGACTTTGATTTTCTGACTTTATAATGATGTGAAAGTGATATGGAACTGTACTCAGATTTTGAGTTATAATCTTTCCCTGGGCTAGTGATAGGCAGGGCAGTCCTCTTTTTTGATGCTGAACAGCAGCCAAGAGCCACAGCTTCCAGCCCCTGTCACAGGGGGATACCATCAACGCTGCAGTGTGCTGTGTTGCTAAGCTTGGATATTCAGTAGATATATTAAATGCCATATATATTGATTGACTGATTGATTGAGAGGGAATGTTGATATGTTGACCAGGCTGGCTGTGAACTCTTGGGCCCAAGTGATCCTCCTGCCTCAGCCTCCTGAGTAGCTGGAATTACAGACATGTGCTGCTGTGCCTGGGTTCTAATTTCATTTTTCTGTGTTCATTTACAGTCTTTCTTGTTGTATATGTACCCTAGTTGTTAGGAGGGACTTGTCTTATGATCTAGACTAAATGGACTCAAATCCCACAGTGACTTGGTCTCTACAAGCCAATTCTCTCCTTACTAATCTGTCAAGATTTCCTTTAACTACTAGGAGGACTAGCCTTCTCAGAACCTTTGCAGCTACTCCACCACTGTCTCATTTCTGCACTCACCAATCCAGATCCCATCCGGGTGCTTGATTGACTTCTGTGAAAGACAAATGCCAAAGTTACACATAGAGAAAGCCTTCTAAACTTCAGTGAAGACTCCAAAAGGCAGGGTGTTCACAGGGCAGCAGCGACCAGGCAGGAGGCCCTAGGTTTGATCCCTTCATCACAAAAAATAAAAAGGAGCTTCATAATCAGCCAAGGGGGATGGGGATCTCACCTCTCTCCTAGCCTCACATTCTTTTTCTGGGTCCTTTTTTTTCTCCCCTTCCCTGTTAGAATTAAACCATCAAATCTATCCTCATTTTCCCCTGCTGCCTCTGACCTCTTGATTTAAGCCAGCTTCCACACTCTCAGGGACCTCAACTTTACTGGGAGCTTGAGATTGAGGCAATGACCCTAGTACTTCTTGTCATATAAGGAATTCTGACGTCCATGACTGTGCTAATGTGTTATGTAGTCATCATATTCTACAGTGACTACACAGTCTGCTAATTGAACAAACTTTCTGTGTATTTACTTGCATTTGATATTGTGCCAGGCAGTGGCAGGACTGGAGCAGACACAGCCCTGATCCCAAACACCTCAGGGTCCTGGGGAGACACTTGGACAAGTGACCAAGTCCAAGGTGCATGCCCTACTAGAGAGGTCTGAGGTCAGAGATTACTGAAGAGTACAGAGAGAGACTGAAGGCTGGGGAAAGTCGGGCAGCTGGTGGACAGTGGGGTCTGCAGGAGGAGCATATGAAAGCACCAACACCACGGATAAGGTGGCATGTCTGGGATGTGCACTGAATGTGAACCTGCAGGTTGTGGGAAGGAGGGAAAAGGCAGGGGCCAGCTCAGCGAGGAATTCGTGTTTGACTTGGAAAAGTACGCATGGGAGAGCTCATGGAAGATTTTAAGCAGAGGACTAAAGTAATCACTTCTATACCTTAGAAAGACCCATAGCTTCAGTGTGGAAGATAAGCCAGAAAAGAATTGACATGGTAGACAGCAGAGCCTTCGCAGGTAGATATAATAGGTAAGGGCAGAATGATAATGGCCCACAAGGTCCTGAGAGTAGGGAAAGAAGAAAAAGTTAATTCTTTAATGTGTTATTCACTAAGGACAAAGAGAAATATTAGATATTGTTATTCTCAATAATTGCAGTGTAATCATTAAAGTTCACAATGAAAATCAATAAATAACCATGAGATCATAAGACACTAGGGATAAAAGACAAGATCAACTTTCAAAATGTTGTGCAAGAAATATATGGATTACAGTGGATACTATTCAGCATTAAAAGAGAATAAAGTCATGGCATCTGCAGGTAAATGGATGGAGTTGGAGAATATAATGCTAAGTGAAGTAAGCCAATCCCCAAAACCCAAATGCCAAATGTTTTCTCTGATATAAGGATGCTGATCCATAATGGGGATATCGGGGGAGTATGGGAGGAATAGACGAACTTTAGATAGGGCAAGGGGAAGGAAAGGGGTATGGGGTAGGAAAGATGGTGGGATGAGACAGATTTCATTACCCTAAGTACATGTATAAAAATATGAATGATGTGACTCTACTTTGTTTACAACCAGTGACATGAAAATTGTGTTCTATTTGTGTAATATGAATTGAATTGCATTCTAGTGTCATATATAACAAATTAGAATAAATAAAATTAAAAAATTAAAAAATACATAGTAAAAAAAGAGAAATGTATGTATTTGTCAAAATTAACAGAACTGTATCCCACAAGGAATAAATTTTATATGTAAACTACACCTCAGTAGAAACATAGTAGAACTATATAAAAACCTGAAAGTATTTTTAAAACATGAATATTAGAAAGAATAAAATTTCAGATTCAACAAGGACTTTCTTAATGTTTAGTTATTGTTTAATGTATGTGTAGTACATATACTTGATATAACTTGTCAAAGCTAATGCTTCTAGAAAAACCTCATCTTTTAAAATATCCATATGAAAACAAGGCTAGTTTTCTTTTCTTTTTTTTTTATAGTTGTAATTG
Organism: Callospermophilus lateralis; assembly: GCF_048772815.1. Lineage (NCBI taxonomy): Eukaryota > Metazoa > Chordata > Mammalia > Rodentia > Sciuridae > Callospermophilus > Callospermophilus lateralis. Next base: position 14,824,217 of record NC_135307.1, read on the forward strand.
TTTTTTTTTAAATTTTTTATTAGTTACACTTGACAGTACAATGATCTTGACAATTCATACATTTGAATCAAATTTGTAATTATTGTATAATTTCTCATTTTTCTGATTGTACAGGTTGCAGAATCACATTGGTCATACAGTCACTTATATACATACAGCAATAATAATATCTAATAGTTGTAATTGTTGGTGGACATTTATTTATTTATTTATTTATTTATAGTGCTGAGAATTGAACCCAGTGCCTCACACTTGCTAGGCAAAGCTCTACCACTGAATTACAACCCCAGCCCCCTAAGACTAGTTTTATAATATACACATAAAAACGATACATCATACACATCATGTAGAAAACAACTTGTTCTTTTTTTTTTTTAAAGAGAGAGTGAGTGAGAGAGAGAGAGAGAGAGAATTTTAATATTTATTTTTTAGTTATTGGCGGACACAACATCTTTGTTTTGTATGTGGTCCTGAGAATCGAACCCGGGCCGCACGCATGCCAGGCGAGTGCGCTACCGCTTGAGCCACATCCCCAGCCCACAACTTGTTCTTTACTTTTGTAAAACATTATTTATTAATGCATTATTCTCAAATGTTGCAAATTTTTATGGCCTTTAATAGCATGTAATTTGATAACATGCTATTTTACATGTAGCTGTGTGTATATGTGTGTGTGTGTGTAGATTTGGTAAATATAACTGTTATAAATTTTAAAAAGTATGAGAAATATATACAGGATTTCCAAATGAAAATGGCCAGTGGAAAATAAGCACTCTTATTATAGCCAGTTTATTTGGAACTTTGTAATTATTGTAAACTATGCAACTTTAAGAGAAAAATCTGTAGTCTACATACTTCATTTCTTGGTCATGTTAAATGACTGGACTTAATATTTGCCAAAATGTAAAGAAATGATATTTTAGCAGCTGGGCAAGGTGGCACATGCCTGTAATCCCAGGGGCTCAGGAGGCTGAAGCAGGAGGATCTCAAGTTCAAAGCCAGCCTCAGCAAAAGTAAGACACTAAGCAACTCAGTGAGACCCTGTCTCTAAATAGAAAATATGAAATAGGGCTGAGAATGTGGCTCAGTGGTGGAGTGCCCCTGAGCTCAATCCCCAGTAAACTTCCCCCCCTGCAAAAAAAAAAAAAAAAAGAGAGAGATTTTAGGGAACAAAACAGTAAATCCAAAAGGATAGTGTTAATATTTTTTATAAGACTATTTTTAAAAGCAAGATTCTGTAGTGCTAGTTTATAAATCATTAACTGTCTAACACATAAATTAAAGGCAGGTGTGCTTCAAGCCTGGATGGAGAGAGAAGGCACAGGCGGCCCTGCCCCCCCCCCCCCCCCCCGCAACGCGCATCATTCCGTACCCCCACTTTATTTGCAGTAGATGTCGTGCATCAGTCTTTTGGCAAGGAAAAATTAGGTAGCTTGGGAATAATAAAGAATGAAACAATTACAGCAAGGCATATATCCCACCTTCCATACTGCTCCTGATATTATTTTTGTTTGTTTATATATTTTGAACCATACTTTTCATGTAAGATATAAAGTACTTTTAAATTTAATAGTCCAAGATAATGTTTCCAAGATCAGATTTCAATTTGATGTAGGAAACTGTAGCAGCTCTTTGTTCCTCCCAAGTTAAAGCCTCATTTTCCGCTGCAGTTCTGTTGTCAGAAAGTACTTCGTGAACACCCTTCCCTTTTTCTATTTTCCAGGCAACATGCTGCTAATAGTGCCAGTTTGATTTCTATGGGCACTTAAAGGTAGCAGCCTTGAATACCATATCAGTTTGTAATAATTTGTGCTTACAGCTCTAAATTTTCATAGGGCTACTGCCAATTAATTTTTCAAGATTAATTTTGCTTTTAAAAAATGTTACTTTTAACTCCCAGTGAGTTATGTAATTTAATGCTGAGAAAACTGGGGACCGCAGAAACTGGATTCGCCTGTCTGCTTCTGTCCTTCCTCCCCTGTGTCAGCTTCAGCTGTTCTCTCAACCACCCGGTGCTCAGCCCCAATTCTGCGGCTTACCAGATAAAAGCCAAGGAGTGCTGTGGAGGGCTTAGAAGCACTGGAGCTACACAGCACGCACTGTCCCCCGTTCTCATCTCACGCACACCTGTATAACCTGTCGCCCAACACGCGCTCAAACATTGCTTCTGATTTTATGACTAGGGGACCAGCACAATTATGTCACCACAAAAAAAGCCACAGATCTTTTGTGCCTCTAAACATAATCTCAGCGCACACTGGTCATTTAGCTTTTTTCTTTTTGCCAATTAGTTTTTAAAATTTTATCTTAAAATGATTTAAAAATCCCAAATGGCAAAAATAATAGACAACTTGTAATCCACATACCTTTTTATTAATTCATAATCTGAAGAACCTTTGTTCATAATTCCTGATTTTTAACATTCTCTCCATTTGTTTTTCCTCTTATTACTGCTCACACATGCACATACACACACGTACACATGCACACACACGTATGCATGCATCTATTATGGTTTTACTTACTTTTCTGAAACTAGGGTGTCCACATATTTGGTTAAACGCTATTCTGGGTATTTCTGTGTGTCTTTTTGGATGAGAAAGTAAATTTCCCTCCATGAAGTTAGGCACATGTACCTGCACTCTGTCATCAGATGGAAGTATGTATGGGGTCAGGTCAGGCAGGCCCTGGAGGCAAAGTTCCATGAAGAAGTGGCAAAGTTCCTTGCCTCACTCCTGCCCACTGCTCTCTCTCTCCCAGCCTGCACCTAAGGTCTGGGGATTTCCTTATGATGTTGACAAAGGAAGAAGAAACTGGGGTCTAGTTCATACTGGTACTGTACCATATGCTGGCACCATGTGCAGGTGAACACCAGCATTCCAGCCCTCTCTGAGACCCCTGAAGGGTGGAGAAAGGATGTCCTCGTGTGGGCAGGACCTGGAGTATTGCCCTTTATTGTTCACTTTGCTTAGATGGAGAAATGACCGGATGTGAGATTATATGCTGATTTATGAAGTACAGCCGATAGTTTGGCTGGATGGTCAGAGACCTGGAAGGAACATGGTTGGAAATTGGAAATCTGAGAAAAAAAAAAAAATGTGCAGGGCTCTCTAAATTGGGAAAAAACAGGAAGATATTTTTGTCCCATGTCATTGCTCACTGAAGGGTAACCTTGATAGAGAAGGATATTGATAATCAAGTGGATAGGATAGCCTGTTCAGTGGAGAGCGGTCAGCCTCCTTGCCTAGGCACCCTTCTCATGGTTCAGTGGGGTCATGAACAGCATGGCCAAGGGCAGAGTTACATCAGTTCAACAGCGTGGGCTCCCACTTGTCAATAGCCTGGGCCAGGTGCCCAGTCTGCCAATAGTAGAGACCAGCACTGAGTCTCGATATGGACCACTGCCTGGAGAGGGAAATGGCTGCCCACCCCTAACCTCACGGAAGGGGCAGTGTTTCCTTCTTGCTGTAATAGACACTCTGATAGGGTTAGCCTTCTGTCCAGCTGCCAACCGAGGACGTACCAAATGCCTCATCCATTGTTGTCTTCCACACATCACTCAGGGTCAGTGAACTTGCTTCACAGCAACTTAAGTATGGTAGTGGGCCTGTGCCATGGACATTGCTGGGCCCACCATGCTTTCTCCCATCTTTTTTTTTTTTTTTTGAGAATTTTAATATTTATTTATTTTTTTTTTAGTTTTCGGCGGACACAACATCTTTATTTGTATGTGGTGCTGAGGATCGAACCTGGGCCGCACGCATGCCAGGCGAGCATGCTACCGCTTGAGCCACATCCCCAGCCCGCTTTCTCCCATCTTGAAGCTGTTGCCTTGATAGAATGCTGGAATAGCCTTTTGAAAACTCAGTTATAGCGCTATTTAGGTGCTGGTACCTTCCAGGGATGAGAGGGGTTCTCCAGAAGCGGGCATATGTTCTGATTCAGCATCCAGTTAATGATACTGTTTCTCCCTGAGCCAGGCCTCTCAAGTCCAGGAATCCAGTGGTAGAAGTTAGAGTGGTGCTGCTCACTGTTACCCCTAATATCCCATTTGCTTCCTGTTACAACTTTTTACCCTGCTGGCTTAGCATAGTTTCAAAGGCTTTCACCAGGAGAAATAGCCATGACCCCATTCAATTGGAAGTTAAGTCTGCCTCCTGGCCACTTTGGGCTTACTACTACTTATATAGTTGTAGTACAAGAAAGTAGTACAGTAAAGGTAGGAAGCGTGTGTTTGGAGTCTTGAGTATTCCTTAAATTGTCTCTTAACATTGCTACAACCTGTGATTAAATCCAATGGAAAATTACAACTCCCCAGTTCAGGCAGGACTACTTGTGGCCCAGACCTTTAAGGAGCAAAGGTTTGAGTCACCTCTCCAGGAGATCACAACTGTTGGAGGAGCCAGCTGAAGGCAAAAGGCATACAGAATGGGCAATGGAAGAAAATTTTTTGTTTATAAGTACTAGTTAGGACCATGTATGTAACCAGTTACAGCAATGAGTATCATGGATATTTCCTTATTTCATTATGAATGTATTTTTATGTATGTTAATACATAAAAACAGGATTTTTGTGCTCTACCTCTCTTATTTCCTTATAAACTCAGATGTACTAAGTTTGTCATAGTATTCAAGTACTAGATATCAAGGAGAAGAGTGATCATCATCTAAGGACTCTGCCTCCTCTTCTGGAGAAAGGGTTCCTGCATTTTCACAGGAGAGTCGTATATTATATTATGACCTTGTTATTGTCTTTTTTTTTGGAGATTATATATCATTTAAAGGAGATACGCATGGTCAACAAGGGATGGCCTTGTGATGGTTGATTTTGTGTGTCAACTTGGCTGAATCAATGGATATTTGGTCACACAAACATTTTGGATGTTTCTGTGAGGATTTTTTTTTGGGGGGGTGAGATTAACATTTAAGTCCATAGAGGTCAAATAAGGCAGATTGCCCTCCGACATGTGGGTGGGCCTCATGCAATCAGATGAAGGGCTCAAGAGAACAAAAAGACTGGTTACCCCCAAGCTAAAAAAAATTCGGCAGCACTGTCTTCAGGCTTCATTTGCAACATCACCCTGCCTGGTTGTATAGCTGTCTGTCCTTGGACTTGAACAAGAGCTTTCTTGGATCTCTGGTTTGCCAGCCTCAAACTGGAAGCAATTAACCATCTTTCACCTTCAGCCCACCAGCTCGCCTTGGAGATTTTGGACCATAGGTCTCCATAATCACATGAGCCAGTTTCTTATAAGTTTTTTTAAAAAAGGTGTGTGTGTGTGTGTGTGTGTGTGTGTGTGTGAGAGAGAGAGAGAGAGAGAGAGAGAGAGAGAGAGAGAGAGAGAGATGCCCTGTTGGTTCAGTTTCTCTGGTGAACCTCCTACAGATGCTCCTCAATGATTATGGGGTGAGTCCTATTGGACCCATGTTTAAGCTGACAATGTTGCTGAACCATTGCGCGTTTGAAAGCGCACTCTGCGCCTAACCTGCTGAACTTCACAGCTCCGCAGCACGGGCGCTGCAGAGGTCATTTCCTCATGGTTGCAGGCTGACCAGGAACTGAGGCTGGCTGCTGCTGCCCTGCACCAGTGTCACCAGCCTGGGGAAAAGATCCAAACTCAAGATTCTAGGTGCCCTTTCTACCAAATCATCACTTTTAGACCATTGTAAAGTTGGCAAGTCTATGCCAGACGTTGGAAGTGGGACCATCTGTGGTGTCCTCATCTTTTTTGTACCAGAACTCGAAAGTTAGAGACTAATACTGAGATTTCTTTAATACTGAAGCTGTTTGAAAGGGGAAAGTGAAACTAATGATTGAGGAATGGGAAAAAAAGGACCAGGACTGAAACTCCTTTCTTCACCAAAAATGGGAACTTTTTTTATTAACATGTTTTTGGGCTTTGTTTCCCTTTTCTCCTTTTTGATTTTTGTTTGTTGATGAACCGATATTACACAGACAAAAGAAGTTTAAGTACCTGAAAATTGAATAGGATTTTGAGTGGACAAAGTTTAAATTCTAGAGATTGACAGTGTTTTGTAGATCAGACATTTATAGGGAGTTATGACTTCTTAGTTCAGTTAGGCTGCAACAAGCAGTAGATTTCTGTACTTCCTATTGCATTCACAACTGAATCTCTCGCTCTTGCTTTTTATAATTCTTCTCCATTTTTCAAAATGAAAAACATCAGAAAATCATTGACACAGTCACAGTATACTTGCTGCAGTATCATTTATACATTGCTGTTAATTAAATGTTCCTGGATAGAGGAAAATAGGATTCATTCAGTATTGGGTCATGATACTGCTTGCATTTTCTCTTCATGCCCTGATTTTATGCCTAGAGTTATCATTATAATCAAAAGAATGATAGAGTCAAATGCTACCTGGAATCAGAAAAAAAGGAGATGGGTGACTGTTCATATACCTAATGAATTGTGGCCTGAGAGCGTGATACAGCCTTCTCTATCATGGGGGTGCTCCTTCCCGGGGGACCTGGTGTTTCAGTTGACTGGTTGGTTGTCCCCCTGGACACTGATAGGAACATGTTGACAATTTGGAGTGGTTTGTTGTTGTTTTAGTTTTACCGTTTCTCCAGTCTATCTTTTGTTGTCCATTGTTTAGACTTTTAAATTTTTTTTGATTAAGATATCTCAAGTGCTTCTACTCTGCTTACAGTAGTTTGTATCTCCTAAGGTGAGTTTGTGTGGTTTGGTTTCATCCTCTGTGGCATATTGTAGCCAAGCTGATGGTGAAGCATTCTCTTGCTTCAGTGCGCTGCTTCTGCAGTGCTTTCTTTAGAGGCTGTTCTGTCCTCCAGCAAGGCTGTGTTTAGTCATTCTGTCCCCTGTGTCTGACACCTTTGCATATCCTCATCTGTCTCTCTACCCTTTATTTCTCCTCTCCCACCCTTTCTGCCCTGGATCCCATTATTTATCACTGCCAGGAGGACCTGCTCCCGTGTCCCCTCTACTCACGGGCTTTCCTTCCCATCTGCTTTCTAAGTTGGAAAAAAAAGTTTCATCTGATTCTTTCCTACTGCCTCTTATTTCCTCTTTTATGTCCCCATCCCTTGTCTATATTCTTTGAGGGTGGTGTTCTCTTTTCACCCCTACCCTCATATTCTGGCCATCCTGTGTGGACTTGAGGCTCAAGCTTTGTTTATTGATAGGCTTTTAGGTTGAGTTTAACTTTTATTGTGAGCAGTTGAATGCCCGTTACACTGGCATTGACACAAAGGGGTTTCAGATTGTCTTTAAAAGGCTGGATGTGATTTGGACTGTAGTGTTATTGAAGAGTTTGATGATTGAAGATACTATAGCTCCACGAGGCTGCATTTTCATGGAAAACTCAGTGGTTTTTCCAGCTAGTTTGTTGTTTTGATCCTGGGACAATTTTTCTTACTCCCCAGAGTATGGCCTTGAATACCTTGGTTCCACCCATGATATTTGACTTCAGAATTTAAAAGGGTTGCAGGAGGTCATTTCTGTGGTCACTATCCTATTTAACAGTCATACCACTGTATGTTTAAAGATAAATCATCATAGAAATAACTCACTTTTTTCTGTTTTGACTATTTGTTTTATTTTTTTAATGGCCTCCCACCTTTTAAACTTTAAAAATATAGATTATACTCTTAGAATCTGGCTTTTGCATCAGGTATGGTGGTGCACACCTTTAATCCCAGGGGCTCAGGAGGCTGAGGCAGGAGGATCACAAGTTCAAAGCCAGCCTCAGCAAAAGTGAGGTGATAAGCAACTCAGATCCTGTCTCTAAATTAAATACAGAATAGGGCTGGGGATGTGGCTCAGTGGTTGAGTGCTCCTGAGTTTGATCCCCAGTACCCAACCCTGTAAAAAAAGAATCTGGCTTTTGCTCTTATCCTTCCACTGTCAATGGTTCCTTAAAGAAAATCACTGTTGACTGAACTGCCCTAGTGTGCTGCTGTCTTCATCCATTTCCATCTTTCTGTTATGTTTTACTCCATCAATACTTACGTTGTTTTTTGATATTCTGTCTTTGGTTGGATTTAGTGTACAGTGAGTTTTCTAATGACTGATTCTCTGACTCAGTTTTCTTCTTGCTTTTTTACTCCAGGTAGAAGTTAAGACTCACTTTTCTCTTTGTGCAGTCTCCTGAGGGGCTTCTTGAAGCTTTAGCCACTGCCTCTCTTCTAACGTGGTGCATAAAGTCTCTGCAGAACTTCAGTTCTGCTTCTAGCGCTGCCTGCACACATCCAGCTGGGATGATTGGCCTTCACCTCATGGCAGTGTTGCAACCCCAAACTTCCCCTTTCCACTTCCTTGTTCTGACTATAGTGCTGTTCATTCACCAGACCTGCATTTCTTGTACTTTAAATATGGGACAGCCTTAGTCTGTTTGGTCTACCATAACAAAATACCTTAGGCTGGTTAATTTATAAACAACAGAAATTTAGTTCTCACAGTTCTGGAGGTTGGGAAGTTCAAGATCAAGGCGCCAGCAGATCTGGTGTCTGGTGAGAGCTGTCTGTTTCATAGATTGCCCCTTCTAGCTATGTCCTCACACAGTGGAAGGGCCTGAGGCTCCCTCAAGCTTGCCTATCTGTCCTGTCCTTCCTTCCTTCCTTTGTTCCTCCTCCCTCCCTCCCTCCCTCCCTTTCTTTCTATACTGGAAATTAAGACCAGGTTACTCAACCATTGAGCTACAGCTCTAGCACTTCTTATTTTTATTTTGAGACAAGGTCTCATTTAATTGGTGAGGTTGACTTCAAACTTGCAACCCTCCTGCCTCACAGGAGTAGCTGGGATTTTAGGTGTGTGTCATTGTGTCCAGCCCTTAAACTCTTTTATAAGGCCACTAATTCCATCTGTGAGAGCTCTGCCCTCATGGCCAAGTCACCTCCCAAAGGCTCCACCATTTTTAAAAATTCTTTTTCAATACACATGACAGTGGAGTGTACTTTGACACGTTATACATACATGGAGTATGACTCATTCTAATTAGGATCCCAGACTTCTGGTTGTACATGATGTGGAGTTACATGGTCATGTATTCATAGATGAATATAGAAAAGTGATGTCCGATTCACTCTACTCGCTTTCCTATTCCCATTCACCCTCCCTTCCCTTCATTCCTCTTTGTCTAATCTACTGAACTTCTCTTCTTCACTGTTTGTTGTGTATTAACCTCCACATATAAGAGAGACCGTTTCACTTAGCATGACAGTCTCCAAGTCCATCCATTTACCTGCAAATGCCACAATTTCATTCTTATTTATGGCTAAGTAATATCCATTGTATGTATACCACATTTTCCTTATCTGTTCATCTGTTGAAGGGCACCTAGGTGGTTCCATAACTTAGTTATTGTGAATTGAGCTGCTATATACATTAACATGACCATGTCACCATAGTATAGTGATTTTAAGTCCTTTGAGTATATGCCGAGGAGTGGGATAACTTGGTCAAATGGTGTTTCTGTTCCAAGTTTTCTGAGGAATCTCCATACTGCTTTCCAGAGTGGTTGTACCAATTTGTATTTCCACCAGTGATGTATGAGTGAACATTTCCCCCACATCCTTGCCAACATTTATTGTTACTTGTATTCTTGCTAATTGCCATTCTGACTTGAGTGACCTGAAATCTCAGTGTAGTTTTAATTTGCATTTCTCTATTTGCTAGAGGTATTGAACATTTTTTTTTTCATATTTTTTTGACCATTGTATTTCTTCTTCAGTGGAGTGCCTGTTTAGTTCCTTTACCCATTTATTGATTGGGTTATTTGATTTTTTTTTAGTTTTTTAGTTTTTTTAGTTTTTTTTGAGTTCTTTATATATCTTGGAGATTTAATGTTCTGAGATGCAAGTGGCAAAGATTTTCTCCCTCTCTGCTCACATTCTTGATTGTTGCCTTTGCTTTAAAGAGGCTTTTTAGTTGGATACCATCCCATTTATTGATTCTTGATTTTAATTCTTGCACTTTTGGAGTCTTGTTGAGGAAGTTTGTTCCTAAGCTGACATGATGAAGAGTTGGGCCTACATTTTCTTCTAGCAGGCACAAAGTCTCGGTGTAATGTCCAGGTCCTTGATTCACTTTGAGTTGAGTTTTGTACAAGGTAGGATACAGAGATTAAATTTCATTCTACTACATAAAGATTTCCAGTTTTCCCAGGACTATTTGTTGAACAGGCTATCTTTTCTCCAGTGTATGTTTATGGCACCTTTGTCTGCAATAATATCATCATCTTTTAGCATTAGTTTTTTTTTTCTTCTATCCTCCTAGCACACTACTGCTGGAGTAATTTTTCTAAACATGCTTTTATCATGTCAAGAGCTATTATTACTTACAGATTCAGTTCAGAGTCATCAGTCTGGCATTGCAGGTTTTGAATCAGCTAGTTCCATGTATCTATTTTATGTTATGCTTTTACTTTTTCCCACATTACATAATAGAGTGAATTAGAACAGTTCTCTTATTATTTTCTACTAAGAAAATAGTTATTCCCACCTATACATTTGCTCCAGCTAGTCTTCTGGCCTAGAATTCTCCAACCATCCTCTCATTTTTACCAGTATAGATCCTGCACTTCGAGCAAGACCTCACACCTAACCTAGGGCCTAGCCTTTAATAGGCATTCATAAATATTTATTAAATGAGTGCACAAGGATGGGTATTCTCAGTGAACTTTTCTGACCAGCTTTAGATGATGATGATATTCATGCCCATAGGCTCCATAAACTTGTTTATTAAATTATATTTCTAACATAGTCAAGTTTAAGAAAAGATTAATTTATTAAAGAAAATCTGGTTTAGGAGTACCTTAATCACTACTAAGAAGCAAGTTTGAAATGGCTTAAAGCATCATTCTCTGTTCAACTTTAATTATTAAAGTGCTTTTAAATTAAACCTTTTCTTAGCTTTAACATAAGTGAATCATTGGATCTAATCAAATGATTTCAGCACATGGTCTGTGCAATTACATTTATGCAGCTTAGCAGAAACTATGGCAACAGAATTGAAAAAATGTGTTTTCACTGATTGTTTTCCTCTCTAAGAGTGGGAAGTTCCAAGTTAAACATTTCACAACTTAAAAAAAAATGATCATAGATAATATGCATTACAAATTACATTTGGCAATATAATTATCTAGAAAGCTGGATTAAGAAGTCATTTATCAGTCATAGGTTCATGGTTGAAATATGCCAAGAAGAATATGCAAAGGCTAACAATAAGTTATCATCGAGTGTTGCGGTTATGAGGGATTTTCAAGGTCTACTTCAGGCCTGTCTGTAGTATCTTTTTGTTAAAAAAGAACCTGGATTATTTTATAATAAAAAAAAACTGTAACAAAGTTATTTAAATCTTGGACAAATACCAATTATCCTTTTAGCTTGAATGTACTGTTTTTAAAGTTAGACTACTCAGTTCCTCATACCCATCAGGAGGGCTAACATAAAAAAAAATAGAAAATAACAGGTGTTGGTAAGAATGTAAAAAACACATCTATGAAATTTTCTCCAAAAATTAAAACTAGAATGACCATTTGATCCAACAATTCCACTTCTCATAGGATTTCAGTTGCCATAAGAATGGAGGTATCCATACACCCAGTGCATAACAGCATTATTCACAATGTTAAAGCATGGAAGCAACCCAGGTGTCCCTTGACAGATGAATGGATAAACAAAAGTGGCAGATGCATAGAATGGAATATTATTCTGCTTTAAAAATGAAAAAGATTCTTATATGTGCTTCAGTGCGAATGAAAATTAAGGGCCATATGCCAAGTAGAGTAAGCCAGCCAGATTCCTCTTCAGTGAGATCCGTATCTGAGTCAAAATCATGGAGACACAAAGTGGAATTGGTTGCCAGGGATTGGGAAGTGTTCAGTGGATAGAGTTTTAGTCTTATTTGAAAAGTTGCAGGGATAACTGGTAGAGATGGTTGCACATCATGAGTGTATTTAAAAAAATTTTTTTTAGCCAAGTGCAGTGGTTCAAGCCTGGAATCCCGGTGGCTCGGGTGGCTGAGGCAGGAGGATCATGAATTCAAAGCCACCCTCAGCAAAAGCGAGGTGCTAAGCAACTCAGTGAGACCCTGTCTCTAAATAAAATACAAAATAGGGCTGGGGATGTGGCTCAGTGTTCGAGTGCCCCTGAGTTCAATTCCCAGTATCCCCCCCCCCAAAAAAAGATTTTTAATTGTAGATGGATAAAATACCATTATTAATTAATTAATTTATTTATATGTGGTGCTGAGAATAGATCCCAGGCGCCTCATACATGCTTGGCAAGTGCTCTACCACTGAGCCACAAAGCCAGCTCCTGTGAGTGCATTTAATAACAGTGAATGATACAATTAAAATAAGTATTATGTTAAATTTTTAAATATATCTTGCTAGAGTAAAAATTGGAAAATTAGTCAAATTTTGTCACAGTGCATATAGACAGATTATTATTTATTTATTAAATACGGGATGGGTTGAAGTTCAATCACTGTGTAAGGAACCAATTATTTTATATCTATTTTATGATATTCTCCTTTAAAAACTTTTAATAGTTCAGACTGTTTTTAAAGTGAATCACTTTTTTTTAAGAGAGAGAGAGAGAGAAAGAGAGAGAGAGAATTTTATTATTTATTTTTTAGTTATCGGCGGACACAACATCTTTGTTTGTATGTGGTACTGAGGATCGAACCCGGGCCGCACGCATGCCAGGAGAGCGAGCTACCGCTTGAGCCACATCCCCAGCCCCAAAGTGAATCACTTTAATATTGAAAATTCATTTGAGTTTTGACATGTTAAAAAAAAGTTGATTTCTTATGAAAGGATTAAATTCAGTTTTAAAAGTGATCACTTGGGACTGGGGTTGTGGCTCAGCGGATGAGTGCTTGGCTAGTATGCGGGAGGTACTAGGTTCAAACCACATAAAAAAAATGAAACAAATATATTGTGTCCATCTACAACTAAAAAATAAATATTAAAAAAGTGATCACCTAACCAAGGAATATGCATTATAGGAAAACAAGTCTCATCAATAAGTGGAAAGCTTTTTAGTGGGCTGATTCCAATGTTTTCCTTCCTTCCTTTTCTCCCTCCCTCCCTCCCTCCCTCCTCCTCTGCCCCCCACACCCCAGGAAAGCACTCTACCACTGGGCCACAGGGCCACATCACCAGCTCCTCATATTTTAATAAGAAGAAAAATTGGTTATAATTGCTTTGTGAAAGCATGAAAACTTGTTTATATCTTTCTTCTCTAAATGATTAAACTCAATAATTCATTAATGTAAAAAAATGATAAAAGCTTTTGACAAGAGGTGACTAATCTGATTAATAAAAGAGGTAGGCTTAAAGTAGACCTTGAAAAGATCCAAGTATTGTGTTGATCCAGGTTATTAATCGTCATGTGATGTGGCTCAGAGTCGAAGCCACCTGTAAGCAACTGGTGTGGTCGTGCTGCCACATGCCAGCTGACCAGCTCCAGGGTTAGGTTTTTTAAGTTTATTAATATTCTTTGGTTTTGTTTTGTGAAGGGTTTTCCTGTGGCATTGTTTCTGTGGGAAGGAATTAATCCTCTCGTTAGGTTTTAGAGGCTGATGGTGAGGTTTAGTGCCATTGTGTATTAGAGCCAGAAATGCAGAAACCCTGCTCTCTCTGTCAGCCAGCCTGCTCTGTCCCCTCAGGAGACACAAGGGGTCTGTCTGCAATGACAGGAGCAAGTGGAATCAGAGTGCCACCTGGGAGGAGCAGAGCGTGCTCCCAGCACACCCATGCAGGACTCCACTTTATGAAAGTTGTATTGATACAAGTTGTTTAGGCTGAGGCCTCAGTGAGGCTTCCTATGTCCCTCTCAACCCCATCTAATCCCAATCTGGGGACCAGACCAGCATGTTCAAGCATGTGGCTTAGAAGGCTAGAAGGGAGAACAAAGTATTGAGTGAACCCCAGGTGTCTTAGTTCAGGCTTCTATTTCCTATAGCAAAAATACCCCAGACTGAGTGGTGTAAACAACAATGTGTTTCTCACAGTTCTGGAGGCTGGCAAATACAAGTTCAAGGTGCTGGTAGCTACCGTCTCTGGTGAAGGTCTGCTTCCTGATTTGGAGATGGCTGTCTTCTCATTGTGTCCTCACTGTGGTGGAAGGCAGAGCGAGAAAGGAAGCTTGCTTTCTCCTGTCTCACAGTTTTCATAAGGGTTTCCATGGTGAGGACTCCACCTTCTGACCCCACTGCCTCCAAAGGCCCTATTTCCCAATATCAGCACATTAGAGAATAGGATTTCAACATAATGAGATTGAGGGAGGAGGTGACACAAAGATTAAACCATAGCCCCAGGTCTCAAGGCAACCCTAAACCTGGTTAGCTAACTGCTGCATACCTGGAAGGGAGAAGTGCAAGAGAATGGCCACTCTGCCTCAGAGATCAAACCATAACCGAAATTTGAGGCCAAAACCAAATACTTTTGTGGAGACTGATCTGTTTTTTTAGTTGTCAATGGGTCTTTATTTTATTTATCTGTGGTGCTGAGAATTGAACCCAGGGCCTCACACATGCTAGGCAAGTGCTCTATCACTGAGCTACAGCCCAGCCCGAGGCTGATCTTTTGACACAGTGGCTCGCCTACTACTAGGTGGGCCTTCAGAGTTTTGGACTTCTGAATGGTAGTAGATTTGTAACTGTCTCACCTTTGGGAAAAATTAGAAAGGGGGTCAAGCAGAGGCATGCCTGGCATAGGATCAGAAGAAAGTTCTTTTTCTCCTACAGCCACAGTAAGGTACCATCATGTCCTTCTGGGTATAAAGAAAAACAATGGCCATTCTTAATTCTCTTCCAAGAGTTCAGGTTGTTTTGATAGCATGGTCCCAGGCATGAAGGTAGCAGCAAGTCTTCTGATTAACCTACTTCAAACTTACTAAGGCATGTGAGTGACTCTCAGCGCAGAAGATTTTTCTGCAATTGGTGATGTTTATATCACCTCTGGGGTGAAATAAAATGTGTAAATATTTTAAGACTTGTTCTAATAAATGTTAGTGTTGTTGCTGGAAAGTTGGAGCTCTTGTTCTTAGGTTAACAATTTAATTAAGAGAAATATAGTTTATTTTTAGACTTTCATGTTCAAAGGCTTTAATCATGATGACAAAATAATAGCATAGAAATGAGAACTGTTTAGACACCTAGATTCACATGCTTGAATATGTGTTTTTCATTTGCTTTTTTGTGTGTGCTGAAGATGGAACCTAGGTAGGGCTTTTCACATGCTGATAAGCACAAGCTCTGCCCCTGAGCCACAGCCCTGGCCCATTTGCTTTCATGTATTTTGTCATTGATACAGTGAAAAAATATTTACAATTAAACACTCCTGTGCCTATATATGATTGATCTTCCTACTGAATTGCTTCCATATGTATGGCCACTTACTTTGCCTAGTGGATATAATGCAAAAGAAAGAATCATATGGATATTAAATTCAAGATCTCTGAGATGGATCTATATCATATCACGGTTTTTATTTGATTTTATTCTTTTAAATTAACTTGTGCAGGTAGAGGTTGAAGGAGAAATTTCTGTTATAATGTTGACTGCAAGAAGACTTTTGCTTCTTGTAATGTTAGAATAAAACCCACTACTGAAGGGTGCCTTTTGAGAAAACAGGTATAAAAGCCTAATTCAAAAACAAATATCAGCACATTAAAATTAGGATTTCAACATAATAAATTTGAGGGAGGAGGTGACACAAAGATAAAACCATAGCCCAGGTCTCAAGGCAACCCTAAACCTGCTTAGCTAACTACTGCATACCTGGAAGGGAGAAGTGCAAGAGAATGGCCAGTCTGCCCATTGAAATCCTAATCTCTGATCTCTTGTTTATTCTCAAATGTTGATATCTGAAAGCATTTGAGAATAAACAGAAGCAAATAGCTCTGGTGCGGAGTCCACAGTTGGAGGAGGGAAGGAGGGGCGCTTTCAAGAAGTAGCTTTGCTTTTACACTGATCAGGTTAAGTATGTTCCATGCTGTGGGGACTCCAGTGGAAAAATAGCAGTCTTCTTGTTAGGGAAACTAGAAAATGAAACCGGGGAACCCTAATAAGTGACGATAGTAGAATCCCAGAGGGAGAGGAGGACATCCTCAGATTTTGTGCACCACATCTCTGACTAACCTTTGAGCTAAGCATGAACATGACAGACTCCGAGTAACTCAGTTAAAGGTAAGAAATGTCAGCTGGGACTGGAGCTGCCTCCCTAGAAACAAAGTTTAAAAGTCAAGTCAAGCCACATCAAGGTATTTGTCTACTAAAACAAAACAAGTGACACTCACTGGAGAAAGATAATTGGGCTCTTCACAAGTAACATTTACACTATTCAGGATACAATCCAAAATTACCCTACATGTTAATAGTCATGAAAATGGAACATATCCCAAGAGGAAAGAAAATCAAATAAGGCTTCTCCCAGGGTGAATGTGATACTGGAAATAGCAGATAAGAATTTTTAAGATGCTTTTACAGTATTCTTAACAAAATAAAATGATACTCTTAACAAAATAAAATGATACTCAGATATATAAAACCAATGAAAAAGAACTAAATGGAAGTTCTGGAAATGAAAAATAATGCATGAAATATAAAAATTCACTGGATTGATTCAACAGTTGAATAAAAATGCAAAAGAAAAAGCAAGTGAACTTGAAGAAAGAAATGTGGAAAGAGAATGGGATAGAAAAGTATTTGAAAAATTAAGGCCAGAATTTCCCAGATTTGATCAAGAAGAGAAATTTACAAATAAGAGATATTCAGAGAATACCAGACAGAATGAACCTAAAGAAATCTGTGTTAAGATACATCATTAGGAGACTGTTGAAAGCCGAAATAAAGAGCATGTCAAACTAAGGAGCCGGCTGGCTAATCACTGACTCCACCTCAGACTCCATGGAGGCCCAGAGCAGATGTACACAGGTCAAGTCCTAGAAGAAAAGAAAAAAGCCTGTTAAACCAGAATTGTCTATAAAAAAATACGCCTTCAAGAACAACAGTGATTCTGGAATTAGCAGTGATAATAGCACAACCTTGTGAATATATTAAACACCACTGAATTGTACACTGTAAAAGGGTGAATTTTCAGCATATGAATTACATATCAATACAATTTTAATGAAGATGAATAAAGATTTTTTCAGATGAAAGAAATATCAAAGAATTTATCACCTATACCATAAGAAATGTCAAAGGAAGTTCTTCAAGGTTAAGGGGGAGTGATGACAGATGAAATTTTGGATCCCTGAAAAGTATGATCATCAAATATGGCAAATATGTGAACAATAGAAGAAACTCTCTCTTCCCCTTTCTTCTTAATTTCTTTGCAGATCATATCATACAAACAAATGTTGTAGACTTTATAAGCCCAAAACAATATATCACAACTAATAATACCATAAACAATGGTTGTACCTCTGACTCTCACCAGTTACAAATATCAACTCAAAATGGATCAAAGACTTAAATGTTAAGACTGAAAACCTTGAAGCTACTAGAAGAAAACAGGAGAAGCTTTTCAGGACATTGGCCTGGGCAAAGAGTTTTTGGCTACATTCTCAGATAGGCAGGCAACAAAAGGAAAAGTTGACAAATGGAGTTGTATCAACTAAAATGTCAACCGAGTGATGAGACAACCTATAGAATGGGAGGAAATATTTGCAAACTACACATCTGACAAGAAATGAATTTCCATTGTGGATACAGAATTCACACAACTCAGCAGCTAAAACCATCATTATCATCCGCCTCCCCTAATATTTAATTCTAAAAGTTTGGGTTAAATCTAATTCTCTTAAAATTGCAGTCAGTTTCAAAGCAATAATTTGTGACACACTACTGCTTATGAACACGCATCAAGCACTGTGTGAGTTTAATTTATTTGATCCTCATCAAAACCCTGTGAGGTAGGTCTTATTTATTGTTTTGTCATTTTAATATAGACATTAAAAATACACAGAGAATTTGAAAGAATTGTCTGTTGAATACTCTTATACTCATTATCTAGATTCAGCAATCAAATTTTTGTGATATTTACTTTATGACATGTCTATTCATACCTATATTTATCAGTCCATTTTAATTTTTAAATGCTTTCCAAGTAAATTTCAAACATCAGTGCACTTTGGGAATAGATATTTTTATTATCCTCAACTGAGACACGGAGAAGTAACTTGTTTAAAGCCACACAACTTTTAAGTGGTAGAATTGGGATTTGGTTCATGTCTGTGTGTGTTTGTGGTGCAGAGGATTGAACCCAGGCCTTGCACATGCTAGGTAAGCATTCTGCCACTGAGCTACATCCCCAACCCTAGCGCCATTCTTCACCATTTCCATAGAATGATAGTTCAGATAATATTTATAACATTGCCACAATAGGAATCTTGTACTCAAATAAGTTGACAAATGCATTATCTCAATCTTGGAGATGTGTGGTACAGAATCTGTGACATCTAACACTTAGGTTAAGTATTTAATTTTGTAAAAGCCAGCCATTTCCAAATTGACTCCCAGAGTACTCTGCTCCCCGTACTTCCCCAAACACAGCACCTTTTAACCTCTCATCGATAGGACCAGAATTCAGTGGAAAGTGCTCATTATAAAGTTTGTGGAGAATAGAATATGTTTTTGGAGAATTTATATTTTTAAACATAGTCCTAGAACGTTAGAGGTAGGGGGGTCTTAGTTTGCGCCCAGCCAGAGCTTGCTCTTCAGAGGTGAGGTGGCTGAGACGCCATGTGTGCAGGAGACAGTGACATATTCTTAGTGGCAGAAATGCACCCAACCTAGAGCTAAGGATGGCATTTGATGCTCAGTAAATATTTGCTGATTCAATAAATATATCTTCTAAATCTGTCAAATTTTCTTTTTAGTGTATATGTTAGAATTTTTGTTTATGTTCAGATTATATTGGTCCATAGTGAGTCTTTTAATACTTTATGTCAACTTTTGGTACTGTTATCTAGTTAAATTTTTTAAAAAGTTTTATTGTAATGTAAAACATAAAATCGCACAAAATGTAGCTATGCTGCTTAACAAGTAAATTGTAAAGTGCTTGGTGGTTTAATCACCCAGGCCAAGAAATAAAACTTTGCTGGTACATCAGAAGTCCCATGGGACCTGTCCTGTTGTGAGCCCCTTAATTATTTCTCTCTTTCTCTATCTTTCTTTTTAGCTAATTTAACAGGACATGCAGAGAAGGTTGGGATTGAAAATTTTGAGCTCCTGAAGGTTCTAGGAACTGGAGGTAAGTTATAAGTTTATTCCTTTTTTTCTTAAGTAAGGAAAAAGAACACTTGTTATCCCTATGACACAGGATTGATATCCCCAGTGCAGAAGTCAATGAAAATTTTAGAAGCTTGTGGAATCCAATAGGACGAGGATTACAAACAAATCACTCACAAAAGAAATTAAAAGGCAAAAATTCTAAGAATTAAAGAATATTTTCCCTTGCTGTTGTGAATATAAATTAATTCAACCTCACAAAGAACACACTAATACTTTTAGACAACCAGCTATTCTGTGAAATGCTTTATATTGATTGACTCATTTAGTCTTCACTCAGTGCTACTGATACTCAATGTATATCATTTGTAGTAATGAAAAACCCAAATCCCTTCAGAAACCCAACAGTAAGGGTTTGGATAAATGGAACATGGACCTGTCAGCTATATAATAGGATTGAAATTGTCTGTATTTATTTACATTTTGGAAAGCTCTCCAAAAAGTCATAAGTTGAAAAATAGGTTACCAAAGAGAATATACAATTTCCAATTTCCATAATTAAATAACTATGTGAATAAATGTCTGTGTATATTTATATATGTAGGAAAATCTTGGGATAAAAACCAAAATGGTAGCAGTGGTGATCTCTGGGTGGTAATGTGTTGAGTTTCTGCTTTACGTGTGCCCATGCTTACCTCTGCTCTGCTACTCGGGAGTTAGGGCTGGCCTTGGAGCTAGCCAGTCTGTGTGGTTAAAGAGATCCCCATCTCTTTTTTTGATGTTGCAATATTTATTATAGAAAAATAGGGACTGAAAGTGTCTGAAAAGTGTGAAAAAACATACTGAAAAGTATGTTTATGGTACAATATAAAGAGAGAGGTACAATATCAAATCTAACAAAGAACTATAACAATTATATAAGTAATTAACAGAATATAGACATATATAGAATATGGAATCCTTGTGCTGCTGAGAAGAAAATGTGTTCTCTTGTTGAAGGAATGTTCATCATCACTAGCAATTAGAGAAATGCATATCAAAACCACTCTAAGATTTCATCTCACTCCAGTAAGAATGGCAGCTATTATGAAGACAGACAACAATAAGTGTTGGCGAGGATGTGGGGGAAAAGGTACACTCATTGGGACTACAAATTGGTGCAGCCAATATGGAAAGCAGTATGGAGATTCCTTGGAAAATTGGGAATGGAACCTCTGTTTGACCCAGCTATCCCTCTCCTCGGTCTAACCCAAAGGACTTAAAAACAGCATACTACAGGGACACAGCCACATCAATGTTAATAGCAGCACAATTCACAATAGCTAAACTCTGGAACCAACCTAGATGCCCTTCAATAGATGAATGGATTAAAAAAAATGTTGCATATATACACAATGGAATATTACTCAGCAATAAAAGAGAATAAAATCATGGCATTTGCAGGTAAATGGATGGAGTTACAGAAGATAATGCTAAATGAAGTTAGTCAATCCCCAAAAACCAAATGCCAAATGTTTTCTTTGATATAAGGAGGCTGATTCATAGTGGGATAGGGAGAGGGAGCATGTGAGGAATAGACGAACTCTAGATAGGGCAGAGTGGTTTGAGGGGAAGAGAGGGGGCATGGGGTTATTAATGATGGTGGAATGTCAGGATCATTATTATCCAAAATACAGGTATGAAGACACGAATTGGTATGAATATACTCTGTTTACAACCTGAGATATGAAAAATTGTGCTGTATATGTATAATGAGAATTGTAATGCATTCGCTGCTATATATAAATAAAAAAAAATTTTGTTCATCAGAAAGACATAATATTCACTATGTATGGACTTTAAATAAAATATTCCATGAATAGATCAAAAAAAAATAAGATTAGCTTGACTCTCTCAGGGACTTCTGTACCTTGTTAGATCCCCAGGCCCTGATAGGTAGACTGCAGTTGTCCTTTGAGGGTATGGTCTATACCTTCCAAAATGCCAAACCTTGCAGCAGGAAAAAAAGGCTTTTTCCTAGGCTTCCACTGTCAGTCCCAGCCACTGCTCTAGCCTCCCATGAACAGGTTTAAATTCACTTGTCTTTCGGTTACTTAATAATGAGCTTTCATGGCTAGGGTTTTGCCATCCTCGGTCTTCGTGAACCTCCTGAGTAGTTAGCATATTATGTAGAGTCAGCTTTACAGCTACCGTGAATGAACCCTATAATAAGCACCTTGTTAGAAAGAGTTTAGCGTAACTGTCAACTTGGAGATTTTTCTAGTGCATTCTGACCTTTGGATCATTCATAAAGGTGAATTTCAAAAACAAAATTAAACAAATGTAAAGCAACCATACAGCAGTGGTAGTGCGCACCTATATCCCAGCTATTTGAAAGGCTGGGCAGAGGATCCCAGGTTTGCAGCCTGCCTGGGCAACTTAGTGAGACCCTGCCTCAAAATGAAACCTTTAAAAAGGCCTAGGACGTAGCTCAGTGGTAGAGAGCTTGCCTAGTTGGGATAAAGTCTGGGTTCAAACCCTAGTACTGCAAAAAACAACAAAGCAACAATAACAACCAAAAAAACCAAGTAGCCCCACCATACCGTAGACCTAAGAAGTAATGATTTCAAATAATGACAAAATAATGTCTTTCATCTCTACCTTTGTTTTCTATTTTCAAAGGCAGCATCTTCTCCCAGGGGAATGAGAGTTACAGAACCATGGTTTCTCGTTTCCCTTAAGAATAGTGTTTGTAATGTTTTGAACAACCAATAATAAAAAAAATAATTAAAAAAAGAATAGTGTTTGTGATAACTTGTCAAAAGCTTTACCAGCCAATTTAAATGCACAGAATGTGTTTTATTTGCATGAGTTTTTGTTTTGTTTTTTAACAACTTTATTGAGGTTAAATCCCACATATCATATAGTTTATTCATTTAAAGTGTTTGATTCAGTGGCCTTCTATTCACAGAATTGCACAGATATCACCAAAATCAATTTTATAACAGTTTGAACCCTTTGGCAGTTACTTCAAAGATCACTATTATCTCTACTACTAAATAAGTATGAATCTACTGTCGGTATGTGGTATGTGTATTTTTGCCTCTTCTGGACATTTCCTTTAAGTGGAATCATACAGTATATGCTATTTCTGTTACATAATATATTAGGTTCATAGTGCTGTAGCAGGTATCGGTGCTGCATTCCTTTTATGGATAGATTTTTTATTGTCTGAATATACCATATTTTGTTTTTCCAATCATCAGTTGATGAACATTTGTGTATTTCCACTTTTTAGCTGTTATTTATAAATCTGCTGTGAACATTCTTATGCAGTGTTTTGTGTGAACGTGTTTTCATTTTTGTGGATATATAACAATGAGTAAATTGCTGGCTCAAATGGTAACCAAAGGAGCTGCATCATTTTACATTATTACCAGTAATATATAAGGATTCTAGTTTTTCCACATCCTTCTCAGTACTTACTGGATATGAGAAGGCTTAGGTGAAATCTTAAGAATTCAATTCATGAATGCTACTTGTCCTGCTTAAATGTTAAACTGTCAGGTTAGTTTATTAACTTTCCATTTCCAGGGGTTTTACAAGAAGTTGTGTATATTTTAAATATTTTGAGTTCAAGATTATATAAATTCCCCCTCAAATTCATTCCAGTTTTAAGTAATTCATGATACGAGATGGTTCATCTCATCTTTTTACCACAGGTTTGTCTTAACAATTGGTGAGACAGTAAGAAATCTGTGGCAAAAAATTTTTGCTTATGTAATAAATTATGATCTATATTGCCTGGAGAGTTTGTGGGGTTTTGGTATTTTGGGAACCTCCCAGGTAAATTGGGATTCTAGTTAAGAGCAGTTAGCAACCCTAACGGGAAATGAAGGGAGCTGAGTGTGAGGAATAAGGAAAATTCTTAGACTCAAAAGAGAAAATGGAAGTAAGAATCTAGAGACATTTACTAAAGGCAGGAATTGTGTTGGGGAAATATGCTTTTCATTTGTGAGTAGTTTTATAGATCTACTATTTTCATGCTTGGTACGGGAGATAGCATCTAAGGCTCCTAAGAAGTAGAGATAACTATTGTTCATTAAAAAACTAAATGAAAGCCAAGTGTGGTGGCACATGCCTATAATTCCAGCTATTCAGAAGACTGAGGCAGGAGGATTGCAACTTTGAGGCTAGCCTGGGCAACTTAGCAAGATCCTGCCTCCAAATAAAAAGAACTGGAAATGTAGCTCAGTGGTAAAGCACTTGCTTAGAGTGTGCATGGCCATGGGTTCAATCCCCAATATCAGGGGGAGAGAAAAGACTAATGATGGGGGTGAGGGGAATCCCCAGTTGGCAATGTTGAGGAAACTTTTCTACCTCAGCATTTGTTCTGGGTGAAGGAAAACAGATAAGTAAAAGCCTTTCCTGAGCATTTACAACCACAAGTCCCATACCATGCAGCTCGACAGCTTGAATATAAAAACAAGCAAAACAAAAAATTCAAGAAAGTATGGATTTAGCTTAAGGTAGTAGTTCTGCATTGGTATTGTTCCCAGGTGTATAACAAAAGCAAATATGAATTCTCTTTGGAGAAATAATTCTTACCTAGACCTTAAAGAATTATCAGAGTTTTATAGGTATTACCTTACTATCAAAAATTGGCTAACATTCAAAACCAAGGCATTATGGGTAAAAGAGATATAAATAAACCAGAGATAATTGGGACTTATTTGATATGAAATATGAAATATGATGGAAATGTTTATATGTTTATTTTTATTAACGTTAAAAAATTGACATAATTGTGTTTATTTCTGGACTATAGTACGTTTTCATTTATGTATATATTAAATAAAGATTTACTCAAGCTAATTAACTAATGTATTCATTACCTCACCAACTTACCTTTTTTTAAATGATAATAATGCAAATCTATTCTTTTAGAAACCTTGAATCATATACTAGATTATAATTGACCATCATTACCATACAGTGCAGTAGATGACTAAAACTTCTTCCCTCCACTCTAATTGAGACTTTATATCCTTTAAGCAACATCTCGAAGATATTTGATAGTACTATTAAGAATAAGACATGCCAAAAAAAAAAAAAAAAAGAATAAGACATGCTAAAACAAACTAGACAGATTTAAAAATAAGGTCGGTTCACTACACAGATCAACCCAGTACTACTTGAATAGCCAACACTACTTCTGGAAGTGAACATAAAATAATTCAAATTATAAACACAAAGGATGGTTCACTAATACAGAAGTATAGCTAAAGAGAGAATTAGCAAATTGGAAGATAGACTTGAGGAAAATATGCAGAATATAGGGTGAAAGATATATATAAAAGAGAAGTTAAAACATAGATGGTAGAGAAAGACAACATTTGTATAATCAGAGTTCCAAAAGGAGCTAACAAAATGAGGAGAGGCACTATTCAAAGGGATAATAGCTGAGCATTCATTAATTAGTGTAATCGACATATGAATTCACTGATTTATGAAGCACATCAAATCCTGGGTAGACAAGTAAAAATAAATTCTTATGTAGATACATCAGAGAGAAACTTATGAGTGTGAGAGATGTAGAAATACCTAAAAAGAAGCCAGAAAGTAAAGATTTATTTGTAGAAGAACAGTAATTAGGTTGACAACAATCATAACTGTTGACTTTTCAGTAACAGCCATGGAAGCTGTAGAATAGTGGAATAATATCTATAAAATACTCAGAGAAATAACTGTCAATCTGGAAATGTGCATCCAGCAAAACTACTCCCATAAGTGAGGACAAAGTAGACATTGTCAGATACACAAAAACTGAGTGTATTTTCCACCAGTAAGTCCACACTAGAAAACTTTCTAGAAGATGTACTTTCCGGGAGAAGAAAAGTGGTGCCAGGGAGGTTTCTGAGATACCAAAAGTTTTGGTGAAGAGTAATGTAAATGGTATTAACAATGTGAAACCATAGTCATAACATCTAATTTGTGGGATTAAAAAAGGAAAACTGAAATATTGGATAAAAATAACATAAAATTTGGGGGGAGTGATAGGAATTAGTGCTCTGAGATACCAGTTTTAACATGTGGTATGGTTTGGATATGAGTTGTCCCCCAAAAGCTCCTGTTAATACAGGAATAGTCAGAAGTAAAGTGATTAGATTATGAAAGCTATAGCCTGATCATTCCAACCTAGTTTGAATGGATTGACTGGGCGATAATTGTTGGCAGGTGGGGTGTAGCTGTAAGAGGTGGGTCACTGGGGGTTGGGGTGTGCCCTAGAAGTTTTGTTCTTCTTGTGTCCTCTTTCTTCCCACCCTCTCTCCTTCCTGATTTTGCCATATGAGCTAAGCAGCTTTCTTCCACTGGCACCTTCACCCATGTTGTGCTGCCTCACCTTGGGCCCAGAGCAATTGCGTTGACCATCCATGGACTGAGACCGCTGAATCTGTGAGCCCCAGATAAACTTTTCCTCTTCTAAGTTGTTTTTGTCAGGTGTTTCGGTCACAGCAATAAAAATGCTAATAAACTACATGCACATGAATTTTAATATGTATAAATTTTCAAGCTACTTGAAAAAGGAACAAAAAGCCCAAATAGTACTATCACTGTGAAATAATTTGTTCAGTTATTAAAGCTCTCCCCACTAGGAAACCATTGATAGAGTTTAAGAAGTAGTTCTACCAACATTAAAGTCATGGATAATTTTATTCTTCAAACTTTTCCAGAGAACAGAATAAGGGAGATTATTTCTTCCATCTCATTTTTGAGGCTTGTATAACCTAGATTCCAAAAACATGTAAGTACAAGGGAAGAAATTTTTATTATCAAATAAAATCAAACCTTGTGTGTATTTCTTTCAACACATTTAATAGTCTGCTTTTCCTTTGAGTGGTTTGATTATAGGCCTTTAAGGCATTTTATCAAAGGTGAGTGTGGTTTGTGGTTTGGATATGAGGTGTCTCCTAAAAGCTCATATGTGAGACAGTGTAGCATGTTGACAGGTGTTTAGATTATGAGGGCTGTACCCTAATTAATGGATCAATTCATTGATGGATTAATAGTTTGAAAGGGCTGCTGTAGGTGTGTTAACTACAGGCAGGTGAAGCAAGGTTAGGGGAAGTGGGTCACTGGGGGCCTACTCTTGGGGAGTATATCTTGGTCCCCTGGCTGCTACTCTTCTCTCTCAGCTTTCTGCCTCCCCTCAGCTGAGCCTCTGTCCTCTGTCACACCCTTAGGCCATAACATTCTGCCGCAATAACAGAGTGGGCTAATCATGGACAGAACCTTTGAAACCACGAATCCCAAATAAAATTTTCCTTATCTAAGTTGTTCTTGTCAGGTTTTTTGGTCACAGTGATGACAAGCTGACTAACACAGTGTGCCAACAGCTTAGTTGTGATGTTTCACCTTTGCATGTCCACTTAGCCATAGTGGGTCTGTCATCAGCCATGGATGCTGCTTTTCCTTCACCTCAGCTGACAATGTGTAGCTTTTATGAGAAGATGGAATAACTAAGAAATGTCATTTATAGATATTCCTGAATTTTAAATCAGTTTTGATGACTAAATGGAGTAGGTGGAAACTTTTATTTTGAATATAATAAAATCTCAGTTTTATTCAAAAAATTCACCACTAATCTTTCAGTTTCATTACCTTTTTAAGATAATTTTTTTCCAGCGCTACTTAGAATAATAGAAAAGCCTCATCAGATGTCTTTATGTGTCATATAAGGTTTTCTTTGGAAGTGAAACTAAAAACTTTTCTGATGAGTTAATTTTGTATATTCTGAGCTAAGAAAAAAATGCTGTTCATCAGATATTTTGAAGACTTTATGGACTATTTGAATATGAGAGATGAAAGATTTTTTATTTAAGTCTTAAATGTCTATAATATCCGTCAACATCTCATTTATTCAGACAGTGCTCTCTCTTTTCAGCTTTTTTCTTGTTTCCTTTAGTCCATTAATAATCTGTTGGTCTCTTTACTCAGTTTGGAACTTTGAAATAATTTTTGGCTTTTCTCTATTTTAATCGCTTTATGTCCAGTTTCTCATGAAGTTGTATAAGTTTTCTGTAAAAATAGCCCTTGGATTTATCTGTGCTCCTGTGTTCCTAGTGCCATTGCTCACTTTACCTTATTCATGAGTTATTGAAAGGGGTATCTTAGCTGGTCTGTTTTTTGCAGGTTCTCTCCTCTGTTTTGTACATTTTGAACTATGTTCTATTATAAACAATATGCAACTTACTAAATACATTACTGTACAATTCCCCTAAGAACTTACAGTGTCTTTTCCAGTTACATATTCAAGTCCAAATTCTTGCTTAGCTTTTAGTTTCTATGTTTTTTCCTCAGCCCCCCTGCTAGCCCGCCTCCTTTCTAGTCAGTTTATTTTCTTGTACTCCCTACCATTATCTGTACTCTGCTCTAACGCTGTGTCTTATCATTTTTCCCCATCTCAAGTATTCCTTCTTTTTCCAGCTGTCTAAATCCTTACCAGATTGCTTCATTCTCGGAATCGTTGCTCTAAGAGTCCTTTGTAGAGATTTCAGCACCGAGTTGTCCTCTGAATTTCCCTTCAGCTTTCTTCCACATTGTAAACTCCTCAAGATGATCTGTGTTTCTGCAGCCCTCTTCCCACAGCCCAGCACAGGATGTGGCCAAATAGTTTAACAAAGATATCACTTCTGATTCTGCCTCTCATATTATTTTTCAGATCGATACTCCAAAGTCCAAGAAATATCTTTGGTTCATCTTTTAGAATTCTTTCTTTCATGTGGAAGTATTTGTGGGAATAATGATTTTAATTTATTTCTTTTCCTGTCTGCCTTCCTTATGACCATTTGATTTTCTTTGCGATGTTTGTCCAAGTATAGTCATGCCATTTGTTAGCAGGATTATGTTCTAAGAAATGTGTCCCTAGATGATTTAGTCATAGTGTGAACATCATAGAGTGTACTTAGATAAACCTAGATGGGCTGGCTCACTCCACACTCAGGCTAAAGGTGTAGCTTAGCTCCCAGGCTACAAACTGGAACAATATGTTGCTGTACCGAATACTGTGGGCAGAGGCAATGCAGTGGTATTTGCATATGTAAGTGTGCCTAAACATAGAATATAAAAATACCAGAGGGTAGGAATGTTTCAACTCCATTATAACCTTACAGGACCACCATCATATTTGCAATCTGTCATTAATTGAAATATTCTTATACAGCTCTTTATTCCATAGGAAAGTTTTAAAATCTACCCATTGTATTATCAGTAATTCTAATAATGAAGCAGAGCTTGAGGATCTCAGCTAAAAGACTACTTTTTCCTCTGAATTTTCTTTATTGATAATACATGATCATGTATTTTGGAGATTTGATGTGATCTTGACTTACCATAATAAAAAAGAAAAACACAAGTTTTGCCATGAGACTGTCGAGGATGCAGTCATGTTGGCTTATACACCATTTTGATGCCTTCTGGTTGTGGAAGCCTTGAGGGTAGGGGGTGACTTAGAATACCATGTTTGTGTCCTGACACTATCACTGCCTATCTGAGTTCCCTGAGGAAATCATATGAATGCTGTGAGCCCAGGTCCCTTTCAATGTAAGTTAGTAATACCCATCTCTCAATGTAGTTATAAGATCAATGAGATAATGGATAGGAAATGCCAGTTGCTAGATAACCATCTATCTGGCTACTTATTCAAAAGGGAACTCCATAGTAAAGGTGTAATATAAATTGGAAAAACACAGTTATTTACAACTTCTAAGGAGAGATTGCTAGTTATTTCATATAGTCGCTTTGCTAGCATTTCTGGGAGTAATTTCAACTAATGTGATATTTCTAATAAAAACTGAAAAAAATCATTTAAGTGAGGGATTGGTAGTTGAAATTTTATTAGCATTTTTAAGAAGTCGATTTGACTGTTACCTTAAAAGTAACATCAAATTAAAAGATTGTATTTCTTATTCTTTGTTTTTTTCTCTTAAGTACTCAACCATTTTAGGTTTGGAACAATCTTAGTGTATTATAGGTAAATAGTCTTACTGTAAGGTTTGCATAAAATGAGTAATAAAATGTTTAGCTTTCTTGACACATAGTAAATACTATACTGTTGTGATTTAGATGTGAGGTGTCCCCCAAAAGCTCATATGTGAGACAGTGCAAGAAAGCTTAAAGGTGAAATGATTGGGTTATCAGAGCCTGAACCTAATCAGTGCATTCATCTCTGATGAGGATTAACTGGGTCTTAGCTTTAGGCAGGTAACATGTGACTGGAGGAGGTGGGTCACTAGGGGCATGCCTTTGGGGTATATATATTTTGTTCTTGGTGAGAGAACTCTGTGCTTCCTGATTATCATGTCCTGAGAGACTTTCCTCAACCACACACTTCCACAATAAGGTTCTGCCTCATTTGGGCCCTGAGGAATGGAGTCAGCCATCTATGGACTGAGACCTCTGAAACTATGCGTTCCAAACTAAACTTTTCTTCCTCTAATTGTTCTTGTTAGGTCTTTTGGTCACATTGGCGAAAAAGCTAAAATATACATTTTAGCTATTTTTATGGAAGCTGAAAGGGAAAGTAACACAGCTTCTAAAAGAGCTGATATAGTACATTACTGAGTTCTCAGATTAGCTTACTGTAGAATTGAGTATCATTTCTTCATCAGTGTTTAATTGTAAAGCCTAAAATAAGTCTAGCACTAGGAACAATGACCTCCAGAGGTCTTCCTGCTTTCAGGCTGGACCTTGCTAACCATGCATCACAACTAGAGCAGTCTTTCTGAAGTGCAGATTTCATCATGTCACTTTTCTGTGTAAGACCTTTCAATTCATTCCCATTTCTCTCAGAATTCATTATTCACATGTGTTTATTGGGAGGCACTTGCTGTTTCGGGTGGTGGGGATAGACTAGTGAGTATTTTTAAAAAGACACATTACATATAAACTCACGAATTGAAAGTTGAGGTCTGGTCTTCATTAGTGTAGAATTACTTCTGAGTTTATAAACCTTGGACTGAGGGCTGGCAAGTGTAGAACTCTAAACTGCTGCGCCTACAGGAGTGTCTAATAAGCAGTATCGTCTGTGCCTACATTGGTCCCTGGGTCCTCTTAAGAAGCTCACTTTTTACTTACATGGATTTTTTTCATCTAATCAACAACAGATCTTGCAAATTTTTCTGTGGAAATGCTGATTTATCCAGTAGAGATTCTTCCTGGGCTGCTTATTTCTGCCTTGAGTGTCCTCCTTGTAATGTAGTCTGTGGTGTGTCTTTACACATTGGTCTCAGACTTTGGTATTAAAAAAAAAAAAAAAAAAAAGCTCCCAGCAGGGAAGTCTTTTTTGTTTGTTTAATAAATCTTTTTTTTCAGCAGATTTTTATATTGGTGTATAAATATACCATGATGAAACCCACATCATGGCATATTTACACATGCATATAACATAATTCAGTTTCCCTCCCAGTACCTCCCTTTGCCCTTGCCCTTCCCCTCTCTGATCTCTTTCCTCCACCCTAATAGTCTTCTTTTTGCTTTTATGATGTCCTTTTTTCCCCGTTAGCTTCCACATATGAGAGAAATCATTTGATAATTAACTTTGAGTCTGGCTTATTTGCCTAACATGATACTTTCCAGTTCCATCCATTTTCCTGCAAACAACATGATTTCATTCTTCTTTGTGGCCAAATAAGACTCCATTGTGTATGTGTATCATATTTTATGTATCTAGTCATTTGTTGATGGATACCTAGGCTGATTCCATAACGTGGCCACTGTGAATTGTGATGTGATCAAAACGGGTATGCTTAACTCTAAAGAATGCCAACTTTGGGACTGCAATGTAGCTCAGGGGTAGAGCTCTTGCCTTGTACTTGTGAGGCAGTGGGTTCAATCCTCAGCACCACATTAAAAAAAATAATAAAGGTATTTTGCTCACTTAGAACTAAAAAAAAAGTTTTAAAAAAATGCCAACTTTAATTCTTAGATAAATACCAAGAAGTGTTATGGTTAGGTCATCTTATAGTTCTATTTTTAGCTTTTTGAGGAACCTCTATATTGTTTTCCTTAGTAGTTGTACTAATTTACATCATCACCAACAGTGTATAAGAGTTCCCTTTTCCCTCACATTCTTACCAGCATTGTTATTTTTATTCTTGATGATTGCCATTCTAGCCAGAGATGGATTCTTAGAGTAGTTTAGATTTGGATTTCCCCGATGGCTAAAGATGTTGAACATTTTTTCATATAATTGTCAGCCACTTGTTCTTCTTCTAAGAAGTGTGTATTCAGTTCATTAGCCCATTTATTGAATGGGTTATTTGTTTTTTTGGTGTTGAGTTTTTTGAGTTCTTTATTTACTTTGGATACTAATCCTCTGTCAGAAGAGTAGTTGACAGAGACTTTCTTCTGTTCTGCAGGCATCTTTTCATGCTGTTTCCTTTGTTGTGCAGAAGCTTTTTAATTGGATACTATCCCATTTATCAATTCTTGATATTACTTTCTATTGGAATCCTATCAATAGATGATTGTTTGTGCCTATATTGGCACATAGGTAAGAATGAAAGACCTAAAATAGCCAAAGCAATCCCGAATGCTGAGGAATGCTGCAAGTATCACAATGACCAGCTTCAAATTATAGTGTAGAGTCATAGTAACCAAACCAGCATGGCACTGACTTAAAAAACAACACATAGATCAATGGAATAGAAGACAGGCAGAATCCCATACAGCTATAATCATCCAGTTCTTGACCTAGGTGCCAAAGACATACATAGAGAAGCCATCCTAATTAGCACATGGTGCTGGGAAAACTGGATGTCTGTATGCTGAAGAATGCAAGTACATCCCTGCCTCTCACCCTGTACAAACATCAGCCTAAAATGGATCAAAGATCTAGGCATAAGACCAGAAACTACTTAATAGACTTTTCAGATTTGTTTCTTCTGAGTAATTTTCCACTAGAGGGTGCTAGGAATTGTCCTAGGCAACTTAAATACTGCCACTTTTTGGTGAGATGATGGGAAAAAACTTTGGCTGAGTCATGTAAAAGACTTTTAAATAGTATGAAGACTTAGTCATCATTTGTCATTTTACTCTTTTGTTTGGAAAGTATTCCTATTTAAAAAGTACGTTTGAAAGCATATGTTCATTAAATTGTCAAAATTGTCATTCAGAAAATTTATAATTTTACATCTGTGTATACCCACTTGCTCGTGCTTCAATGTAAACCTACAATGTTTCTATAAATTCTAGAAGTTAGATACTTGTGTTGTTTATGTCATATTCAAAAGATGATTCTGTATGAAGGTATTGATATTGTCTCCCAAGTATAAATATAATTTTTGTTATTGTTGTTGTATTAGGTCATATTTGCTAGAATCAGAGGGCAGGGATTTGGATTCTTGTGACTGACTGCAGGAGAATGAGAGAAAGGGAGGTGGGATAGGTAGGGGAAGAGCCAAAGCCAGAGTGGTCTGAGCTGGGGTTAACTTCAGCCTGAATCCATGGAAGTTTGGGGCAAGAGTCAGGAAGCAGGACTTTTGTGTCCAAAAATATATATATATATTTTTTTGGATAAAATATTTAATAAAAATATTTGTTATATATTTATATAGTCACTGGCCACAGGCTGCTTGAGTGGAGGTGAGGTAGGCAATGGTGGCATCTAACCTTCCAGGGGAGGTGGATCCCGTCTACTTTAGGCCCTTTTCCAGGGAAGGAAGCCGCCATGGGCCATTGGCCCTCCTGGCAGCTGGGGTGTAGGCGCATCAATCTAGAGAAGGGCTCGGGCAGGGTACTAGCACTACCAGCATCCGCTTAGGTGGTCACGGACTGCTGCAGTGAAGACATGACCGTCTAGTTTGGCAAATAACTG
The DNA here is from genome assembly GCF_048772815.1 of Callospermophilus lateralis. Taxonomy (NCBI): domain Eukaryota; kingdom Metazoa; phylum Chordata; class Mammalia; order Rodentia; family Sciuridae; genus Callospermophilus; species Callospermophilus lateralis. The sequence goes on from NC_135307.1 coordinate 14,857,301, forward strand.
GTTTGTTAAGATGTAGAATGATTTATGAATGTGCGTCTTGGTCTTCTTTGATTCCTTTTTTTGTGTGTATTTTTTTAAAATAAGCATCTGTGGATAATTATCTCCTTAGTTTAGACCTCACAGTAAGACATGGTTTCTTTGCAACTTTTCTCTTCTCGGCTAAACCATAACTGTTTGTTTTTCAAGTCGCTTGGGATCAAGGGTAAGAAACAGCCTGTGAATCTTACAGGTCCTCCATGTGGAGGTACTCGGGAGTCAGCCACAGCAGCATACACACGTAACTGCAAGCTGGTTTAATGTGTAGTCTCAGCTTTCTCTGAAACTTAAAAAGTACTAGAAGAAAGAGTACTGTGAAATTTGTCTTTAATTATTCTAGCTAATGCAGTATGTGTAAATGGAATTGCTGGGTAGTTAGTTCCTTAACTGTTTTTGTTTTAACCTTCTTACATGTCAAGTCTTTGTTCAGAAGCTGTCACCATCCATGAGAAAATGTACTCATTTGTGTTCCTGATTCGACATATAATCGTTTTTGACCATTAAACAGATTAAGCTAGTGAGTCAGGATGGTTCTGGTTAATTTAAAAACCAAAATTGAATTAAATCTAGAATAATGGCACTTTTATTATGCATCTCTTATCTAAAGAGGATATGAGTGTTTTTGTCTAAAACAAATGGACTACCTCAGCCTCCTTCAGAAAAATTATTGCCTGTAATTTCCTGTGCTTTTATGTGTCTTTACTTTTGGCATCAGTTTATTTTATCAAGCATCTTGTGAATTCATAGTTTTTTCTAAAAACTATCTTTAATCATGCTTTTTACTTATTTATATTTTTATATATTTATATGGTTATGTATCAATATATTTTGTTGTCTATGTTTATCTAGAAATATATATTTGTTTATATTTGTGTGTATGCATTTATGTAAACAATGTATTTGTAGCCTTATTTCCATAGGATGTGATAGATCACTCCAGACTAGTAGTGTATGTGTACATATAATATATATATGTATGCATATGTTTGAATAAATTACTATATATGTGTGTACACATATTTATGTTCACTTATATTTATGTATTATATAAATACGTATGTTTGTACATGCATACCTATATAAATATTTATGAAATAAGTCTCTTTCTTTTTAAGAAGCTATAAAATCCTCAGTCTACCAGTGATGACCAAAAAGACATCTCCAAACTTTCAGGGATAAATAATTGAGACTTCTTTTTTAAAAAAACTTAGAAATTTTATTTTTACGATTTTATAAAGCCTGACAATAACTTTAAATATATTAAATAGTATAAATTCTTCATTTTTTACTTGAAAATTATTGAAATATTGTTAAAATATGAAAATACTTTTCATAGATACAAGGGTGCAATTAAAGGATTTTTTTTTTTTTGGTAGTGGTTTTAGGGATCAATCCAATGATGCAGGCTACCAAATGCTCTACCACTGAGTTACATCCCTAGCCCTAGTGTGCAATTAATATTTCTTTTATAAGGTAATTTAGGAATCACTGCCTCTGTTTGATAAATAGGTAAAATCATGTGCATTTTATTTTTAATGTGTTTTGAAGCTGACATATTTCAAAAACAGAAAGATAGCAAAAAAAAGAGAATTGGAAAGCAGAGAGGGAGGGAGGGAAAGGAAAGAGAAAGAGGGAGGTAAAGAAGGAAAGAAGGAAGGAATCCATATTGAAGGGAGGTGCAGTAGGTCTTACAGACATCTGGGTGAGGTAGACATTGTAATTGAGTCTTGAATTTAACTCTAGGTTACCAAGAGTTTAGGTAAGAGAGAAAACTTTTTAGCCTGTATAATTTGTTTGTGAGGGCTGTGTAAACTCATCTAGAATGGTGGCTTTCAAGCACTTTTGACTATTACCCATAGCAAGAATTAGGTTTTTTATTGCAACTCAGTGTAGGTATATTTATAAATACCAGTTTATTTTATTCATATGTGGTGCTGAGAATCGAACCCAGTGTCTCACACATGGTTGGCAAGCGCTCTACCATTGAGCTACAATCCCAACCCACAAATGCACATTTTTTTTCACTAATATTTAATTAGTGTTTGTCATTGGCCAGGCCCTATTCTAGATGCTTATGTTAACTTATTTGATTCTCAAACCATATCATTTAGAAGCTGTTACTATCCCCAGTAAGAAAATTTAGATGTAGATATATTAAATATTTTGCCCAAGGTCACAGAGTTAGTAAATAACATATCTAGGATTTAAACCCATGCAATCTGATACCAGAGTTTATTTGATTGTTTTGTAGCACTTTGAGGGTTGGACCCAAGCCATGTGTGTGCTAGGCAAAACCTCAACCACTGAGATACAACCCAACTCTCTATTTTTCATCATTGTTCTATACTGCCCCCTATTTCTTCCTCCCATGTGCTTAATTTGTTCACTCCCATGTGCTTAATTTGTTCACGTTCATGTATACATATGTATGTATATGTGTGTAGAAAGAGGAAACAGAGGTTTAGTGAAAACGTTTAGTGTATTCAATTCTGTTTAAATGTTTTTGAAAATGCTTGTTGGGCCCACTAAATCATCTACTAATGGATCTCATCCCATTGTTTGAAAAAAGCATGAGTTGTATAGAGACTTTTAATAAGTTCTTGAATAGCTGCTGTATCATGGGCATTAAATAATATCATGAGGCTATTATCTTTGATCCAAAACCAGATATTCTTGAAAACACATAATTTTCTTTTTTATATAGTTTCTTTAAAAGGTGACACACAGAAAATTAAATTTCAGTTTCCTTAAAGTCTTTCTGAGTAGAATTTTGCTACTGCATTTGTCCAGGTGAGGTGCTTTGGTTGATCTGGCTTAACAGAGGGTAAATTTTAGAGAATTTCCCAGAATCACAATAAGTGTTCTTTTCGATTATGAAGTGTAGTCAGATGTTTCACTGAGTCTTCAGACGTATAATATTATGGTCAGTTTCACATGGAACTCTGTGTGTTTGTTTTTTCATACAGACTGTGCTGCTGTAATGCTAAAATAAACCTGCTCAGTGGCGGTTTTCTGGGCATTGATATGTACTACTCCAGTGTCACCTCCCTTGTAGGTGAGACAGGCTTGAAACTATCCAACAAGGATGCCAATTTTTAACGACATAGCAAGTGAAATTTAGAGTACCCAGAGTATATTTCTTGCTTGGTTCCATATCTGGCATTTCTGTGAGGTTAATGAGGTTCTGTGGGCAGGCAGGTCAGTTGTCAGCTGGGAACTAGGGCCCTTCACGCGTGGGGAAGATGAACATCCTTCCCCAAGTTAAATTACATGTGAGGAAGGGATGTGGCCAGGCATTATAAATAGTTCTTACACAGTTATGGCAGATTACAAAGCAGTGACTGTATATAGATGTCACTATGTTAAGATATTTTCCTGTTCTAAAATGGTGGTAGCTAGGTTTCCTAAGTTCACTTTAACCAGGGAAGATAGCCAAGACAGATTAAATACCAAAATTAGAAGGGATTTCTTCATGCCAGTCCATTGTTCCTCCCCAAAAGAGAATGAGCCACCTGTGGCTCAACACTGTGGATCTGAATTGCTAGATTCTTTTACTAAAGACCCAGCTTAGACCTTAGGTCAAAATCATGGGCTGAGAGGAGGGGATTACTGCATACAGCTCTTTCCCTAATCTTTACTTGTTTCTTAGCCTGCTTATTATTTTTTTTCATGCCTTCAACATTTGAGTTTTTACCAGCCTCCAGAATTACTTGCTAATGATACAAAGTGAGTAAAATCAGACATAGTCAATGATTTTGTGAAATTCATAGCCTACTGTAAGTTAGATGATAAAACAATCCCACAAATAAATATAAAATATCATTCCTGATTATTTCTATGATAGAGGAGTCCAGAGGTATAAAAGCCTAAAACAGGGAGAATTATCCTAGATGGGAAATCAGGAAAGGATGTCAGAACAGAGGTCTGAAGGAGTTAGCTGAGGATATGGTGGGGACATGGAAAGAGAGGAAGAAGCCAGGTAATTGAGAAACTTAGGTTAAGGATGCTATTTATGATGAGAACAATAGGAAAACAGGTTTTTTGAACTAGAAGGTGTGTATTTTTTTATCAAGTTAGATGACAGCACAAAAGACATGTTTATCAGATTGAAAATGAGAGCAAGCTGGGACTCATAGCTAGAAAGATGGATGAGTATGGTCTGTTTAATAAGATGCTGATCATCTGGAAGGTCGAGAAGGGTGCATTCAGCTGTAGTTAGTAGAAATTCTCTCAAGTGACACAATAGATACTTGAGGTTAATCAAAGAAAGTGGATTCAAGTGAGAATCATTTCAAAAAGGATAGATATGTATTTTTAGAATGTTATTTTTTTTTACTTAATGTACAAATATACATTCCTTGCCAATCTTTGGATGTAGGCTTAAGACTTTGAGAATACATTCATTAACAGTGGTTGTTTTACACAAACCACACTTGTAAGGCACCCTTTAAAATTAAGAGTTTCAGATTCTTTTCAGTGGAGTGAGAACTAGACACATTTGAAGCAATCTGAGTAGAAAAAGATTTCCAAAATTTTCCCTCTTAGCCTTTTATAGTTGTTTCACCCACACCTAATTTTTCAACAGTTCCTTTCTTTTAAGTGTCTTGCTTTTATCTAATCCTTTCAAAGCATTCAACCTCATTATTCTCTTTTCTTTCACATTCACATTTTATTGGCTTATGTAATATCTAATTACATTATGTAATAAGAATAACTCATACAAGAAGCATAAGCCTGGAGGACAATAAGTATCAGTGACTAGTGCAAAGCAAGAGGGCAGGAGCACGTGGTGCACTAACTCACTGGAGGCCTTCCGTGTGCAGCCAGGGTGTTTCAGAGGGAAGGGGAGTGATTTCTGCTGGCTTTTTTTCCCTCCCTTTAAAGCAGTAGTTTATGTCAAGTGAAATTTTTTCCCCCTTTAAAACAGTAGTTTATGTCAAGTGAAATAGTTTATGTCATAAATTTGATATGAATCCAGAGTATGATGTGACTAGTAAGCAGTATACGTACTCACACACACACACACACACACACACAGTGCATACATTTTAAAGCAGCATTAATAAAAGTTTAAGTGACAGAAGGCAGTGGTCTCAGGATGGATGTGCCATTTGGATCCTAGTGAGAGCACTGTATATAAGTTGAGCACTTTTTTTTTTTTTTTTTTTTTGTGGGAGGTGGGGTACGGGAATTGAACTCAGGGGCACTTGACCACTGAGCCCATCCCTAGCCCTACTTTGTATTTTTTTTTTTTTTTTTTTAATTTAGAGACAGGATCTCGCTGAGTTGCTTAGTGCCTCACTTTTTTTTTTTTTTTTGCTGAGGCTGGCTTTGAACTCGCGATCCTCCTGTCTCAGCCTCCTGAGCCTCTGGGATTACAGGCATGCACCACTGCACCCAACTTGAGCATTCTTAAGGATGTAAACCAGGGCCTTCTGAACAATGTTTCTTCACCTTTTTGGACCATGACTGCTTGCTCCAGAATAATGAAGGTGAACATGTATAATTATGAAGTTTTACATGTGTTTAATTATCTTACACTGTAAATTGATTGCTTTTATAGACAGTTTGTAAAAATAGTTTTTAACAAATTGACCTCATTATCATTTTAATGCAAATGTTAAAGGCTACTTCCTGAACATTTTTGATTTAAATTTTTGGAATAAAATGGAAGAGATTAGCTTAATTGTACTCAAAGTAAATTTTAGCAAAAGACTGTTTTTGCTTGGCTTAAAAAAGAAGTTGAAATTTGGTTTTGTTATTTGGCATGGCAGCACAAATGTCTTGCTTTATTTTAATGAGTTTTAGCTGTTATAATGGCAAAAACTGCTAAAAAGTTAATTCATAATGATATTCGTGAAAAATGGAATAAGAGTCCCACATTTGAAAAAGCAAACCAAGAAGAGTACTACTCCAGGGAACCAGAAATCTCTTCACGTTACTCCAAACCACTAGGGTCATCAGCAAAGATTGTCAATATTGTACAGTTTTCACCAAGAAGAACAGAATCACAAATCCACACTTCAGTTTGAACAGAGTAACTTGCATATCTACAGTGTCTGGGGAAATTTATATAGTTTCCTTGATATAATTATATATTCTGAAATGGCTACTTGGCTAAAAAGTTTTTGACAGCATCCAAAATGGTGTCTGTAAGGCCTTGAATTGAAAGATTTATCTTATTCAGGGTCACAGATGTCTTTTAAGCTAAGACAGGAAGTGATCCCTTCTGTTATTTTTTTCTTAGAATGTACTTTCTCTCAATCTCAAAATAAGTAGAACTCTACTCAAGTTCAGTTAAGAGCTGCAAGACTAGTGAATTCCATATCCTCTTTTGCTCTGGACCAAGTATCTTGAAAATGCCCCAGTTCTAATGAAGTTGGTTACCGTCACAGCAATAGACAAGACTTCTGTGAAGATTTCTTTTTTTAAAATATTTTTTTTAGTTGTAAATGGACACAATAACCTTTATTTTATTTTTATGTTGTGCTGAGGATCAAACCCAGTGCCTTCCACATGGGAGGTGAGCACTCTACCGCTGAGCTACAACCCCAGTCCTCTGTGAAGATTTCTAGTACAGCATTTGATACCATTGCATGTGGATGCAGAAATTAGAGTCACACTAAGGGACGAAGCCAGTCTCTTCACCCCAAGTAGCAAACCCAGATGTGCTTCCAAGCATCTCTGTTGGGGATCCATCCAAGCAGGAAATGCTGTTTATCTTATTCTTGGCCAAAAGAATTTTCACCATCAGTAGCCTTTGCAGTTTCTAAAACATGTTTTCAATATTGGATTATGTAATAACATCAGCATACATGTAATGAACAAAAGCTAGCAGTTGACAGCACTTAAAGCAGTCAGTCATCTAGCTGCAAACAAAAAGGAATTAAATGAAATAATATTGCCACCAATTCCAGTTTTGGTGGTCTCTTACAATATTAAAAGACATGTAGGCAGTTCTGGAAAGGCTGGCATTGTTCAATAGGACTGTTTCACTTTCTCTCTCTACTTCAACCTGCAAACAAGCTTAAACAGATGAGGAATGTTCTTCAAGGCCTCTTCAATGATTGCTGTGTTTTCTTCCCCTTGGCAGCATGATAAGCAGCCTTATGGGTGCTTCAGAAACAAGTCTGTTTGGAGGCCACTATGTTTTAGCTATGCAGCCTGCTCCCAAGTATCTTGTGTGAAATTCTGGTTGTTGGGAATGTTTTAAGGCATCTGAATTTTATTGACATAAGCATTCACTCACAGTTGCGTTGTGACAGCAGTACTGTAGCTTTAGTGTTAATCATGGCAATTCTTAAAATAAAAACTGAGGAATTGGGAATTTCACTGTCCCTCCCCCACCCCTGAAATTTTCTGATAGATGAATATAATTGTGTTGAATGGAGATGTGGTCTTTAATTTGAATTATTGGGAAATTTCTGGACATCATCAAATGGCAAGGAGGATAACTATATATTGTTAGACTTTGTGGAGTGAAACATGGTGTTATAGTTTAGATTTGAATGTCCCCTAAAAGCTCAGCTATGAGAAATAAGGAAGTTTAGAGGTCAAATGCTGGGGTTATGAAAACCTTAACCTAATCACTGCATTAATTGACTTGAATGGATTAACTAGGTAGTAACTGTAGGCATATGGGGTGTGGTTGGAGGAGGTAGGTTACTCTGAGCATACCTCTGGGATATATGATTTGTCCCTGATGAACAGAGCTCTCTCTGCTTCCTGGTGGCCAAGTCCGGAGATGCTTTCCTTCACCATGCCCTTCTGCCCTGATGTTCTGCCTCACCTTGGGCCCAGAGCAATGAAATTGCCGTCTGTAGACTAAGACCATGAGCCTCAAATAAACTTTTCCTCCTCTACATTGTTCTTCTCAGGTCTTTTGGTCAAAGCGATAGAAAAGCTTACTGAAACACATGGCAATAGGATGATTTTGTATTGTTTGAAAAATTGTCATTAACAATCTGTACTACCTCATGCTTATTTGGAATAAAATAGAATTTTCAAAGGAGTAGGGAAGAATCCAAATAAAAGAAAATTTATGCACCCATAAAACACATCAGTGAACCTCCTAATGGCGAGAGGTTTTAAAATCTTATTACTTTGAGATTGGCATAAGGAGTAAGGAGATGACATGATAGTTTTTAAAAACACTTTTAAATGATCTTATGGAAGAAGGGTCAGTATTCTTTTTTTTTGTAAGTCCAGAGTGTGGGGAAGGACAAACAGATGAGGATTTAAAATAGGCCTCAATATGAAGAACATTTTGTAAATTCAGAGCCCCCTTCAATAAGATGAGGCTACTTTGCAAAACTTTCTTGTCCTAAAAGTAGTCGCTAGTGTATCCATCCCACTGCTAGAATACCTCACCTGGACTGTGACTTTCCTGCAGGCACTCAGGAGGCAGGCTCAATGGCAGGTGCCATCTTGGGCAAGTGGGCCCATCTTCCTCACTTTAGTTTCTTCATCTTTGAGATGGATGTCATTGTCCCACCACCTTTAGGGATGGTCTAAGAATGGAATGAGTTACTATATATCTAAACTGGCTGCTGAGTACTCTGTTGTTAGGTGCTGACACCCAGTAATCAGTCAGTCACATGTCAACACCTGTACTGAAGAACAAATGTGAAGGGTGGAAGACACAGAGCAGCCATTTTTGAGAGGGTGGATGGACTCTGTGAGTTCTGAGTACTGTAGCTCTGGAGACTGGACTCTGGGAGGTCCAGTGGTACCCCGCATAGCTCCACAGCCGCTTAGAGGACTTTGCTTTCTCTCTAGATTATGTAGTAGCTTCCTTTGTTGAGAAGTATAGTACACATCATGAGAGTATTTTCCAGCTTTCTTTCTTTGCGTCTGGATAGAGATACTTTTTTCACTTTCATACTTAAATTGATTTGCTAGGTTCTAAAAGTTGTCATTTCCTATTTTGTTCACTTCCACCTTTCTGAGGTCTCAATCTACAATTATCATATATATTTACAATGAGAAAAGGCACAAGCCTTTGTCAACTTTCTCTCTGTTCCAAACTGTGTGCAGTATGTTTATGATACTGGTTTTATTAAAATCCAGGTTCCTAGCACTCACGAGGAATTATTTTTTATTCTCTAGGGTTAGGAGGGTAGTCCCTGGAATCACACTGCTTGCTCTCAGTCAGCTCTGCCACTCCTTGCCCATGTCTTTTGGCCAGTTTGTTAGCTATTCCGAATCCATTTTCTCATCTGTGAATTAGAATTGTTAAAGGTACCAGCTTCACTGACTGTGGCGAGGATTAAGCCACTCAGTATGTGGAAAGGGTTTAGTGCAGAACTTGGCATAGTCACATCCCTAACAAGTCCTGGCTCTGCTTCTCCTTGGGATTAGTCTGTCTAGCGCTTGATCCATGGTGTATCATGTGTCAGTGCTAATCTAGTTCCTGAAGCACTGAACTGCGTGGCATACAGAGGACCAGAGCACTTCTTGTAAAGTTCTCTTGTTCCAGTGGGTAGATGGCAATAGAATTTTGGAAGTTTGGACTGAAAGGGTGTGGAAGCAGTGCTCTGGGTCACAATTGGGCTCACCTTTCCATTTTTCACAGGATTAACTGGAGGGGGGTGGATTGGGGATGTCCCTCTTCTCTCCCACAGGTTTGTTGTTGTTTACTTGTCCTTCCTCCTCCCTCTTCCTTCCCTGACTCCCTCCCTTCCCCCTATTGTCTAGGCAAATAAATGCAGAAACCTGCTTTGCCCAGCAAGGCCCTAGCCCCTGCACTGGAGGAGTGGCACCACCTATTTACTGTGCCTGAAAGATCCCTTACTTAGGAAAGTGGCCTGGTTGACCCAGTAAGCCATGAATTTCTGCCCAGAGATATGAAGGGGCTTCTCTTTATATTGCTTGTAATTTAGGGCCTTTTATGTTTATTAGTTCTAGAGATCTTCTTTGTTTATAACATCAGATTATGTTCCTTTAGGTTGTTTTTTTTGGGGGGCGTTTTGTGGGGGTTTTTTTTGGGTCAGTGAGCAGGAATATTTGAGGGCCTTTGATTTGTGTGTGTATAAGATTCTATTAAGAGCTGTCATCCTTTGTCTACATCAGTAACAAATATATATATGTATATGTACATATAGAGTGTGTGTGTATATACACACACACACACACACACACAAACATATTACTTAGAGATTTTATCTGTTGTCTAAAATGCCCTAGTTGTTCCAGAATTGGATTGTGGTTAGCTGACCATAATAACAGTTAGTTTCCTACAGCTAAAAATTGAGGAGAGAGAATAACATTTAAAGAATAAAAGCATAACTTTGTCAGCTGTGGCTAGATATGTAATACTTAGTGCTAGACCTAGAAGTTTATTAGGTATGAAATTGAAGAATTCTAAAGATCTGTTTGAAACAGTAACAAGGATACTTTTCTTTTTAAAGAGTATTTTTTGTGCATTAAATAAAAATTTTCATAAATTACCAGTCTGCCTATAATGCATTTTAATTCCTTTTTTTCTTTTCATTTTCAGCTTATGGAAAAGTATTTCTAGTGCGTAAAATAAGCGGCCACGATGCTGGAAAGCTGTATGCCATGAAAGTTTTGAAAAAGGCAACCATCGTTCAGAAGGCCAAAACCACAGAGCACACGAGGACAGAACGGCAAGTCCTGGAGCACATCAGGCAGTCGCCGTTCTTGGTGACTCTGCACTATGCTTTCCAGACAGAAACCAAGCTTCATCTCATTTTAGGTAAGTGTCAGCTGTCACACTTCTCATGAGAACGTTCTCCTCAGGCCTTGAGTTAGAACCTGCACAAAGGGCAGCACTTCAGACTTAGAAGAAATGATGTGTGTTCACTGTCACTCTTCTTTTGGGGGACATTTCTTGAACATCACAGATGACTCTGGATTTGAAACTTCCCAATGGGAAGAAGTTTAGCTGCTTAAAGCCCACGTTGCGTTGTAATCTTAAGAAACAGTGGTGTCGTTAGGAGGAGCCATCCTGGCCAGTGTGCTTCTGTTCCCTTCGAGGAGCTGAGTTGCAAAGTGGGCCTTGATTTCAGCCCTAGATTGGGGCTGTCAGGAGGACACTTATGGAACAATAATAGGAAAGAAATTTTAAAAAGAAAGGGAAAACTTCTGTTCCTAGAGATGCTTTGCATTTCCTAGTGGAAAGCCTGCAGATAAAGGGAGCAGCCACCCACCTGCCACGCCCACTTCCCACCAGCACGTTCTGAGTCTTCCTTTCCCAACTGGACCTTTGTTGGTGATCTTTGGAAAAGTCCTCAGCACACGTTGCCAGGCTGCTCTGCAGAAAAGCTGCACTGTTTTCTGTTCCTACTGAAAGCAAAATGGAAATATGGTAGTGCTTATAGCGTTGTGCTTTGTCATCATTGACTATTGCCACTTGGTCCTCTGGTGTGTTCACATCCTCCTAGAACTGTGGTGAGGTTGGAATTTCACATAGTCTCTTTCTCTGGAAACTTTAGCTATTTCTTGAGTGTCTGTTGGATGTCTACTGTAATAGGAATTGTTTATGGTGCCAGTGACCCTCACAACACCACAGGATCCCCTCAGTATGCACATCAGAGTTCTAGAAGGTGCATTCCCTGAAGTTACATATTTTGTGTAAGGTTGAAAATTAAGGTTGGAACTCAGACCTGACTGCTTCCAAAGTCTGTCTTCTTGTGGCCAAACAGTACAGTCTCTGTTCTTCTATTATTAGTGGTTGCAAACAGGGTTTTATATAAATTTAGCAATTATATTAAATGTTCTCATTTTGGAAAGTATACTTTTATTGATGATGCCTAAATTTGCATTCGCTTTTTTAGCCATGAAGTTATACTTCAGGCTCCCTGTGGAATGCTTACCATCAACTAACAACCTTGAATCTTCTGTATGCACAGTCTCTCCTGTCCTCTCACAGTCCCTGTTAATGTTATACCTGCCTATTGTTCCAGTGAGTCAACACACGGCCCTTGGCCTGCCTTGTGTGTGTATCTATACTGTATGTTATTGACTGATTTTTTTGTTATGTATTTTTTTTAGTGTCAGTAACAGTGTTGTAAGGGATAGAACATTTTAATATAGTAGCTTTAAATATTTTTTCACAGTGAAAAACAGAATGAAAACAGATATTCAAATGGAAAATAAATAGAAATAAATACCTGAGCTTGAATTTGGGCCTTAGTTTATTTGAGTTCTTCACCCAAGGAAGGCTTAGGAGGTCACTGAGGGCTGTTTAAGAAATGACTGTCTCATTTGAGCCTCCCTCTTTAAATCATGTGAAGGTCACACGAGCCAGGAGCTGTAAGCCCAGGAGCTGTGACCCTGCCCAGCGGCTGCACCCCAGTCTGCCTCTCGCCCTCCTCCTTCCTCTCTCTTTTGCCTTTCCTCTCTCCCTTCTTATTTTATTCTGGTATGGTAACTGTACTCAGCATGTTTTTTATTATGTATTCTGAATAGTGTCATTTTTGTAAATCATGTTTTTAATTTAAAAGGAGATGAAATACTTTGTATCTGATTAAGAAGCAATAGTCCTTAATCATTTTGCTTTTTAGCTGTTAGCTTTTCATTATTTTTGCTCTTTGTCAGTGACCCATAAAGAAACAGATATAAAACAAAACAAGGAGACCTGTTTCTGTGCCGCTCAAGAGTGGAATATGGACTAGGTGATGTGTTTGTTCCCTAACCTGGCAGTGCATTAGAAAACAGGCCCTGTCCTAATAGATTCACTTACCAGTTTCTTTTTGTACATGTTTAAAATAGTTGTTCAATTTTAAAGATGAAAACCTTTCAGAAATTTAGAACAGAACTTTTAAAGACTATTTTTATGGTTTAGTAATTATTTGTAGTGCTCTGACACACATTAGGTCAATTTTTCAAATATTCAGCTCTAACACTTAGTCTCTGACATAACAGAATGTCACAGACTGGGTGGCTTAGACAGCAGAGATTTATTTGCTCACAGTTCTGGAGGCTGATGTCCAGGATGGAGGTGTCGGCAGGGTTGGTGTCCTCTGAGGCCTGTTCCTTGTTTTGTACAGGGCTGCTCCCTGCCGTCTCTTTACATGGCCATCTCTCTTGGCATGCATACCCTGGTGTCTCATTTTGGGTCCCAGTTTTCTCTTCCTGTGATGATGCCTCCCTAGAAGCCTCATTGTAACTTCATATCCAGTTACATCCTGAGGTACCGAGGATTTGGGGCTTCAGTAGAAGAGCATTGGGGAGATATGCGCAGCCTGTTGTCTATTGATAACTGATACTATTGATCACTGACTTCATCCAGCTTCTTTGTGAGGTGATAGTAGGAAATTAGTAGTCTCTTCAGGGACCCTGCTGACTTTTGTCGGATGACCAAATAAACATTATAGATCTTTTTTAAAAAGAATGATATTTTAAAGAATATTCTTTTACTACAAAGATAATACATATACATCCGGAAGATATAGAAAAGAAAAAATAAGAATATAAAAATATATTTTCATTACCCAGAGTTTACCTTATTACAATAGTTCCTGACTTAAGATGGTTTGACTTGCCATTTTTCAACTTTAGGATGGTGCGAGAGCAGTATTCATCCAGTCAAATCTTATTCAGATTTTGAATTTTGATCTTTTCTTGGTCTAGTGATATGTGGTTCGATTCTCTCTCTTGATGCTAGGCAGTGGTCAATCTCATGATCACAGGGGTCACCAGGCCAGACTCTACAGCACACTGTGTTGCCAACTTAGGATGTTTCAAGCATTAGACATACTAATTGCATTTTCCACATAATGATATATTCAATTTACCTTGCGTTTATTGGCACAGAACACTGTCATAACTTGAGCATTTGAGTATATACCTTTGTTACTACTTAATGTATATCCTAGATATTTTTATCTGTGTACCTTTGTGCATACATGGTTTATCAAAATGAGAATTTATAACTAGTTTTTTTAAATTTATAACTAGTTTTTTTTCAGTTAATGATGTCTACCTTTTGCAGCAAATAAATTTTCATTTCCTTCAATCCCCAGTTATAAAACATTATTTATGGTGGTATAACGAATCACCTAAAATTTACTTGCTCAGTGATTTATTTTTCATGATTCCATGGCTTGGCTGGACAGGGTGACCCTGGCTGGTTTGGTCTGGGCCCACTCAGGTAGTGATCAGAGTCAGCTGGGCTGCACGGGCTACAATGCCTTTATGTTCATGCCTGGCCGTTGGTGGTGGCTGTTGGCTGAGCCACCTCACCTCTCCTCATGGCCCCTCACCCTCCAGGACAGTAGAGCAGCTTCCTCACAGCCTGGCAGTCTGAGGGCATGAAGACTGCCAAGAGGGCAAAGGTGGAGGCTGCAAGACTTCCCGAGGCCAAGTCCTGGAGCTCACCAACCTCCCTGCCAGCACCACCCGCCTAGGTCCACGTCTTGATGAGGGGAACTGCAAAGAATCTGTGGTCATCTGCCACCAAGTCCACATTCTGACTTCACTAATGGTCACAGAATTGCCCTTTACTATTGTTTTTTTGTTTGATTGGTTGGTTGGTTGGTTGGTTTGGTTTGGTTTTTTGAGATGGGGTCTCACTGATTTTGCCCAGACTGGTCTCAAACGCGTGGGCTCTCGTGACCCTCCCACCTCATCTTCTCAAGTGCTGGAGCTACAGGTGCATGTTTGTGTAATCTAGGGATATTTACTTGGTTGTGTCCTTGTAGTGTCGTCTAGCTTATTCTTGCTTCTGCTGAATTCTAATAATTGGGAAGTTAAATCTAAAGTCTTGACAGATTGAAGTTAAACATTTTGGGCTGGAATATACCTTAGATGAAATTGTGTATTATATATAATATCAAATTAGAAGAAAACTGTTTTCAAGTTATTCATAGTTATTAATACAAGAATTAGACTACATAAATTATAGCCTGGTCCTTTCATTACAATGTTACATTTTTGTCCTTAGAAAATATTCTGTGTGATGTTTTGACACTTTATAATCTTAATATAATAGAACATGTTTGTAATACAACAGAAAATATGAACTCCATATCAATTTATAAAGTTCTTTCTTGAGTTCTGTTTTTTTGTTTTTTGCAAAACTAGGGATTGAACCCAGGGCTTCACCCATGCTAATAAGCAAGTGCTCTACCACTGACCTACCTCCCCAGCCCTTATTTTTTATTTTGATCCAGGGTCTTGCTAAGTTGCCCAGACTGCCCTCAAACTTGGTATCCTCCTGCCTCAGCCTCCTGAGGAGCTGGGATTACAGGTGTGCACCTATGCACCCTGCGAAGTTGTGCTGTTTTACAATCCCCCCAGCACTGTCTGAGAGAGCCTCCTCACAGTGTATCATCAAACTTCAGATATGTGCCTCTTAGGTGAGCAGTTGTCTCATTATAGACTTCATTTGCTTTTCTATCTCACCCCCCACCCAATCGCCCCACCCCCACCCTTGCTGAGCCTCTTTTTATATTGCCTATTTGTACCCTTTACCCATTTTTTTTCTTCTCAATTTCTAAGAGCCCCTAGAAAGAGTAATCATTTTGGTATGCATTGTAAATATTTACTCTTTTTCCACTTATTTTTTGGCATTATTCATTATGTTTTTAACCATGCAAAAATTTAAATGTATAGGCTGGGGATATAGCTCAGTTGGTAGAGTTCTTTCTCACATGTACAAGGCTGTAGGTTCAATCCCCAGCACCACACACACAAAAAAAATTATATTGTGGAATGTATTTTTTAAACTATTTTTATTGATTATGGATTTTTTTTTGGCTTTGGATTTTGAGTTGTAGTTAAAAGACCTCCTCTGAGTTTATAAAGGAACTCACTGATTTTTTTCTTCTTAATACTTAAGTGGTTTTATGCTTTGCATGGAGGCCTTTAATCCAGATGGATTTTTTTCTTTGTGCAACATGAATTAAGGATCCAATTAAATCTTTTTAAAAAATAGCTGCTTAGTTTCCCTAACACTATTGGGTAAAAAGCACCTCTGACTTCAGAGTGCTGCTGTTTTGATCTGTTTCTTGAGTTTGAGTGCTATGTGGGTTGTTGATTAAGTGTGGTACCATATTATTTGGATTTACCAAGGCTTTACAGTATGCTTTAGTATCTGGTAAGGCTTGGCCTGTTCTTCATGTTGTCTTTCATTGTTATTTTTCAGAGCATGATGGAGGGCTCTTCTTGTTGGTTGGTTGGTTTATTTATTTATTTAATTAATTTTTTATTTTGAGATAACATCTAACTAAATTGCTTAGGGCCTCCCAAAGTTCCTGCTGGCCTTGAACTTGCGATCTTTCTGCCTCAGCCTCCTGAGTTGTTGGGATTACAGACGTGTGCCATCGCACCCAGCCCGTTCAGCGTGAACTTTAGAATCCAATGTATGGTTCTGGGAGGGGAAAAAAAATTGTTAGGGTGTTTTTATTGGGATTGCTTTAAGTTAAAAAATTAATTTAGCGAGAATCGATATTTTTATGATGTTGCTCATTCCTCAAGTATGTAGTATGTCTTCTCTTATTTAAAACTACTTCTGAGATCTTGAGGGGTGTTTTAATGTTTTTTTTTTTTCTATCCACATGTTTTGTTAAGTTAATCTCAGAATTTCTTCTGTTGCTCTTGTAAATGGGATCTTTCACCGTATCTTCCGCTGACTTATTAAGTTTGTGCGTTAATTTTTTAATCCTAATGCCTTCCTGGATTTTCTCATCTTCCCACGGTACTCTTGTCCTGCCCTGTTCCCTCTCTCTCTACCCCAAAGAGTACCATTTGGTGTATGTGACCTTTTTTTTTTTTTCTTTTTTCTTTTCCACTTGGTTTCGCTGAAGGAGTAGGTCAGGGAGGTTTATAGTCATTCTTGCTGTTTTTCAAGATGTTTTGGAGAGATGGAAATTTAGGCTAGGCTGTAGTCAACTCTACTGGCTCACTACAGACTGCTTTTCAGGGCCTGTTCCAGTGGGATAAATTTTGCTTAGGTGGCATAGGCTTCTAAAAAAGTATTATCTTGCCAACTGTGTACCTGTAGCATCTGGCCTTAGTAGTCAGTTATGGAAAAGACTAGCATTTGTATCAGGCAGAAGTGGTATGCCTTATCCTGATTGCCTCCCATTCACTTATTCTATCTTCCGTCCTCTACTTAGTGGACAGGACTTTTTCTGACCAGTAGAGGGCCAGGTGGTAAATATTTTAGGCTTTTTAGGCCTCAAGGTCTCTTTATCCATAGATAAGAGTAAACAACTAGTTTTGGCAGTTTCCAGTATAATGTTATTTACAAAAAGGCAGTGGGCTAGATTTGACCCCGAACTAAACCCTTCTGTTGTAAGTCACATTCATGATTTTTTAGTTCTATAGCATTAATATGTTTTAAGGCTCTGTCTTAATTTGTGTCTAATGGCATCTTATGGATTTGACAGAGTTTTCCTTTATATTTTTTCAAAAATATTTTATTTACATTTTAGTTTTGGGCAGACACAACATCTTTGTTTGTATGTGGTGCTGAGGATCGAACCCGGGCCGCACGCACGCCAGGCGAGCACTCTACTGCTTGAGCCACATCCCCAGCTCCCCTTTATATTTTTTTGTCTTCCCAAATCTTAAAGCATAAAGACCATATCTTCTTTACAAGGTTTTTGGTACTTGTGTATGGTCACAACAAGAGATGTAAAAATATTTTTATCTCTTCTGTCTCATGTGAAACTCATATTTATTTCAACAACAGTGGGAAGCAGTTGTATATGGAAAATAATCTGTAAAAAACCTTCTCTTCTGGTGTTCTCTAGTCTGTTGATTTTGTCAAAACACTAGCTGATCTGTGACTGTATTAAACTGTCAGATTAATCAGGAGAATTCATAAGACATTAAAGAAGCAAGTCACAAAGTTATTTATAAAGGTGATGCCAAGGATTGTTCTCCATAATGAATGCCACCTCAGTCTTGCTGACAGTTCTATTATCATGAGTCATTCTTTCAGCAGGAATTAAGAGGTATGTAAAACATTAAAGTTTCACTTTTGAGTATTAGTTTCATCTCAGAAATTGCAAGGGTGACAATACTTGCTGAGATGGTAACAGAATGTTCATGCTCTATTGCAGTTGCTAGAATGACAGAACAGACAGTAACTGAAGGAACTTCCTGGCTTTTAAGTAAATATGAAAAATTCACAAGCTGTAGATAGATACTCTCAGAGCTTTGAAAGGATTTCAATGAAGAAAGGTGTCACCACCATTAAGAACCGTGGCAGAAGTTCTAAGTAAGGGAACTGGAAATGGAAAGGTTGGAAGATAGACAGACATCAGTGAAAGTTGGGACTGGAAACAGGTAGGTATTTAGAGAGTGAAAGCAGGATAGATACTCTTTCCTTGAAAGCAGTTCTTCTATCAGTTCTGCCATTTCCCCTCCCACGAGCGGGCTCGCATGAAAAGATTGCAAGAGCGAGACAGCCTGAGGAGCGCTCCCTGGCACTGGTTCTTCTTTTGCATCCTCAGTGGAAAATAGTGCAGCGGAGGCTGTTTCTCCAGTTCTGTAACATATCAAGCCTTATGGAATGCACCATCACGGTGGAGTTCAGTCTCCCCATCTGCTTGTAGAAGCAAGTGGACTAAAGCACAGTGGAGAGATTTCTTGGTTTAATGTTAAGTCAAGATGCGTGCAGAGGACGTGAGCTGAAACTCTGATGAAGTCACAGTGCCTTTCCTGTTCAGTAAGAGGAGTGTGTTTCCTTATGCTCTAATACAGGGCTTCTCACCAAGCAATGTTAATAGTGCAGGTCCAGAAAGTTGTGCCTTTGAACACTTGATCTTTTTGTTTTAAAATGCACCAATCTAATAAATAATCTCTGTTTAGGAAGTAGTAATTTTGACTGAAAGCAGGTATCCTTTTACCTGTAAGACATTGTCAGAATTCTACAAATAATTTTGTCTGAGGGAACTGCTAGAATCTTCAGAAATTTTATGGAGACCTTCTGTTTAAAATCTCAGCATTAATTCATTTTTTTAAACAAATTTACTAGTTTAAAGGCTTCTTCTTCCTCCTTCAGTCTCTACCGTACACACACACACACACACACACACACACACACACACACACACCATGCTATTCTGAATCCAAGGGAAGGTACCATATAAGAAAAAATAAAAATAAAATCTATTTGCTGTTGTTGAATATCTGTATATAATTAGTTACTATTAAAATGAGATATAAATTGTGTCTCTCATGTGGCAGAAACGTGGCCAGAATTAAAAGAACATCCTTATGGTGGCATAGAAAAAAATGTATACATACATACCTACTTATACACACACTTCTTTCAAAGGGCTGGGCATAGTGGCACATTCCTGTAACCCTAGCTACTCACCCTTCCTGGGCAACTTAAAAAAAAAAAAAAAAAGAAAAGAAAAGAAAGAAAGGAAGAAAAGGCTTGGAATGGAGTTCAGTGATAGAATACCCCTGAATTCAGTCCCCAGCACTGGAAATAAAATCAGCCTGGCATTATAACATTACAATTTTGAATTACTTTCTAAAAGAACATATGACTGTGTCATAATACTAAAAAAATTACTGCTCACTGGGGAGTCTTAAACATTCTAATTTGTTACTTCTTTAGACATAAGCTTCACTCAGACTTTTGATGAAGGCCTTTTTTCCACAGTCTGTGGGCCTTACACTTAGAAAATCAATGAAACTCAACTATGGAGGAATAAATAATGGATCCCTCTGCACAAAAATACATGGCTTCAGATTCTTTATCATGTAGGTTTTCTCTTTGGGATATTGCCTCCTTTATTATAATATGTGAACTGTATCAAGGTATAGACAATTTTAAACTCTTTATTCCTTCCACAGATATTTGCCTGAGTACTGTGTGCCAGATGTTTGCATCTAGTAGCAAACAACCTACACCAAATCCTTGTCCTTGGGGCCTCTGAGTTTAAAAGGGAAACAGACATTAGCAAATTAGTACACCATTAAGTAATTACCATTGAAATAAGCACTTGAAAGGAAACACAAAGAGTACTAATGACAGTGTATAATGAAAAGTCCTAAATTTAATCTGGTTTATCAGAGAAGACCTTCTTGAAAAAAGTTTCACCTGTGACTAAGAGCAAGAATAATCCATAACTGAGCAAAAGGAGAAGATGAGGAAGAATATTAAGGCCCAGTGATGCATACAACATGTGTGTCAGCCTGAAGACAGGAAGATGTGTGGAGCATTAGAAACCTAACTACCCACAAGGCCAAGGTGAATGCCACGGAGTCCTGGTGGTGAGGTCAGATCAGACGGGGCTTTAGTTTTTGCAGTCAGATGGACTTGGATTTAAATTATGGCTTTGTCACTTCCCATATGATCTTGAACAGGTCACTTAGTAGTTCTAAAAATGATCTATAAGTTACTACGATATTAGTTAGCCTTTTCTGCATAACAGACTACCCCAAAATTCAGTGGTCTAATACCAGCAATTTTGAGAGGTTCAGTACTGATCCACCAGGGCAGTTCTTGTGTCAGTCTCTCTTTGTTCTTTTGGAAATATTCTTTCCATGATTTGCAAAGTGCAGCTGAAATGTTAAGTAGTATAAGTACTGAAAAGTATTCACAGATTTTAGAAACATGAGTTATTTTTAACCATAGGCTACAGTGGTGTAGTGAAGGTGAAGTTGTACTGTAGTGTGTTAAGGAGTGAATGGAGGCAGTGGCAGGCAGAGTAATGGCCTCCCAAAGATGCCCATAGCCTCATCCCCAGAACCTGTGACTGTGTTGGATTACATGACAAAAGGTATAGATATTACTTGGCAAAAGGTATAGATGGAAGAGAGACTCTGTAAGATATGAGGATTATCCTGAATTACCTGAGTGGGCCCATTGTAACCATCTCACAGCAGGAAGCAGGAGATGCCATGTGAGGAGGATTCGACTGCCATTGCTGGCTTTGAAGGTGGAGAAGGGGGCCCTGAGCCAAGGAATGTGGGCAGCCTCTGTCTAGAAGCTGGAAAAGGCAAGGACACAGATGCCCCCAGAGAGAGCCTTTAGAAGAAATGCAACCCACCAACAGCTTGATTTTAGCCCAGTGATGTCCATATTAGACTTCTAATGACCCAAATGGTAAAATAATAAATTTATGTTGTCTATGCCACTAGGTCTGAAGTAATTTGTTAAGCAGCATTCTGAAGTGAACATTGGGTAGGAAAGAAATGTCCTCCACATAGACCTCCCTTAATAGAAGTTGGCCACCAAAGAAAGAAGAGAGGGAAGATGTGACATGCAGGATTTAAGGAGGATGGTAGTGTGTTTTAAAATGGAAGAGTTTTTGTGCTTTTGACTTTTTTACTGTATTTGTGTGATTTCTGTTATTTGTATGCTGAGACACAGTATTGGAATTCTTCATCTGACACCCGAATACCAGAACACAAGAGTCTGTAAGAGCAAATTAATTGCCCTTGTATAAAAAACAAATTTTTTGAAAATTTAAATTTTGCACCAAAAAAATCAATTACTTAAGAAAATTTCCCTTTAGCATTAACTAAAACTAATTAGACTCAAGTAATACTTTATAGAAATATATGTTAAGCATTTATAAGCATTGAAATTCTGCTTATATTGATAGATAGGTCTGGGTATTATAAATCAGATTTTTATATTTAAGTCATAATAATTAAAGTTGAACAGTATTTTTCTATTCTATAAGTTATAATTGATGTGTATAAATAATAACAATAGCCATTAGTTACCATGGAATAAGTGTCTATTGTATTTCTGCTCCAGCCTTTATCCTCGATAGCTCATTTAGTCCTCGTGACAATATCACATGGGAATTAAAATCATTTCTATTAATAATTTGCAGCTATAGAATGTGAGTCATTCTATCTGTAAAATACAATTTAACAAATTCAAAATAATTGAGATTTAATCATATTCATATAACAAAGAAATTCCCTTTAGTTTAATCAAGGAACCAACTGTCAATACCGGGATCATATGAGTTTTCCACTGTTATGGATTACAAATAAATCTCAGTATAATAATAAATTGGTCGCTATTTTTTGGAAAAGTCACAATTGATGAAATTTGACAGCTTCAGAGCCTATATACAGGTTTATTCCCAATTTATTTCTAATTATTGTTTTTGGTGGTGCGGGGGTTGAACTCAGGGCCTGCCTGCTAGGCAAGCACTCTGTCTCTAATTATTGTCTAAAGGATGGACTGTTCATGGCCCCCTTTTATTCTTAGTTATAAACAGACTAAGTCTCAAGATTCACCCTATACTTTCTTAGGAGAAGGGATCAGAATGCCAGTACCTGTCTGTTAAGAAAGATTTTCTTACCATATCACTACAGCTTCCCTTTTTCCTTTCCCTACTTTCTTTCTGTTCCCCACTGGCCCATTTCAGTTGCAGTTTTTAGCAGTTACAACATCTTATTTGTACTTTTTAATCAATGCTAAAACTTGAGATGAACTATCTACCCTAAGACTCCTTTGCAGCTATAGCAGCCAGTGATTGGGCTATTACATGTTTATTCATTTCTCGAATTGAACATGAGTGCCTTATATTTGCTACTGTAAGACTCTGTGTCTGCAAGTGGGAAAACTGCCCTGGAACTTTAAGGTCTGTCTCATCCGTGCCAAAATTCAACTTGACTTTCTGTCAAAATATATTTAAATCAGCTTTTAGAGTAAAATATAAAATATGTAATTAGACAGTGAACTCACTGTAAAGCTTCATTTTGTATGCACTTAATGTTTTAGAAGCTTTGGATATTTTTTTTAATTTATTGATTTATTAGGATCTTTCCTACTTACATATCCCCTGCCCCTCGTCGTCTTCTAACCCTTTCCGTGAGCTCCATGAGTAACCCTGTGTGCACGGGTCCTGAATCTTAACAAGCACACTTTATTGTCCTCTCGTCCTAAGTAAAACTTCTCTCCTTGAACGGTGTTTCTTCCCCAGCAGTCCCTTTCATGGAAGACCACCCGTCTTCCCATTCTGCTCCTGGAACTCAGCAAAGTGATGGTGGCTAAATGTCATTTCAGTAGTTACTTGTTAATGGAGTTTTGGTTTTCCTGAGAACTTTTTTCTCTCCACTCCCCTGGGTCCTGTCATTTACTGCCTCCTAGGATACACACGTGCCTTTCCAATGACTTGCTCATCAGACTTGGTTTCCTTTTCCTCCAGTTTCCCTCCATCACCTCCCTAGGAGCAGTATTGATAACCAGTTCAACTCCAAGTCAGACATCTTGACCTGTTACTTCACATTAGCCGTTCCCAAATAAGAATAGCTACTCATTGGGCCATGGTCAAACCATCCACACCTGGAAGACCTTAACGTCAGATGTCTTCTCTGGCCACAACCTTCCTTCTCCCCGTTTCTTGCACTCCTCAGGCAGTCTTTAATCCCCCTTGAACCCTGCCTTCCTGTTCCTCTCACCACTTCCTTCTGGTTCCTATCATCCTTGCGAACCTGGAACCTGCCTTGCTGGTACCCTGGAATTGCTCACCCTCCAATTCTCCCTCCTCACCTGACACTGCTATCACTTGGATCACCTCTGATCTCTGTTTGCAATTCCAGGTTGCTAAGCTTTCCTTATAGATCAATAAAATGTGTCTCTTGGGTCTGGCATGAAATCTGTGCTGACAATCTTAACAGAACCTCCTGGAAGGTTAGCAGAGGTTTTACTTTTCTCTCGTGAACCGCATATGAACTTTCCTACCTTTCTTCCTTCTTGAACCCTCAGCCCCATCACTCTCTTCCTGTCTGGCAGAGATGATTTGTCCTACTTCACTGAAAATATCTCCAGTCGAGCTGCAGAAGACCCTCAGATTTTCTTCTGCTCTCCTTTCTTTTGAACCTTAAAATTCTCTGTATCTTGGCATTGCCTGTTAGATTAACAAAAATTAAAGATATTGTTAATAACAAGAGTTAGACCTTATTAAAAGGCATCCATTCACTGTTGGTGTGGAATATAAATGGCCTCAACCTTTTTGAACACAGTGCTTATCAAAAATTGACAGCAAGCCAGGTGTGGTGGCACAAGCTTATAATCCTAACGGCTCAGGAGGCTGAGGCAGGAGGATCACGGGTTCAAAGCCAGCCTCAGCAAAAGGGAGGCAGGCACTAAGCAATTCAGTGAGACCTTGTCTCTAAATAAAAATACAAAAAGGTCTGGAAATGTGACTCAGTGGCCGAGTGCCCTTGAGTTTAATCCCTGGTACACCCCTACCCCCTAAAATTGATAGCAGTTATAAAAATTTAATATACAAGGTATTTTGTGTCTCACTAATTCAGTTTTAGGAATGTGTCCTACCAATCTGTACCTGCCCAAGTAGACAAGATGTATATACCAGGGTATTTCTTGTGGCATTATTTTCTTATCTTATTCTAATTTTATTTATAGGCTAGAAAATCCTATATTCCTGTATCTAGAACCATGGAGCTGTTTGAGATGAGAGCTGGCAAATATTTCTTAATGTAATTTTTATTTTTATTTTTTTTTAAATATTTATTTATTTATTTTTAGCTTTCGGCGGACACAACATCTTTGTTTGTACGTGATGCTAAGGATCCAACCTGGACCGCACGCATGCCAGGCAAGCGCGCTATCGCTTGAGCCACATCCCCAGCCCTCTTAATGTAATTTTTAGATTCTTCAGTTTTTATTTGTTATCAGGCAGCACTCATGGCATTTTTTTCAAACCCATCTCATCCACTCCTTGTAAGCAGCACTTAAGGGGATAGATTGTCATCTCTGTGAAAGGTGCCACGGCCCCACAGTTGGTATGTGGAAGAACCACGTGGTTTCACTTCAGCACACAGTTCAGGCCACAGGAATTGATTTCCTGAGTGTGTCAGGAGAAGCAGTTTTATTTTTAATAGCAGAAAATGATAAACAGTTGGAATGTCTTTTTGTTTCACCCCTCTCAATCCTTTCCAGTCCATCCTTTAAAGATATGACTAATTAGTTTTCTTCCCACACAGCCATAATTGGGATACACCACTGCTTAAAATCTCCCAGTGACTCCTGTTTACTTGAAGAGATAGTCTCAACTCCATAGTCAGGCTTTTAGAACAGTCTGGCCCAGTCTCGGCCTGTCTTTCCCAGCCCCACTCCCATTATTGTGTTCTGATACACAAGTTCCAGCCAAGCTAAATAATCTACTGCTCCTCTGCGAACCTGCCTTTTTATTTCCTCTTCTTTACTCGAGTGCTAACTGAGCTCACCCCTGGGTCTCGGCATTTCCTGCCTGCAGCATCCTAGACACAGCACTTAATCTCCGGCCCTGTGCTGTCCCATTTCCCTGCGGTTGTCTGGTTATGTGGAGTGATCTATGTAAAGTGATAATGATCTATCCGTGATGGTTGTATTAAAATAAAGCCTAGAAGAGTACAAGATGAAACTAGAACATCTTGTTGTGCTAGAAAGTAGGAAAGAACAATAAACAGGGCGAAGGGAAAGCTCTTCTCTTGTTGGAAGAAAGCCAATGAGAGACGGGGTGATGGAGTTCAACAACCATCACTCCTGTCAGAAAGAGGGAGGAATGCTTTGTTGAGGAGCAGGATATTTTTTTACATAGTCTCAATTGATCACCCCACAGTTTGCCAGTTAATTACAAAGGAAAACATAATAACTTTATGGTGTGGAGAATCCTGGCAAACTCCACTCATGACTTTGCACTAAGGAGGTGATCAGTAACACCAGTGTTGAGGAGAGGACCGTTCTGATTTGTTCTAAGAAGGGTAAAATTATTGCACTGGTATTAGCCAGGAATTTGTGTCTAATCAGGAGGAAACACCATATAAAATCCAAATTGAGGGTTGGTCCACAAAATAGCAAGCCTCTCCTCTTCAGAGTGTCAAGATCAAGAAAGAAGGAAAGAAAGTTTCAGACAGTCATTTCTAAGGCATTATATATGATCTTTAACTAGATCCTGGACTGAATAAAAGTAGCTGCAAAGAGTGTTATTAGGCATTTTTGAATATTTGAATAGGAATATATTAGGTAATAGTATTTTTATCATAGTTGAAGGTTCTGATATTAAATCACACCGTGGGAGTGTGAGAGCATGTCCTGGGAGATGCACATTGAGGTACGTAGGAGTAGAGGAGCATGATATCTCCAATGTGGGTCAGGAAATTTTTGTGCCATGTATAAAAACAGACAGGAAGAGAATTCTAAAGCAAAAGAAGCAAAATGGAAACAATTGGTGAACTTTCCTAATGAGTATATGGAGATTCTTTACACTGAAATTTGCAATTTTCTCTGAATTTGATATCAAGATAAATTATTTTATCTTAAAGTCCCCAAGTGAAGCATTGTGACCTAGGAGAAATGGTCTTAATAGGGCTTCCTTTAGGAGCCACTGTATGATGTGGTGGACAGCTTTCACCAAGCTTCCTAAATAGAGCCCTTTCATATCACTCTTGAGGCTTCCTACTAGAAGCCTTTGGTACAAGATAACAGTGTATAGTTTTTTCCAATACAGTGTTGTCCAAGTTTGTGGTATTCTTCTGCTGTGCCTTTGTTCAAAGCCACAATAGCATATTGAGAAGGGTGGATAGAGTACTGTATTGTCCTTCATATGTACCATTTTTTACAACTGAACATTTGATGATATTGGTCTATAGACAATTTGAGGTTCTAATTTTTGGCCAGAACCGCAATTGTAGCTCTTCGTTGACAAATTCAGTTTTGTCTGCTTTAATGGGCAGGTAGGTTAAAATAACTTGATAAAAATTAAGGAGATTTCTGCAAGGTTGCAGACATTTCTGCCAACAAGGACAAGTCCTTTTCTTAAGAAACCAGCCGGGTTGCCCTGCTGCACAACCTAAATTGCTTAAGTTCCATGTTATAAAATCGGTCCACCATAATTTTAGTTTGCACATTCTCAGAAAGATTTAAACTAATTGTTTACTCTAGCCATTAAAACAACAACTCAGTATGGATCCAATCAGACATCTGCTCTCAAGGTCTGCGGTAGTCTGATGAGCCTTCAGAACTTTAATTGGGAAAAACCCTTAAGATAATGAAATTATGTGACCAAATATATATTTAAAACATTCTATGTTGGCTATAAGTGGTTTAAAGAGTCAAAGGACATAATTATTGCTTTGAAGGCATGTTTTCTGACACTAATTAGCAAGACCAACTGCCTGACGAGGCTGTTCTGATAAGCAGCAGTGAAGTCACATCAGAAGGGACAAGAGCAGCTGGAAGAGGCCTGTGAAAGCACCATCTGTGGAGTCAGATGCTTCTAGTCATTGCCCTTACTTCTCCAGTTAATAAACCGTGCAACTCTGGATCATTTATTTAACTTCTCCAAGTTTTACTTTTATCTCTAGCAATTGTTATATTTCCTCTGAGGATTATATTATTATGGTTTCTTTTTTCTTTTTGGTATTAGTAATTGAACCCGTGGACACTTTTTCATTGAGCTACATCCCCAACCCTTTCTAAAATTTTTTGAGACAGGGTCTTGCTAAGTTGCCCAGGCTGGTCTTAAACTTGTGATCCTCTTTTCTGCCTCCCAAGTTGCTAGCATTATAGGTCTGCACCACCATACCCAGGTTACCATTAGTGTTCCTACTTCACAGCATTGTTTATGAGGGTCAAATTTATTATACCTAAATAGAACAGGCACAGAATAAGTGCCCAGTATCTGTAGTTATTATTATCATTTGTCTAGTTTCAGAAGCAGAGGTCAATGTATGTTAAGATTCAGATTTTAAAGGAGGGCAGCCCAAACCCTTGATAATATTACTAGATTCTTCTCTTTCAATAGTCCTTTCCCACTTTCTTTGACTTTCTGGGGTTATTAAGATGTTACTTTTATTTTTTTTTTAAGAGAGAGACAAAGAGAGACAGAGAGAAATTTTTTAATATTTATTTTTTAGTTTTTCGGCAGACACAACATCTTTGTTTGTATGTGGTGCTGAGGATCAAATCCGGGCCACACGCATGCCAGGCGAGCGTGCTACCGCTTGAGCCACATCACCAGCCCCAAGATGCTACTTTTATAAAAAAAAAAAAAAAAAAAAAAAATCAGTAATCCAGGCACAGTAGCACATGCCTGTAATAATCCCAGGGGCTCAAGAGGCTGAGGCAGGAGGATCACCACTTCAAAGTCAGCTTCTCCAATAGTGAAGCACTAAGCAACTCAATGAGACCCTGTTTCTAAATAAAATACAAAATAGGGCTGGGGATGTGGCTCAGTGGTTGAGTGCCCCTGAGTTCTATCCCTGGTGCTAAAATCAAAAAACCATCAGTAGCCAGAGGTGTATTGACAATGTTACTCAGTCCATTTTTGTTATATTCCCACAAAGGCAAAAAGCTGAAGAAATATCAATAAAAATGGAGCAAGCTCACCCTATTCCTGACAGTTTTTCTATAACGAGAAGAATAAAAACATCATTGGCTTAAAAAAATTAAAAGAAATGAACAAGCTTACAACTTATGGGAAAATTGCCCAAAACTTGAGAAAGAATTTCCAGAAATGTAACTGGCCCCTAATTCTGTCAGATAAATTTTTCAAGATATGTGAGCTGGCATGGGTCAAGAACCCACCAGGCAGGTTGTACCTTAAATACTCTAACTGTAGGCAGTTTTCACTCAGATTATTCAGCCTGAGCTTTTTAATACATCTTTTATGTGAACAGGGTAATTTGGGCTGAGCTGGAAAGGGGCAGGAGTCATGGAGGGGGGGGGCTTTCTTGAGTTACAAAGCAGAGAAGACTAATCCTCTTAATGTCAGTGAGGCTTGACCAGCTCAGGGTGTCACTAACCATTTTGAAGTCACTAGTGATTCTGGCCAAGAATTTGCCTATATTTCTATTTCTGTTGCTTCTTTTGAGAGAATAAAACTTCAAAATTCAACTCAGATTTAATAATGTTCAAGACAGTCTTTTCCATGTTTTGGCTTGGTTCGGTCATTGCCTGATGAAGTTGTTCTGAGTTTCCAGGGCGAGCCCTGACCATCCCCTACAGTTTCTTTGTCTCCTGATAAACAAATAGGTGTAAAGACTCCAGAGACATAGCTTCAGCGCATCCTCAGTTGTCAGAGCTTGTTGAAGATGAAAAGCCCTCGCTGCACCTCACTTTTCTTTAGCTTCAAACCTCCCCTGCCTAACTCCAGAGAAGCTCTAGGGAGCTGTGCCAAGCAGGGGTGAAAATAGGGAGAAGTGATCTTAACACTCAGGAACGTGGAACCCTGGGTGTCCGTGCTGGGGACGATCCCATGTCTGTGTGACACTTACAAAAGAGCCATGGTGCTCTGCTTACTCACAGATGTCCCCATGTGCCATCAGTCAACACTTGCTGATCTATAGTCAATCACTAGGAGCTTTTCATTCAGAGTTCTGCTGTATTTAAGGTGCTCTTTGCACTTGGTTTGGCTAAAATTCCTTGGAGAATCTTATTTAAGAATTTTTTTTTTTTATGTATGTTGATCTGTATCCTGCTCCTTAGCTGAATTTGCTTATCAGCTCTAGAAATCTTCTGGTGGAGTTTTTTGGGTCTTCTAGATATAAGGTAATACATCAGCAAGGAGAGATAATTTGACTTCCTATTATATCTCTTTTAATTTCCTTTTCTTGTCTGATTAGCTAGATTTTTAAGAACTGTGTTGAATCTGAGTGGTAAGAGTGAACATCCTTGGTTTTTTTCCTGATTTTAGAGGAAATATTTTCAGTTTTTCTCCATTCAGAATGATGTTGGCCTTGAGCTTATTGTATGTAGCATATCGCTTTCCTAATGAATCTGCTGAGAAAGAAATCAGAAAAACTGTCCCATTCACAATATCTGCAAAACAAACAAACAAAAACAAAAAAACAACTTGGGAATAAATCTAACTATGGATGTAAAAGACCTCTACAATGAAAGCTATAAAACACAGAAGAAAGAAATTGAAGTAGATCTTAGAAGATGGAAAGCCTTCCATGTTCTTAGATAGGCAGAATTAATATTGTCAAAATGGCCATACTACCAAAAACATTATACAGATTCAGTACAATCCCCATCAAAATACCAATGACATTTCTAACAGAACTAGGAAAAAATCCTAAAATTCATTTGGAAGAATAAAAGACCCAGAATAGCAAAAGCAATCCTGAACAAGAAGAGTGATGCTGGATACCTGATCTCAAATTGTACTACAGAGCTACAGTAACAAAAACTGCGTGGTATTGGCATCAGAACAGACATGAAGACCTATGGAATAGAACAGAAGACACAGAGACAGGTCCACATAGTCATCTGATACACAACAAATATGCCAAAAACATATATTAGAGAAAAGATAGCCTTTTTAACAAATGGTGCTAGGAAAACTGGATATCCCTATGTAGAAGATTGAAACCAGATTGCTATCTTTAATCCTGCACAAAAGTCAAAGTGAGTCAAAGACCTAGGAATTAGACTAGAAACTTTGCAACTGCTAGAAGAAAATATAGACTCAACACTCCTAATTTATTGGCACAAGTACCGTCTTTCTTAACCAGACCCCTAAAGCTCAAGAAATAAAACCAAAAATCAATAAGGAGAGGTATCAAGTTTAAAAACTTCTACACAGCAAAGGAAACAAAGAGTGTGAAGAGAGAACTTACATTAATGGGAGAAAATCTTCGCGAGCAACTCCTCTGACAGGAGGATTAATATCCAGAGTACATAAAAAACTCAAAACAATAAATACCAAATAAATAAATAGCCAACAAATATATGAAAAAATGTTCAACATCCATAGCAATCAGGGAATTGCAAATCAAAACTACGTAGAGATTTCATCTCACTCCATTAGAATGGCAATCATTAAGAATACAGACAGTAATAATAATGCTGGCGAGGATGTCAGGGAAGGACATACTCATACATTATTGGTAGCACTGCAAATTAGAACACCCACTTTGGAAAACAATATGGGGTTTCTGCAAAAGACTAGGAACGGAACCACCATATGAGCCAGCTATCCCACTCTTTGGTATTTATTCAAAAGAATTAAGATGAGCATACTGTAGTAACACAGGCATATCAATGTTTATTGAAGTGCAAGCCACACCAGCCAAGTTATAGAACCATCCCAGATGCCCATCACCTAAACAGTGGAATTTTATTCAACCATGAAGAAGAATGAAATTATGTCATTTTCTGATAGGTGGATGGAACTAGAGAACATCATGTTAAGTGAAATAAGCCGACTCAGAAACTCAGAGGTTGGATGTTTTTTCTCATATGTGGATGCTCGAGCAAAATAAGGAAAATGGTGGGGGCAGGGAATTCCTAGAAGGGAGATAGTGGAGGAAAGGAAGAGGATAGAGGCAGGAGGGAGGTGGGGTGGGAAAAGGGAAGAACGGTGGAATGAAATGGATCAAATTGTGCATGTACACATATGATTATGCCACCGTGAAGTTCACCTTTATGTGTATCTGTAAAGCACGGTTAAAAAGAAACTATCAATAAAAGAGAAGGAAGACTAATAAAGTAGAGGAAGGGGAACAGCAGGAGGGAGGAGGGGAGGGAAAAGGAAGCTCTAGGAACTGAAGTGGAGCAATTATATTCTATGCATGTATAATGATGTCAAACCCCAATAGTACATATAACTATAATACACTAATAAAAACACTAAGAGTTTTTAATTTAATGTTGTTATTTTTTATATGGTTCTAGGTATTGAACCTAGGGTCTCACACATGCTAAACAAATGCTCTAACTTAGCTGTGTCCCAGCCCATCCTTGGAGAATTTTATAAAACCTGTGAATGCTCTCAAAAGAATGCACATATGCTTGCATGTACTCAAAACAATTCCACATAATTTCAAGGAATGTACATGAATCTCTTTCAGGCTGGTTCATGGAGCCTCCTCTTAATATTATGAAATTAGCCACAGAAATCTTCCTTCCTAGGAGGGTCCCTATAGAGCTGTCCTACCACTCTTTTTTTTTTTAATTAATTTTTATTGTAGGTTGTTCAAAACATTACATACTTCTTGATATATCATATTTCACACTTTGATTCAAGTGGGATATGAGCTCCCATTTTACCCCATATACAGATTGCAGAATCACATCAGTTGCAGAACCATTGATTTACATATTGCCATTCTGGTGTCTGTTGTATTCTGCTGCCTTTCCTATCCTCTACTATCCCCCCTCCCCCCTCCCCTCCCCTCTTCTCTCTCTACCCCCTCTACTGTAGTTCATTTCTCCCCCTTATATTTTTCCTCCTTTCCCCTCACTTCCTCTTGTATGTAATTTTGTATACCCCTGAGGGTCTCCTTCCATTTACATGCAATTTCCCTTCTCTCTCCCTTTCCCTCCCACCTCTCATCCCTGTTTAATGTTAATCTTCTTCTCATGCTCTTCGTCCCTACTCTGTTCTTAGTTACTCTCCTTATATCAAAGAAGACATTTGGCATTTGTTTTTAAGGGATTGGCTAGCTTCACTTAGCATAATCTGCTCTAATGCCATCCATTTCCCTCCAAATTCTATGATTTTGTCATTTCTTAATGCAGAGTAATACTCCATTGTGTATAAATGCCACATTTTTTTTATCCATTCGTCTATTGAAGGGCATCTAGGTTGGTTCCACAGTCTTGCTATTGTGAATTGTGCTGCTATGAACATGGATGTAGCAGTGTCCCTATAGTGTGCTCTTTTTAGGTCTTTAGGGAATAGACCGAGTAGGGGAATAGCTGGATCAAATGGTGGTTCCATTCCGAGCTTTCCAAGAAATCTCCATACTGCTTTCCAAATTGGCCGCACCAATTTGCAGTCCCACCAGCAATGTACAAGAGTACCCTTTTCCCCACATCCTCGCCAGCACTTGTTGCTGTTTGACTTCCTAATGGCTGCCAATCTTACTGGAGTGAGATGGTATCTTAGGGTGGTTTTGATTTGCATTTCTCTGACTGCTAGAGATGGTGAGCATTTTTTCATATACTTGTTGATTGATTGTATGTCGTCCTCTGAGAAATTTCTGTTCAGGTCCTTGGCCCATTTGTTGATTGGGTTATTCGTTATCTCATTGTCTAATTTTTTTAGTTCTTTGTATATTCTGGATATTAGGGCTCTGTCTGAAGTGTGAGGAGTAAAGATTTGTTCCCAGGACGTAGGCTCCCTATTTACCTCTCTTATTGTTTCTTTTGCTGAGAAAAAACTTTTTAGTTTGAGTAAGTCCCATTTGTTGATTCTAGTTATTAACTGTTGTGCTATGGGTGTCCTATTGAGGAATTTGGAGCCCGACCCCACAGTATGTAGATCATAGCCAACTTTTTCTTCTATCAAACGCCATGTCTCTGATTTGATATCAAGTTCCTTGATCCACTTTGAGTTAACTTTTGTGCATGGCGAGAGAAAGGGATTCAGTTTCATTTTGTTGCAAATGGATTTCCAGTTTTCCCAACACCATTTGTTGAAGATGCTATCCTTCTTCCATTGCATGCTTTTAGCCCCTTTATCGAATATAAGATAGTTGTAGTTTTGTGGATTGGTTTCTGTGTCCTCTATTCTGTACCATTGGTCCACCCGCCTGTTTTGGTACCAGTACCATGCTGTTTTTGTTACTATTGCTCTGTAGTATAGTTTGAAGTCTGGTATAGCTATACCGCCTGATTCACACTTCCTGCTTAGCATTGTTTTTGCTATTCTGGGTCTTTTATTTTTCCATATGAATTTCATGATTGCTTTCTCTATTTCTACAAGAAATGCCGTTGGGATTTTGATTGGCATTGCATTAAACCTATAGAGAACTTTTGGTAATATCGCCATTTTGATGATGTTACTTCTACCTATCCATGAACAGGGTATATTTTTCCATCTTCTAAGATCTTCTATTTCTTTCTTTAGGGTTCTGTAGTTTTCATTGTATAAGTCTTTCACCTCTTTTGTTAGGTTGATTCCCAAGTATTTTATTTTTTTTGAGGATATTGTGAATGGGGTGGTTGTCTTCATTTCCATTTCAGAGGATTTGTCGCTGATATACAGGAATGCCTTTGATTTATGCGTGTTGATTTTATATCCTGCCACTTTGCTGAATTCATTTATTAGCTCTAATAGTTTCTTTGTAGACCCTTTTGGGTCTGCTAGGTATAGAATCATGTCATCTGCAAATAGTGATAATTTGAGTTCTTCTTTTCCTATTTTTATGCCTTCAATTTCTTTCGTCTGTCTAATTGCTCTGGCCAGTGATTCGAGAACTATGTTGAACAGAAGTGGTGAGAGAGGGCATCCCTGTCTTGTTCCAGATTTTAGAGGGAATGCCTTCAGTTTTTCTCCATTCAGAATGATGCTAGCCTGAGGCTTGGCATAGATTGCTTTTACAATATTGAGGTATGTTCCTGTTATCCCTAGTTTTTCTAGAGTTTTGAACATAAAGGGATGCTGTACTTTGTCGAATGCTTTTTCCGCATCTATCGAGATGATCATATGGTTCTTATTTTTAAGCCTATTGATGTGGTGAATAACATTTATTGATTTCCGTATATTGAACCAACCTTGCATCCCAGGGATAAATCCTACCTGATCATGGTGCACAATTTTTTTGATATGTTTTTGTATCCGGTTCGCCAGAAGTTTATTGAGGATTTTTGCATCTAGGTTCATTAGAGATATTGGTCTGTAGTTTTCTTTCTTTGAAGTGTCTTTGTCTGGTTTAGGAATCAGGGTGATGTTGGCCTCATAGAATGAATTTGGAAGCTCTCCCTCTTTTTCTATTTCCTGAAATAGCTTGAAAAGTATTGGTATTAGTTCCTCTTTAAAGGTTTTGTAAAACTCTGCTGTATACCCATCCGGTCCTGGGCTTTTCTTAGTTGGTAGTCTTTTGATGGTATCTTCTATTTCCTCAATTGATATTGGTCTGTTTAGGTTGTCAATATCCTCCTGACTCAATCTGGGCAAATCATATGACTTAAGAAATTTATCGATGCCTTCACTATCTTCTATTTTGTTGGAGTATAAGGATTCAAAATAATTTCTGATAATCTTCTGTATTTCTGAAGTGTCTGTTGTGATATTGCCTTTTTCATCCCGTATGCTGGTAATTTGAGTTCTCTCTCTTCTTCTCTTCGTTAGCGTGGCTAAGGGTCTGTCGATTTTATTTATTTTTTCAAAGAACCAACTTTTAGTTTTGTCAATTTTTTCTATTGTTTCTTTTGTTTCGATTTCATTAATTTCAGCTCTGATTTTAATTATTTCTTGTCTTCTACTTCTTTTGCTGTTGTTTTGCTCTTCTTTTTCTAGGATTTTGAGTTGAAGTATTAGATCATTTATTTGTTGGTTTTTTCTTTTTTTAAGGAATGAACTCCAAGCAATAAATTTTCCTCTTAGAACTGCTTTCAATGTGTCCCAAAGATTCCGATATGTTGTGTCTGTGTTTTCATTTATCTCTAAGAATTTTTTAATTTCCTCCTTGATGTCTTCTATAACCCATTGATCATTCAGTAACCTATTGTTCATTCTCCAAGTGATGCATGATTTTTCCTTACTTCTTTTATCGTTAATT
Organism: Callospermophilus lateralis; assembly: GCF_048772815.1. Classification (NCBI taxonomy): domain Eukaryota; kingdom Metazoa; phylum Chordata; class Mammalia; order Rodentia; family Sciuridae; genus Callospermophilus; species Callospermophilus lateralis. The sequence goes on from NC_135307.1 coordinate 14,892,755, forward strand.
TTCAATTTCATTCCATTATGATCAGATAAGATGCATGGTATTATCTCTACTCCTTTATATTGTCTAAGAGTTGCCCTGTGACATAATATATGATCTATTTTTGAGAAGGATCCATGTGCTGCTGAGAAAAAAGTGTAACTGCTTGATGTTGGGTGGTATATTCTATATATGTCAATTAAGTCTAGGTTATTAATTGTGTTATTGAGCTCTATAGTTTCCTTATTCAACTTTTGTTTGGAAGATCTGTCCAGTGGTGAGAGAGGTGTGTTGAAGTCTCCCATGATTATTGTATGGTGGTCTATTAGACTCTTGAACTTGAGAAGAGTTTGTTTGATGAACATAGCTGCACCATTGTTTGGGGCATATATATTTATGATTGTTATGTGTTGTTGGTGTATGGTTCCCTTGAGAAGTATGTAGTGTCCCTCTTCATCCCTTTTGATTAACTTTGGCTTGAAATCTATTTTATTTGATATGAGTATGGACACTCCTGCTTGTTTCCGAAGTTCATATGAGTGATATGATTTTTCCCAACCTTTCACCTTCAGTCTATGTATGTCTTTTCCTAACAAATGCGTCTCCTGAAGGCAGCATATTGTTGGGTCTTGTTTTGTGATCCATTCTACTAGCCTGTGTCTCTTAATTGGTGAGTTTAAGCCATTAACATTTAGGGTTATTATTGAGATATGGGTTGTTCTTCCAGCCATATTTGTTTATTTATGTTACTAAACATGGTTTGTTTTCCTCTTTGATTATTCCCCCCCCTTTACTGTACTACCTCCCGCTGTTGGTTTTCATTGATATTTTCCATTTCCTCTTCCTGTAATATTTTGCCGAGGATGTTTTGAAGAGATGGTTTTCTAGCTGCAAATTCTTTTAACTTTTGTTTATCATAGAAGGTTTTAATTTCATCTTCCATCCTGAAGCTTAATTTCGCGGGATACACAATTCTTGGTTGGAACCCATTTTCTTTCAGTGTATGAAATATGTTATTCCAGGATCTTCTAGCTTTCAGAGTCTGTGTTGAAAGATCAGCTGTTATCCTGATTGGTTTACCCCTAAATGTAATCTGCGTCCTTTCTCTTGTAGCTTTATTCTGTATGTTGGGCATCTTCATTATAATGTGTCTAGGTGTGGATCTCTTATGATTTTGCACATTCGGCGTCCTGTAGGCTTCTAGGATTTGGGATTCTGTCTCATTCTTCAAGTCTGGGAAGTTTTCTCGTATTATTTTGTTGAATAGATTGCTCATTCCTTTGGTTTGGACCTCAATACCTTCCTGTATCCCAATGACTCTTAAGTTTGGTCTCTTTATGTTATCCCATATTTCTTGAATGTTCTGCTCATGGTTTCTTAATAGCTTTGCTGAGCTGTCTATGTTCTTCTCCAGTTGAAATACTTTGTCTTCATTGTCTGATGTTCTATCTTCTAAGTGTTCTACTCTGCTGGTAGTATTCTCAATTGAGTTTTTAAGTTGGTTTATTGTTTCCTGCATTTCCAGGATTTCTGTTTGTTTGTTTTTTATAACCTCTATCTCCCTGTATAATTGATCTTTTGCTTCTTGGATTTGTTTATGTAATTCATTGTCGAAGTGGTCGAAGTGGTCTTTCATTGTCTGATTTTGCTGTCTAATGTCTTCCTTGAGACTCCAGATCATCTGAAGCATGTATATCCTGAATTCTTTATCTGACATTCCATCTGCTGCAGATATTACCTCTTCTAAAGTTGAATTTACCTGCATTGCTTGTGGTCCTTTCTTTCCTTGTCTTTTCATACTGATCGCGTTTCTTTCTGCTTGGTGAAACTGTTGTGTTATTGATTTTTCCCCCTATATATTATATTGCTCTTGTATAGCTGCAACGTCTCCCTTGCAGGCTTTGGCAGTGGTTCTGCCCCTCCTTCAATTGAGGCAATGTGCCTACCATGCCGGGAGGCCGCTGTGCCTGTACTTTTGATGGGCCTGTTCTTTCGGTGGTCACAGGTCCGCCTACCTTGCAGGCATGAGCAGCGGCTTTGCCCCTCCGCTGGCCACTAGGCCTGTTCTGTCTGTCGGTTGCAGGTCTGTCTACCTAAAAGGCGCTGGTGGCGGCTCTGCCCCTCCCCCAACCGGGGTGATGTATCTGGCGGGCCACTGGGCCTGTTTTGTCGGTGGTCATGGTTCCGCCTACCTTGCACGCGCATGGAGCAGCTGTGTCCCTCCGAGAGTTGCTGGGCCTGACCTGCCGGTGGGTGGCAAGTGCACCTACCTTGCAGACGCAGGGGTGGCTCTGCCGCTCCGCGGGTCACTGGGCCTGATCTGCTGGTGAGTCGCAGGTCTGCCTAACTTGCAGGCGCCCGACGGCTCTGCCCCTCCCCCAACCGGGGCGGGGCGATGTGTCTGGCCGGCCGCTGGGCCTGTTCTGTCGGTGGTCATGGTTCAGCCTACCTAGCAGGCTCGTGGGGCAGCTGTGCCCCTCCGCAGTTTGTTGGGCCTGACCTGCCGGTGGGTGGCAAGTACGCCTACCTTGCAGGCCCGGGGGTGGCTCTGCCGCTCCGCAGTTGCTGGGCCTGATCTGCTGGTGAGTCGCAGGTCTGCCTACCTTGCAGGCGCCCGGCGGCTCTGCCCCTCCCCCAACCGGGGCGGGGCGATGTGTCAGGCCGGCCTGGTCCTGTTCTGTCGGTGGTCAGGGTTCTGCCTACCTAGCAGGCTCGTGGGGCAGCTGTGCCCCTCCGCAGTTTGTTGGGCCTGACCTGCCGGTGGGTGGCAAGTGCGCCTACCTTGCAGGCCCGGGGGTGGCTCTGCCGCTCCGCGGTTGCTGGGCCTGATCTGCTGGTGATTCGCAGGTCTGCCCTGTCCTACCACTCTTAACATGGGTAACTCAAGATGATGATAATGACGACAATGACAACTACTGTGCTTTGAGCTGTTAATATTTGTCAGACACTGTGCATTCTTTATATCTAGCAGTGAACCCCCATGATGCCTTGCAGACTTTTCCCATCTTGGGGGAACCAGCTCCCCCTCCAGTTGCTCAGGCAGGGCTGCCCTTGCAGTGACCGCTTCCACCCTTATGGTTCTCAACCCAGAAGCCACAGCCATTAATATGATTAAAACGAGTTATGTTTAAAAATTTTTTTTAAAAAGAGTCATGTCATATCAGCCTCCTCTCCTCTCCAGGTTTCCATTTCAGAGTAGGTAATGAAATCCTGGCAGTGGCCAGGGCCTCTGTGTTGCATTGCCTGTGTTCACATAGACCACAGTAAGTCGTGGTGCAGTGATGGCACATAGAACAGACCAAATAATGGCCTGTCAGGCCCTTTCCAGCCCTCCCATTGGCCTTAATTCAGTTATCTCGGTGACCTTGACTGCTGCTGTCCTTCCTTATTCTGTCATAGCCATCTGGCTTCCCCTCTGATCCCTGAATATACCAACTCTGCTCCTGCCTCAGGTCTCTGCACTAGTAGTTAACTTCTGCCTGGAACCTTCTTCCCCAAAATATCTGCTTAGCTCCTGTGTTTACCTAACGTATTTGCTCAGAAGTCACCTTGGTGCGACCTGTAGTGACCACTCTCATTTAGAATCCATCCTCATCTCCACCCTGGTGTTCTCTACCCGCTTCTATTTGAGTTGTTTTTCCATAGTAATCATGACCTTCCAATGCTCTCGGGGTTTTATGATTCTGTCTTCTCCCAATAGCTTCAATAGTGACATTTTTGCCTGTTTTGTTCACTGCTGTGCGTATGGTGCCTCGAAGAGTGACTTATTTAATAAGGACTCAGATGGCTGTTGAATGGGATGAACAAACCCTAGGAAGATGCACTGTTCTTTAAGTATGGATTTAGATTCAGAGGGATTAAGTAACTCGCTCAGTCCTCCGTTGGTGAAGGGTATAGCGAGGACTGCCCTCTAGGTTTTCCGCTGTCGAGACCTGTGTTCTTAACCACTGCATTACCTTCCTTTCTAAAGATGAAAATATTTCTCTCCAAGAATAGGCAAAATAAGTAAAAAATGTAGTCCTGAAGTGGCAGTCCCACCGGCTGAAGAGTCAGAAGTTAGAGTAAGGGGTGACGGAGTAGTTGCAGATTGTGGAGAAGGGGGACCTCCAAGGAGGGAATTGATGAATGTGTGGAAGGACAGTCTCAGTAGACACACAAAGCAACAGCTGGAAGGTTCAGCAGCTCCTCACCTCCAGGGAGATGGAGGTTGGAGTTAGATTCCTCCCAGGGTACATGGACTCGGCAAATACCAAAAGATTTTTATCAGAATTACAGCAGGGCCATGCCTTAGCAGTAAAAGCACAGACTCAGGATAAAAATAAATGATGGTAGTACAGTTCAGCCAGTTGAATAAAATAGGAAACCATGAATTCATTTAGATATAAATAAATAAATTGAATGTTTGATGAGGCTTGGAACGGTTACATAATTTCAAACTGCCTCTCCCAAATTACTTTTTAATCACAAAGTAAAATATGTACTCTTGATGGTGGAAGAACCAAGGAGACACTACCTTCGTCAAATGGCCCAAGTCAATCATTGATAATAGGATGAAGTGAAGTCACATACTGCCTGAGAGAGTGCTGCACCAAGGTCACGGTGACACTTTCACACACCAAATACGATGGTGGTCATAAGAAGACACACTCAGATTGTGAGAAGTCTTCAAAAGTGTAAAGATCATGAAAGTCAAAGAAAGACGGAGAAATTTCACCATTTAAAGAAATATGTCAACTAATGTTAACTTTTAGTTCTGAATTGGATCATTTTCTATAAGGAAATAAGTGAACAACTTGAGAGACTTGAATTTAGGACTGAGGATTAGATGATAATGCTGTATTTATATTTTTTAGTTGTAGATGGATACAATAATTTTATTTTATTATTATATTTTTATGTGACGTGAAAGATTGAACCCAGCGCCTCACACATGCTAGGCAGGCACTCTACCACTGAGCCTCAACCCCAGCCCCAGATGATAATGCTATTTTCATGTTCATTTCTTACTTTGTAATGATAGTATTGTGGTTTGAAATACAACTGTAGGTATATATGAATGATGGGTTGTCTAGCTGGTGACTTAAATGGTTTATGAAAAAAGTTCTATATACTATACTTACAGTTTTTCTGTAAACTTATAATTGTTTCAAAATAAAAACCAAAAAGGTGCAATTATATTTTGATCTAACATCAGATAACTAGAAAGTCAACTTTTAAAGTATTCTTTACAGTATAGTTTTTTTTTAAAGAGAGAGAGAGAGAGAGAGAATTTTTTTAACATTTATTTTTTAGTTATTGGCAGACACAACATCTTTGCTTTGTATGTGGTGCTGAGGATCGAACCCGGGCCCCAGGCATGCCAGGCGAACGCGCTACCACTTGAGCCACATCCCCAGCCCAACAGTATAGTTTTTAAAAAACATAGAATACTTAGGAATAAATTTACTCTGTATATTAGAACGCATTACTGAGAGAAATTAAAGAAAACCAGCTTATTGGAGAAAGACACTATATTCGTGGTTGACAAAACTCAATATTGTTAAAGTGTTAGTGCTATGGTGTGGTTCTTAAATATCTCCAAAGCCTGTGGGTTAAAGAATTAGTTCTCAGCTTATGGATAATAACTAATATGGTATCTATATTAGTTATTAAAGCTGAAGGTGGTAAAAATACGAAGTGAGACCTAGGGAAGGTTTTAGGTCATTAGGGCGTGTGCTTAAAGTGGGATATTGGGACCCCTTACCACATCCACTACCATCCCCTCTTCTTCTCTTTCACTTTCTGCCACCATTAAGTGAACTGCTTGCTCCATTGCATGTCCCCTGCCATGATATGCTGCCTCACTGTAGGCCCAAGGGCAACAGGGTCAAATGACCATGGGCCAAAATAAACCTTTCCTCCTTATAAGTCAGTTATTTCAGAGATTTGTTCCAGTAACAGAAGCTGCCTAAAGCAGTCAGTTCTCCCCCTAAGGAACTATAAAAGTAAAATTATCCAAATCAAAATCCAAGTACTCTTTTTTTTAATATAGAGATTGAAGAGCTGACTCTACAGTAAAACAATAAAGATGATGGAATGGGGAAGACTTAAACAATCTGATTTCAAAACCTACTACACGTTGCACAAATCAAGACAGTAGTACAGTATGGTATGATATGGATCAATAGAGTATAACAGAAACTCTAGGTACAGGCTCACATTTATGTGGTCAGTTGGTTTTTGGCATATAGGCCAAAGCAATTTCAGAGGTGAAACAAATTTCTTCATTAGATTGTTCTGGAACAACTAAATATGTAAACAACTGGGTAGTATGGAAAAAAGTGAATCCCAGCCCTTACTGTACTGTGAACACAAAAAATAATTTGAAATGGAAAGACCTTATATATACAGGCTAACAGTATAAAGCTTTTAGAATAAATCAGGGGAAATCTTTGACTTTGGGATAAGCAGAAATTCCTCAAAACACTAACAGGTCAGGGATTAATTTTAATCAAAATTAAACAATTTCTGCTCATCAAGAGAAATGTTTAAGAAAATTAAAATGTAAGTCACAAAGTCAGAGATAATATTTGCCATTTACATACCCAACAAAGAATTTGTATTTAAAATATATAAGAATGTCTTCAAATTAATAATGAAAAAAGGAAAACCAGAGGTTGTACTCCTAGATTGGCAGCATGAAGAGCTCTGTAGACACCTCTGCAGGAAACAACCTCATCTAACGAAAGCTGTTGGAACAACTAACCATTAAGTGTCTCTGGAAGTTTAAGGGTAGGAATACAGTCAAAAAAGAAACGTTTATTAAAGAAAAAATCTAATAAACTCTAAATTTGAGTAAGAGCATCCAGTAGATGGCACTTGAGGCATGAAGTGCCGTGGCCTGAAGTGGGACTCCTTCCCACAGGTCCCTGTCCAGGATCCAGGATCTCCAGAAGAGACAGGCCACCAACATTTCCTACCCACCATGAGTCACACTGCCTACCTTTCTGACAAGTGAGGCTGGGAGGTTGGGGAGCCTCTCCCTCCCCATCCCCCACCCCAAGGCAGGCACTCTGCTGTGGCTTGGCGAGCCGAGGTCGTGGAGCGCTCCCCATCCCTGCCCACTCCACTCGCAGGATGGGGGTTCCATGGTGGTGGGGCAGGCTGGTAGAGATGGCCAAAAGCAACTGTCCTCACCCAGTAGTCTCCTAATAAAACAGGACTGTCACTCCAAAAGTGGGCCTCAGTCCTCACCCTTAACTCCAGAGAGGTGGCTTGTAGATTTTTTTTTTTTTTTAATCCATAAGGGGAACAGCAGTTCAGAAGAACAGAGATCTGAAGCTCTCGTCAAAAGAACTAACTATATGTAAAATAGAATTTCTGGAAAATCCAAACCTACAAGTACTTTTGGGGGGAAAAAAAAGATTCTGGCGGGTGAGCAACTGAGAGGAGGCGGGTAGCTCTATTAAAGCACAAGGTAGGTTATTAGAAGTGGACACCTAGGGAGAGCCCTCCGAGGGTCAGAACAAACCTGGAGCACTGGCCTCTGACTTTTCTTGTAAAGGGCCCTGAATTTATAGGATCAGAGTGTGGAGTAATTTATGCCTCCGAATGTTATTGGAAACAGCAGAGCAGTCAGCCAGCAGTCAGTGGGGCCTAGTAGCTGGCTGTGGTGCGGCAAAGGCAGACGGCCTCACCAGTCAGAAAAGAGAGGGAAAGCCCAGGACTCTGCTTTCTGAGGAGCAGTTTGGGAGGCACACCGCAGATAAAATAGACTTCACCAAAATAGCCAAAGTTATTAAATGTGGAAAAAATAATAAAAACAGGCTAGGGTAGAAAGTTTAAATCAGATCATAACTGAATCCCCCCCAAAGAGAGGAGAATCAAAATGGTAACTAGGAAGACCCATATAGCAAACTATAAATATGTACTTGCTCTCTTTTTTCAACTTCTTTGACAGACAAAATTATGTAAAGTAATAATGATAGCGGTATCGCCAGGCTTTCAACATATGCACCCTTGGTATCCATGGGTTCTTGATTCTATTACCTTCACAGACCAGAACAAAAAAATATCCACATCCCTGTATAAAATGGTGTGATTTGGCTACTGGATTAAGGTCCCAGCTGCTCACCATTTAAAGACCAGTATGTGGGAAAGGAGTTGAAGGAATCAGGTTTATTCAAAGACCAGCATCTTAGAAGATGGAGGCGCTGTCAACCTCAAAGCTTCACCTTGGGGAACTCAGAGGCAAAGGGGCTTTTATGGGGAGGGGGAGAAGATGCATTGAGACAGTGGGCAGGAAGGCTGTGTGCTGAGCGGGGTCTTCATCATTTATAGCTTGTGTCTCCTTTTTTCTTTTTTTCTGACTGGAACACAGAAACCTACCTTGACCTCAGCCTCCTGGGGTAGTTCCTGTAATTTACAAATAAGTACATTTTTGCTTACTATTTTCAATATGCTGTTGGTTGAATTAGTGGATGTGGAAGCCACAGACACAGAAGGCCAACTGTTTACAGTTGAGAGGTGTCTAACATTATAGAGATTTTCTGCAAGTTAAACTTCACAGCAGTTGATACGGTTTGTGTTAGTTGATGCACTAAACTCAAGGCTGCAGAAAGGCATCGCCAAGGTCACCAGATGTTCTTGGTTCTTGGTTGTAGATTATTTAGCAGTTAACATCCTAGAGTTTAGAATGCAGGGCAAAAGAGAGGGACATAACAAAAGGAATGGGGAGGGCAACAATCTTGCAGAAAAGCAAAGGAAGGAGGAAAAAATAATTTGCCAAGGACAACATGCAGAAGAGCAGCCTCTTACACTATTTGCATGTAAGCTATGCACACCCTCCTATATACTTTTAATGGTCTCTAGATTGTACATGACAAATGCTAGGAAAATAATTGTTACGCTGTATTGTTTAGGGAATGGTGACAAAAATAAAATCATTCATATTCAATGTAGACTTTTTTTCTCAATATTTTCAGTTTGCAGTTGGTTAAACCTATGGATATGGAATCCACAGATAAGAAGACCAACTGTAGCTGTACTGTGTCTAACATTAATAGATCAAAAAGGAGGAAGAAAGTAGAACTACATAGGAGTAATTTCCCATATATTATTGGAATTAAGTTAGTGTAAATGTTATACTGTTTCTAAGTTAATATTATATAGTAAGCTATAGAGCAACCGCTAAAAAATAACTCAAGAAAATGAAGTGAAAATTCACTACATGAGGGCAGGGGCTATAGCTCAGTGGCAGAGATCTTGCCTAGCATGGGTGAGGCACTAGATTCGAGCCTTAGCATCACATAAAAATAAACAAAATAAAGGCATGCTGTTCATCTACAACTACAAAAATGAATTAAAAAAAGAAAATTCGCTACTTGAATTAAAATGTTACATTAGAAAATAGTCACCAAATTTTGAAAAAAGGAAGAAAGGAGGAATAGAGGAACAAAAAGATATATAAAAAACAAACAAAAAAATAAAATGGTAGACATAAATTCAGCTATTGGATTAATAGTAACATAAAATGTGAATGGCTAACTATTCTAATCAAAAGTCAAATTGTCAGACTGGGGAGAATAAGGTTAAACTATGTACTATTTACAGGAGACAAACTATAGATTCAAATACCCAAATTATTTAGAGGGAAAAGGATGGCAAAACGTAAATCTTTAAACAGCAACTACAAGAAACATCAGACTTAACAGATATTTTTAAAAATGCCATTATACATTAAAAGGAGACATTTCATAATGATAAAAGGACAAATCAGGAAGATTGTAAATGTATGCTAACCTAACAACATAAACCCCAAAATATGAAAGGAATGGAGAAAGAAATGGATATTTAACAATAATATCCCATTTTCAATAATGCTTAAGTACAATTAGGAGAAAGGTTAACAAGGAAAGAGAAGAGTTGATCAATACTAAAACCACCTAGACATAACAGACATCTATAGAACTTGGTAAACAACAACAGCAGAATACATATTGTTCTCAAGTACACATAGGATGTTCTCTAAGATGGACATATGCCAGACCATTTTAAAAAGTCAATAAATGCAAGAAGACTAAAATCATAAAGAGTACATTCTCTGACCAAACATAATAGGATTAGAAATAAATAACAAAAGGAAATTTGGGATTTCCACAATTATGTGCAACTTAAACAGCATACCCCTAAATAAGCAACGTACCAAAGAAGAAGTAAATCATAAAATATTTTGATGAGAGAAAATGAAGACAGTAAATACCCAAACTTTTGGGATGCTGTTAAAGAAGTGCTTATTGGGAAATTTATATCTACAGTTGCCTCAATTTTTAAAAAGAAAGATCCCAAATCAGTAAACCAATATTTTACTTTAAAACACTACAAAAAGAAGAGCAAACTAAGAAGGAGGGAAATGATAAAAATTAGGAGAAAATAAGTCAAAGACTGTGAAAACAATAGAGAAAATCAGTGAAACCAAAAGGTGATTTCTTCAGGGAGATCAGCAAATTCACAAACCTTTAGCCAGACTGACCAAGAAAAAAAGATTCAAGTTGGTAAAATCTTGAAAGAAGGGACATTCCTTATAGAATTAATAAGGATTGTAAGAGAATACCATGAACAACTCTAACAACATTCAGTTAAGTTGTTTTTATCATGGCATTTCTTATTCTTTTCTTTTCTTTTTCTTTTTTTGTTTGTTTAATTGTTAATAAACCTTTATTTTATTTATTTATATGTGGTGCTGAAAACCAAACCCAGTGCTTCACACATGCCAGGCAAGCGCGTTACAGCTGAGCCCCAGCCCCAGCCCCAGCCCAGTGGCATTTCATATTAGATGAATTATGTGATATAAGGAAATTCCTATAAGGGTATGAACTACTTGAACTCAAGAAGAAATATAAATTCTGAGTAGGCCTATGACAAGATGTTGAACTGCTGTTATTATCATTACTATTGCTATTATTCTACTACTAATCCACTACTACTACTACTTCTTATAATAAAAACTACATATAAAGAAAAGCCAGGGGGGCTGGAGTTGTGGCTTAGCGGTACAGCGCTCACCTGTACTTGCACTTGCGGGGTGCTGGGTTTGATTCTCAGTACCACATAAAAATAAAATAAAGGTATTGTGTCCAATTACAAATATATATATATATATATATATATATATATATATATATATATATATATATATATATATATAAAGAAAAAAGCCAGGGCCCAAACAGCTTCACTGGTGAATGTTACCCAATATTTAAAGAACAATACCAGTTCTTCACAAACTCTTCCAAAAAAATAGAAAAGGAGAGAACACTTCCCAGATTGTCCTATGAAGAGAGTATTACCTCAATACCCAAACCAGATAAAATAAAAGAAAACTTCACACCAAAATCTCTTAAGAATATAAATGGAAAAATCCTCAACAAAATTATGTCAAACTGAGTCTTGCAACTTGTATAATAAAGATGATATATCATGGCCAAGTGAAATTTATCCCAGGAATGGAAGGTTGGTTTAATAAACAAAAATCAATCAGTTTAATATACCTATCAGTAGAATAAAGAACAAAACCATATAATTCTCTCAGTAGGCATAGAAAAAACACTTGACAAAATTCAACATTCCTTCATGATAAAAAACACTCAGCAAAGTAAGAATAGAAGTGAACTTCCTCAATCTGGTAAAGGCATCCATGAAAAATCCACAGCTAACATGATGAGAAACCAAATGCTTCCCTCCTAAAATCAGGAACAGAGATAGAATATTCACTTTTACCACTTCATTTAACATTGTAGGCTAGAAGAAGTCACAAAAGGGAAGGAAGAAAACTTACATTGCTGAATACATAAGATCAGCATACAAAAATTGAATTTCTGTATACTTACATTGAACAATCTGAAAAGGAAATTAAGAAAACACTTCCATTTACTTTACAATCAAAAAGGACAAAATGGTTGTGAATAAATATAACAAAATTATAAAGCAAAACACATTGTTGGAAGGTTGAAAGAATATCTGAATAAATGGAAAGACATCTCATCTTTATGCATTGAAAGACACTATTGTTAGGATGGCAATACTTCCTATATCAATTCATAGATTTAATGCAACCTTCTTCAGAAATTCAGTTTATATGTTTGTAGATGTTTTGAAAAAACAGTTTTGAAAAAGGAGAATAAAGTTGGAAAACTTATTTCCTATTTCAAAATTCACTGAAAAGCTGTAGTAATGGAGAAAGTGGTGCTGGTGTAAGAACAGATTTATAGATCCATATAGAACAGTGGGGTAGAAAGAATGGTCCAGAAATCCTCACTTTGACAGTTAATTGATTTTTCATCAAGAGTGACAATGGGGAAAGAGCAGTCTTTTCAATTAATGATGCTGGAACAACTGGAAAGCTTCTTGCAAATGGAAAATTAGACCCAGACCTCCCAACATAAACAAGTTAACTCCAAATGATCAAAGACTAAAGAGCTAAAACTATAAAATTCTTAGAAGAAAACATTGCAGCAATTTTTTGTGACATTGGTTTTGACAATGATTTCTTAGACATAAAACCAAAATCACAAACAAGTAAAGAAGACATAGATGAATTGAAGTTTCTGGGGTGTAGTGGGTGATAAAAATGTTCTACCATTGATTATGGCGACGGTAGCACAACTCAATAAATTAAACACCATGGAGTTTTACACTTAAAGTGAGTGAATTTCACCGCATGTGAACTATATCTCAAAGAGAAAAGAAAACCAAAATAGGCACAGAAGCATGCATGCAAACATGCATACACAAATACACACACACACACACACACATATACACACACCCCAACAAACAAACAAAACAGGCACTTCACAACAGAAGATATGGAAATGTTCAATAAGGCATATAAAAATGCTAAGTAATCTTTTTATTCAGGAAAGTGGCAAATTAAAACCATAATGAGATATACCACAGAATTATGAAGACAGTACCAAGTGCTTACCTTAAAGAGGTTCCCACTAGCTTCTCACATTTCTGCCATTAATTATAGCACTTACCCCTGATGACCCTCCAGGTAACATAGCTTCCGCTGTTACACCTCTTTGGCAGCCTTGGCATCTACTTCACCACTGTTACAGCCTGGACCCCTGAGTAGAGTTTGCTAATAGCTTGTAAAAGTAAATAGCACATACCTAGAAAACAGCATTACTTACCTCAGGATTTTATTTTGGGCTCCAAGGTTAATCTTCCAAAGGTAAGAAGTCCGGTACTTGATGTTGTTATCCATCGGTCTGTTTCCATTTATGGTTACTTTTTCTCAGTTTCCCCAGTAAATGGAATAGAAAGCACTTTCTGTGTTCCAGCAAGATAATTACATGGTGAAAGTCTTTAATAAGTATGATGATAACTTATGAGGAAGTGATCAACTCTGCTGGAATGGTCCTAAAAGATAAAATGATTGAACATTCAGAGTTTGGTAGTGGGTAGATGGGTGCCATGACTGAGGAGGAAAACCATTTATGCATCGATACCAGTATCAGGTTTAAGTAAATAAGTACTTAAAAGGAAGCAAAATTCATTGTTAGTTTACAGGAATGTTATGTTCTTTTACACCTTTTTATTAATTAGCTTTGTGTTCAGATATAATTAAAACCCCTTGGCAAAATACAGACACCTTAGATAGAAAATGCTGACATGGGCTTTGAAAAAGTATTGCAAAACAATTAGCAGTTAGCATTCTGTAATTCTATTGCATCTTCTTTCTGGAATGGATAAGATTTTCAGAAATATGAGTTTATGAAGAATTTGCTTTGTCTTTTATCAAATTGTTGTAAACTTGATAGTGAATATACTAGGATACAAGCTTTTCAGATTTTTCAGGAGAAATGCTTAAGCTAATTAGTGACTTTTCTAAATGTTGTTTCTCACACACAAATGTATGTTAATGTAGCAATAGTTAGTCTCTGATGAAACTATAGTTTAAATTTTTTTGCAGAAGGTTTATTATCCTGTATGATTTTGAATGATTTCTAACATTAACCCATAGTTATTACCTAAAATAATAAACATTTATTTATCAGTTTTCAACAAATGTCTTATTATAACCAATTACCAACATTTTTTTTAATTAGTCCCCTTATTAATTTCTTAATGTAACCATTTGTCTTTTATTATTCCCCTTGGGATGAGTAGGGAAAACTGAAAGGGAAATGGAATCTTCTGGTTCTGGGTGCTTTGATTCAGCCACATTACTTTGACTATGGGGCTGGAAGGAGCAATAGGAAAGCTACCTGCTGCCTAATACGCATTTTGAAAGTGTGCATTGGCAATTCTGGAAAGTAGGAATCTGTGCACAGCTGGCTGGCAACCATCACAGCTGACAAGCTAGGATTTTGTGTTTTGTTTTTTGCTTTGGTTGCCGTAGGGCTGGTGTTTGGCACTTCACAGTAAGTTATATATCCATTGTACAGTGATGGATTAGGTTTCTGATATGCTGTATTTGGGAAACGTATTGAAATATGTATGATTTTATGTAATAGTTTTAATGGCAATGCTTTTTTCAAGTTGATTTATCATTATTTTATGAAACTGTATTACTATATGAATTTAGTAATATATTCTAAATAAAACAGTATACTATACACTTAAGAATTTTACAAAAACCAGTCTATTAAAATCAATGCCTTATGGTTAATCCGGAGTAATTAAAAGGAAATACTTCCTTTCATTTATGAATACAAGTGAAAGAAAGAAAAAATATATTTCATTTTTAGATTATATAAATGGTGGAGAACTTTTTACTCATCTTTCTCAAAGAGAGCGTTTCACAGAGCATGAGGTGCAGATCTATGTTGGAGAGATTGTACTTGCCCTCGAACATCTGCATAAGGTAAGATGCTTCATCTCCGGAGCTTCCCCTTGAACAACCTATTGATTGAGGTTCTGATTCAGCTAGTGTTTTCACATGTCACTGTTATGGAGGTTGTTGAGAGCATACTTCCAGAATGTTACCGCTTTTCTCATAGTTCCCTTTTTAAAAAAAATCTCCTTTGCTATCATAGTTGCTGGGAGGCAGATCAGGAAGGAAGAACCTGAATGATTACTTTCCCCATGAATAAAACCTTAATGTTTTATTTATTACAAGTATCATTAGAAAAATGCTATTAATTCTTAAAATGACCTATGAAATGAAGCCACAAGTCATAATCTGTACTCCCTCAGTTGTGACTTCCTCCATCACGTCTCTGCTGTCCCTGTCAGGTGTATTTCCTGTGGGGGTTGGAGAATAGCTCTCGCCCCCCTCACGCTGCTTTCTTTTCCATTTGTTTTGTCCCTGGCACCCACTCTCCTGCCCGGCCCTGCTCTCCTCCTCCATTGCCTACATGTAGCATGAACTGTTACTAAATCCTTTAAATGGAATTTGTGTCCATGACCATGTTTGAACTTATACAAATCAACTTGAACTTTTTGTATGTTACTACAGATGCCATTCATCTTGATCCATGAAGTTTTGACTTAATTTTTTTTTTTTATAATAAGGAAGCATTATTGTAGAAGCAAATAGTCATTATGTAGCCGGGGCTTGTGTGTTTTTCCTCAGGTCTAGGAAGTAATTTTCCCTGAGGCTGTGGAGACCCCAAGACACAGTGTGACTCGAGCCACTGAATTATGGCAGTACAGGTACATCATGAAGCCACTCTTCTTTGTCTTGTCATATTCAAGCCCTGCCCTAGCATAGGATAAGCAGAGACTGAAGTACTGATCATAGAGTGTGGAAGGAAGAGAGAACGGAAGGGAAAAGGCTAGGAGGAGGAGGAAGTTTAAAGGGGTTGGCAGATCCAAGCAGCAAGACAGAGGCCGTGGATAGAGGAGAGGCTGAAAGAAGCGATTCTGGAAGGCCTAGGGTCAAGGAAGGGAGCACCCAGGCCAGAAGAGAACCGAGACAGGACAGGTGGAAGAAGGCAGTCCAGGCAGGAATCATGAGAAGAGTGGGGAACACTTGGGGGAACGTGCAGGGGGTGGCCTGCAGAGCAGGGAAGGGGGGGTCCACTGAGATTGTGGACAGACATTGACACTTCCTTTGGTAGGATCTTCAGTATGGTGACAAGCTTTATGCTTATTATTTTTTGTGTGATTTAAAGTAGTTAACACATTTTTGCATAAGAAACAAATCAAACCCAGGAATAGGCTTCAAAGATCTTTGAGATTTATTTTTTAAATGTCATATTTAATAATGTAAAAGTGATGGCAGATTTATTATACATACCAGCATAAACATAGCACCAAGCCCCAGTGAATAAGATAGGAAATTCAGTTTTTAATTTATGCAGAACTTTAATTCTGTTCATTCTGTTTATTAAAGGAAAATCCACAAACATTCATTTTACTATTTAACAGTAGCAAGAAACATGGAAATAGAAACATAATGAATATTGAATCTAAATATAGTTGACATGGGATGAAGTAATATGAAGCAAATCAGAACTCAGCTCATTTTATCTTTATCTTAATACTTTAAGAAAACTCATATAACACAAAGCCAACAGTATTAATTAATTTTTTTAATATTTATTTTTTAGTTGTAGGTGGACATAATATCTTTATTTCATTTTTATGTGATGCTGAGGTTTGAACCCAGTGCCTCACGTGTTCTAAGCAAGCGCTCTACCACTGAGCCTCAACCCCAGCCTCTATAGATACTAACACTGGATTTTGTAGAAAGAGACAAAAATGGGAGTTTACTTGAAAGTGATGAAGTAAAAAAGATAGTAAATTATTTGTTACTAAAACTCTCTTCCAAAGAAGTTGTTTAAAAAAACCATACTATTGTTGTTAGACGTGAATAATGCTTAAGTTAAATATCTGCTCAGTATAGACACCAGATGTTTTCCTTCCTATATTTCACATAAAACACTGAAGATACTGGAGGAAAATTGCCTAGTGTTCTTCTTTGTGTAATTTTGATTTCACTTTTGAGAGCTATTAAGGAAGAGTCTGCTTTTTCAGATACTTAGTGTTGAGGAAAGCAAGATTTCTAAGTTTAAAAATATTTCATCCAGGCTGACTAACTAAAAACATGAAATACAACATTCATGTAGATCAAACACCTCTTCGTAACTTAGGTAGATATTTCTATGTAATACTTGAATTGTTTTACTATAAAACTTACATGCAAAACAGAATAGAGAATGCGCCACATAACAACATTTCAATAACAGACAATACATGCAAAGTGGTTCCATAAGATCCTAGTGGAGCTGAAAGTCCCTATTACTTGGTGACGTCATCGCTGTCATAATGCACCTTGTTACTCGAGTGTCTACAGTGGTGCTGGTGGAAACAAATGGCAGCATGCCAGTTGCATAAAAGTATGACATACAATTAAGTATAGGACAATAATACTTGGTAATGATAATAAATGACTGTTGAGAATGTAGTCCTGCTTGTTTAAAAAAAGGTTTTTCTGTAAGACAGTATGCTATGTTATACTGGCATCAGCTTCATACATCTTGTGTTTACCATATAATCATTTTCTCTTAAGCTCATTTTGATTTCGTGTTGTTTTGTGCACCGTGGCCCAGGAGCAGCAGGCTGTTCCTTAGTCTAGGTGTAGAGTAGGCTCTACTGTGTAGCCTCATGTAAGTACCCTACAATGTCTGCACAATCCCAGGACCTCCTAATGAAACTCCCTGTCATTAAGCAATGCATGACTCTGTAAATGTTATTTAATTGATTTGTTTTCCACATTTAGAACTAAAGATAAACTAAAATTAACCTATTATCTTTAACCTTCATGTTTAAGAGTTTGTTGTTCAACAAGTCTTTATTAAATTATCTATTTGACACATAGCATTGTTCTGGATACCGGAGAAATAAACAAAAAAAGTGAAAAGTTGAATTAGAGTATAAGTTTATCAAGACAAACAGGAAATGCCTAGAAAATATTATTCCCTTATAGGTAAGTACAATATAAACATAGGTGGTATATGATGAAAAAGAAGGAAATGACCAGTGAGGGACCAGGCTAGTGGGAAAGCTTTCTGAAGCCATTAGGAAATAATGGACAAGGATTGACTAAGAAGGCCCCTGAAGATCATCTGCAGGGACAGGAAGAAGCAAGAGTCTACAGCAAAGTCCTAAGAAGCTGGCCCAATAGGAGGAGGTCCTCTCTACAAAGAGAGTGGAGATGGGGTTGCAGAGTCTTGGGGAACTGAGCAGATGGCCCTGACAAGGAGACATTTACATTTGACCTGATGGTCTTTAGGAGCCACAGGATCTGAGGAGGGAAATGCCTTTTTTTTTTTTAATGTAGATAAGAAAGACTGTTCTAATTAATTTTTTGGAAATTATTTTAAAATGCATATTTGTTTGTTTTTACAGTTGGGGATTATATACCGTGACATTAAGCTTGAAAATATTCTACTTGATTCTAATGGCCATGTGGTGCTGACAGATTTTGGTCTGAGTAAGGAGTTTGTGGCTGATGAAGTGAGTATTATATTTTAATTTGAAGTTAGTAATAGCAGAATGTAAACAAGGATGAAAATTAGCTATAGAATAAACATTTAATATGACAGTACCCTATGGATTATGGACTCCATGCAGCTTTGTTCAAAGGAATGAGTGACTATAAAGATTTTTAGTATAAAATTACTGTCAAACCATCCTGTTAGATTTGCTGTAAACCTTTGTTGGATGCATCAGAATTCTTCAGTTTAAGAAAAACAATGTATACCTTTCCCCATAAAATCTGTAAATAACTAAAATATTAGCCATTTGGCCTTTTGAAGAATTATGGCTTAGAGGGTGGTCAACAAATAATCACAAAACAAAGCACATACTATTTACATTATGATTACCAAGCGGGACATGCTGTGATGTCCCTTTGAATTCAATTGATAAGAATGACAAGGTTGTACTAGAATTCATTCTTTGATAATCTTGATGGGTTTTTGTTCAAAATGAACCAATATGTAGTAGCTAATATATACCTATTCATTAATATTAAATATTATTTGATAGCAGTCATAATAAAAATTTTATTTTTACACTACTGATCACTCAGGATAACTAAGTGAATTTGAATGCTGATTGTGTTTCTATGCAGGAAATTATTTGTATAGAATGCAAAATCATAATAAAATATTTGTAATGTAGGACTTTGTTTTATACAATACACCATTCTTGTCTCCTATATTAGGTTCAGGTTGAGTATCCCTAATCTGAAAATCCAAAATCCAAAACTGTCTGAGCACCCACTGATGCCAGAAGGGAAGAAATTCCTGACCTGGTGTGATAGGTCACAGTCAAAACACAGACACACAGTGCAGTTTATTCAGTGTCCCCAAGGAACACAAGACCATCTCAGCCTCCTTCAGGTGTGATATATCTTTTCACACATATCCACCATCCACAGAGGATAACATGGCACATGTGCGGGCCCCATGTGCTGAGGGCAGGTGCCCCGCAATGCCCACGTGGCATCCATACCTACATGCATTATCCAACTGTGTTTTTTTTTAATTTTTATTTTTTGTATTCTGTGCTCTGTGATATAAAGATATTGTTGAAAATGTCAAAAAGGTCTGTGGACACTTGTATGGGTAACAATGATAAGAAAAAGAGGAAGCATTTATTTATCTCTAGCAGAGAAAGTCAAGCTGTTAGAGAAACTGCAGAGCAATGCAAGAGCAAAATGTCTTACCAAAGAACATGGTGTTGCAGTGGCCACTGCATACCACCTGAAGGGATGGAGGGACAAATGAGTGAAGTTCTGTGTGAAAGTGACAAAAAGAAGTTGGTAAAAAACATATCACTGCACAAAGGCAAATATGAAGGTCTTGATTGTGTATTGAGTGGGTCCTTTAGCGTCACAGTGATCATGTGCCCTTTAATGGTCATGAAACAAAGATCTATCCCCATGGACTGAGAACTGAGGTTATCATGAACTTCAACAGGTTAGTTGCAGAAATTTGAGATACGGCATTAAATTTTTAAAGATTTGTGGTGATGAAGCATCTTCTTATCACAAAGCAGCAGAGAAATTCACAGACAAGCTTGCCAAGGTCATCGCAGAGGAAAATCTGATGCCAGAACAAGTTTGAAATCCTGAGGAAACATCACTGTTTGGGTGTCACTGCCCAGAGAGTCACTGGCACAGCTGATGAGACAGCCCCAAAGAAATTAAGGACCGAGGAGATAATAACTGTGCCAGGACCTTCTACTGAAGCAGGTACACATAGTGTCAACGTGGTGTGGTGGACCAAGGTTTTAAAGAGGGAGTGTCTTGCTGGTCTGTTATTATGCTAACAGAAAGGCCTGGGCATGAGGGACCTCTTTGTGTTGGTTTCCTGTTTTGTGCCAGCTGTTCGTGCTCATTGCAGGGAAGCTGGACCAGGTGAAGACTACAAGATCTCGTGTGCTCACCTTCTGCTGAACTGCTCACAAATTATGTTTATGCCAAGTACTTTCCTTAAATGTGGCTTGATTAATTTAGCCATGTGACCAGAGCTTCCTTAAGTGACTAAAGAATAAATATAAAACATTTTCGTAAACAGCATGCTGGCAGCAGGGAACAGCAGCTGGTGAGTGTGGAAGTTTTCAGCAGGAGCTGAGCATGAAGGCGCTGTGTGTGCTGTTGCCAACACTTGGAACATGGTGATGGCAGACATAGGTGGGCATGCCTGGCACAGCTCCTGACCTGTGACTGGGTTCAGTGATGATAATGAACAAGGTGGCGACTTTGAGGATTCCATCTGTTAAGTGAGAAAAACAAGCTCTCTGAATTCCTTACACTTGAAAAAAAAAGTATCTTTAGAGTCTGACAGTAAGCTGAAAGAAATATCAAATAAGTTTTTAACATCAGTAACGAAGTTTTAGTTGTTCATTGACAGATGTAAAATAGTTTAAATAGATCTGAATCAAGATGATCATGGTCCCACGGCTCAGGAGGCTGAGGCAGGAGGATCACAAGTTCAAAGCCAGCCTCAGCAATGATGAGGCACTAAGCAACTCAGTGAGACCTTGTCTCCAAATAAAATACAAAACAGGGCTGGGGATGTGGCTCAGTGGTTGAGTACCCCTGAGTTCAATCACAAGTACCCCCCAAAAAAAGATGATTATGGTAATAGTGACAATGGAGACAACGTTAACAATGCAGCAAAAGTGCCTTTGGACAGCATGGTGAGAGAGCACAGAGGTCTTACTGGGGGACGAGCAGCACGGATTCCCAGCAGAACACGAACACCAGCGAGACCTCTAAGACAGATGGTTGCCAGTGAGGCAGAAGACCCTGCAGGAACATTTTTAAATGCTTCCTCTTCCCCAAACAACCTGCTTCCTGCTTCTGATGTTTCTTCTCACCAATAAATAAAATAAAGTCCACAGTAATCTTTTAACCAAAACCCAGCATCACAGGTGGACACTGAAGCCGCCACTGCTTAGTGGACGACACAGGTTCCGGCGACAGTGCCATTGCTGCTTAGTAACCCTGAACTCGTGGTTTTCCACAGTATTAAAGCCATGTTGTATTTTTTACTATTTAGTACTTACGTGTGAACAAGTATAAGAACATGATTGTTTGTTGGTCACATGAAAATTCCTAGGAGCAGTGATGGTGCCAGACAGTCACCAATGGTCTACATGCATGGATGGCCGCAAGAGAGACACCTTGGCTTTCTGAGCTTTGGTGCACATGAACTTTGTTTCATGCACAAAACTATTAAAACATCGTATGTAATATACATACAGCTATACATATAGCCTGAAGGTAATTATATATGAAACATATATAATATACATGAAACAAATGAATTTCTCAAGGTATCATAAATACATATGTATGTGCATAAATATGTGCAAAAATGAAATCTGAAACCTGAAATACTTCTGGTCCTGAGCATTTTAGATGAAGGATAATTAATCTGTATATATATTTCTGATTGCTTTTTGAAATATTGCTATACATTTTAAGAGTTGATTAAGGGAGAGAACATGGCGGCCGGCGAGGAAGCTGCACTTTCAATATCTCCACATTAACGGGATCAGAAACACCAATTAAAACAGCTACATTCTACCTACTGAGGATCTTCTAGCAAAATTCCGTTGAAAGGAGACCTGCCGAGAATTAGTAAGTTTAATAGACGTGACAGTTTGCCCCAGACAAGTGAAACTTGACTGGCAGCGCGGGCTCAGAGTCCAATCCCGCGGCCACCCGCCGCTTCTGCAAGCGGCAGGCGGCCCAGAGCAGCGCGGCAGAAGGGTCCCCGCCCAGCCAGCAGACAGCGCCCGCCATCCCGGCTACCCTGGCGGCCCTGCTTTCGCTAGGCGAACAGCCACCCCACCCGGCTGGTTCTTAGCCACGCCGCTGCAGCCACCCGGCTTTACAAGCACCCCCGGCGGCCCTGCTCGGCGAGAAGGGCCCCCGCCCTGCCGGCAGACAGCTCCCGCCATTCCGCTCTTGTTCTGCAAGCAGCCACCCCGCCCGCTTGGTTCTTAGCCACGAGGCTGCAGCCGCCCGGCTTTACAAGCGCCCCCGGAGACCCTGCTCGGCGAGAAGGGTCCCCGCCCTGCCGGCAGACAGCTCCCGCCATTCTGCTCTTGTTCGGCAAGCAGCCACCCCGCCCGCTTGGTTCTTAGCCACGAGGCTGCAGCCGCCCGGCTTTACAAGCGCCCCCGGCGACCCTGCTCGGCGAGAAGGGTCCCTGCCCGGCCAACAGACAGTTTCCGCCATCCCGGCTACCCTGCCGGTCCCGCTCTTGCCCTGCAAACACCCACCCCGCATGCCTGGGTCTTAGACACGCGGCGGCAGCCACCCGGCTTTACAAGCGCCCCCGGCGACCCTGCTCGGCGAGAAGGGTCCCCGCCCTGCCGGCAGACAGCTCTCGCCATTCCGCTCTTGTTCTGCAAACAGCCACCCCGCCCGCTTGGTTCTTAGCCACGAGGCTGCAGCCGCCCGGCTTTACAAGCGCCCCCGGCGACCCTGCTCGGCGAGAAGGGTCCCCGCCCAGCCGGCAGACAGCTCCCGCCATTCCGCTCTTGTTCTGCAAACAGCCACCCCGCCCGCTTGGTTCTTAGCCACGAGGCTGCAGCCGCCCGGCTTTACAAGCGCCCCCGGCGACCCTGCTCGGCGAGAAGGGTCCCTGCCCGGCCAACAGACAGTTTCCGCCATCCCAGCTACCCTGCCGGTCCCGCTCTTGCCCTGCAAACAGCCACCCCACCTGCCTGGGTCTTAGACACGCGGCGGCAGCCACCCGGCTTTACAAGCGCCCCCGGCGACCCTGCTCGGCGAGAAGGGTCCCCGCCCTGCCGGCAGACAGCTCCCGCCATTCCGCTCTTGCTTGGCAAGCAGCCACCCCGCCCGCTTGGTTCTTAGCCACGAGGCTGCAGCCGCCCGGCTTTACAAGCCCCCCCGGCGACCCTGCTCGGCGAGAAGGGTCCCTGCCCTGCCGGCAGACAGCTCCCGCCATTCCGCTCTTGTTCTGCAAACAGCCACCCCGCCCGCTTGGTTCTTAGCCACGAGGCTGCAGCCGCCCGGCTTTACAAGCGCCCCCGGCGACCCTGCTCGGCGAGAAGGGTCCCTGCCCTGCCGGCAGACAGCTCCCGCCATTCCGCTCTTGTTCTGCAAACAGCCACCCCGCCCGCTTGGTTCTTAGCCACGAGGCTGCAGCCGCCCGGCTTTACAAGCGCCCCCGGCGACCCGGCTCGGCGAGAAGGGTCCCCGCCCTGCCGGCAGACAGCTCCCGCCATTCCGCTCTTGTTCTGCAAACAGCCAGCCCGCCCGCTTGGTTCTTAGCCACGAGGCTGCAGCCGCCCGGCTTTACAAGCGCCCCCGGCGACCCTGCTCGGCGAGAAGGGTCCCTGCCCGGCCAACAGACAGTTTCCGCCATCCCGGCTACCCTGCCGGTCCCGCTCTTGCCCTGCAAACAGCCACCCCGCCCGCCTGGGTCTTAGACACGCGGCGGCAGCCGCCCGGCTTTACAAGCGCCCCCAGCGGCCCTGCTCGTCGAGAAGGGTCCCTGCCCGGCCGGCAGACAGCTCCCACCATCCCGGCACTCCTGGCGGCCCGCCCGCTCTGCGAAGGGTTACCCCACCCGGCTCTTAGCCACGCGGGCGCCATCTGCCTGGCGCTGAGGGAGCCCCCGGCGGCCCAGCGCAGCCAGAAGGGTCCCCGCCTGGCCCGACAGAAGGCACGTGCCCTTCCGGCTCTGCTAACGGCCCTGCCCACCCAGGAAAGGGCTCCCCACCTTGAGAGGATGGGAAGGAAATCTAACCAAGCCTCTATGAATTAGCGAACTGGGATCTAAAACCAGAGATTATATCAGACCAGAGACAAGCCAGTTCCACCTCTCCCTTCGGTCACTCCTGCAAGGAGCCAGGGGCCCGCCATAGCAGAGAGGGGAAGTCACCAAAGATCGGCCAAAGAGATTCCTTCCCAGCGGACTCTAAATTAGCAGGAGCGGCGAGGGAGCCGGACGGAGCTGGCGGGAACCGTGGCAGCGGCACGGGAACCGGCGGGAGCTGAGGCGGCGCTGACGCAGGAGCCGGCGGGAGCCGCGCGGCGCGGGTCTCCCAGCTACAGCACCCACCAGTGCTGACGACTGAGGTCTCTTGCACCAGATACGGGGGCGTGGCTACCAGAAGAAAGAAACGCGATCAGTATGAAAAGACAAGGAAAGAAAGGACCACAAGCAATGCAGGTCAACTCAACTTTAGAAGAGGTAATATCTGCAGCAGATGGAATGTCAGATAAAGAATTCAGGATATACATGCTTCAGATGATCTGGAGTCTCAAAGAAGACATTAGACAGCAAAATCAGACAATGAAAGACCACTTCGACCACTTCGACAATAAATTACACAAACAAATCCAAGAAGCAAAAGATCAATTATACAGGGAGATAGAGGTTATAAAAAACAAACAAACAGAAATCCTGGAAATGCAGGAAACAATAAACCAACTTAAAAACTCAATTGAGAATACTACCAGCAGAGTAGAACACTTAGAAGATAGAACATCAGACAATGAAGACAAAGTATTTCAACTGGAGAAGAACATAGACAGCTCAGCAAAGCTGTTAAGAAACCATGAGCAGAACATTCAAGAAATATGGGATAACATAAAGAGACCCAACTTAAGGGTCATGGGGATACAGGAAGGTATTGAGGTCCAAACCAAAGGAATGACCAATCTATTCAACGAAATAATACGAGAAAACTTCCCAGACCTGAAGAATGAGACAGAATCCCAAATCCTAGAAGCCTACAGGACGCCGAATGTGCAAAATCATAAGAGAGCCACACCTAGACACATTATAATGAAGATGCCCAACATACAGAATAAGGAGAGAATTTTAAAAGCTACAAGAGAAAGGAAGCAGATTACATTTAGGGGTAAACCAATCAGGATAACAGCTGATCTTTCAACACAGACTCTGAAAGCTAGAAGATCCTGGAATAACATATTTCAAACGTTGAAAGAAAAGGGGTTCCAACCAAGAATTGTGTATCCCGCGAAATTAAGCTTCAGGATGGAAGATGAAATTAAAACCTTTCATGATAAACAAAAGTTAAAAGAATTTGCAGCTAGAAAACCAGCTCTTCAAAACATCCTCGGCAAAATATTACAGGAAGAGGAAATGGAAAATATCAATGAAAACCAACAGCGGGAGGTAGTACAGTAAAGGTGGGGGGGAATAATCAAAGAGGAAAACAAACCATGTTTAGTAACATAAATAAACAAATATGGCTGGAAGAACAAACCATATCTCAATAATAACTCTAAATGTTAATGGCTTAAACTCACCAATTAAGAGACACAGGCTAGCAGAATGGATCACTAAACAAGACCCAACAATATGCTGCCTTCAGGAGACACATCTGATAGGAAAAGACATACATAGACTGAAGGTGAAAGGTTGGGAAAAATCATATCACTCATATGGACTTCGCAAACAAGCAGGAGTGTCCATACTCATTTCAAATAAAATAGATTTCAAGCCAAAGTTAATCAAAAGGGATGAAGAGGGACACTACATACTTCTCAAGGGAACCATACACCAACAAGACATAACAATCATAAATATATATGCCCCAAACAATGGTGCAGCTATGTTCATCAAACAAACTCTTCTCAAGTTCAAGAGTCTAATAGACCACCATACAATAATCATGGGAGACTTCAACACACCTCTCTCACCACTGGACAGATCTTCCAAACAAAAGTTGAATAAGGAAACTATAGAGCTCAATAACACAATTAATAACCTAGACTTAATTGACATATATAGAATATACCACCCAACATCAAGCAGCTACACTTTTTTCTCAGCAGCACATGGATCCTTCTCAAAAATAGATCATATATTATGTCACAGGGCAACTATTAGACAATATAAAGGAGTAGAGATAATACCATGCATATTATCTGATCATAATGGAATGAAATTGAAAATCAACAATAAAAGAAGTAAGGAAAAATCATGCATCACTTGGAGAATGAACAATAGGTTACTGAATGATCAATGGGTTATAGAAGACATCAAGGAGGAAATTAAAAAATTCTTAGAGATAAATGAAAACACAGACACAACATATCGGAATCTATGGGACACATTGAAAGCAGTTCTAAGAGGAAAATTTATTGCTTGGAGTTCATTCCTTAAAAAAAGAAAAAACCAACAAATAAATGATCTAATACTTCAACTCAAAATCCTAGAAAAAGAAGAGCAAAACAACAGCAAAAGAAGTAGAAGACAAGAAATAATTAAAATCAGAGCTGAAATTAATGAAATCGAAACGAAAGAAACAATTGAAAAAATTGACAAAACTAAAAGTTGGTTCTTTGAAAAAATAAATAAAATCGACAGACCCTTAGCCACGCTAACAAAGAGAAGAAGAGAGAGAACTCAAATTACCAGCATACGGGATGAAAAAGGCAATATCACAACAGACACTTCAGAAATACAGAAGATTATCAGAAATTATTTTGAATCCTTATACTCCAATAAAATAGAAGATAGTGAAGGCATCGATAAATTTCTTAAGTCATATGATTTGCCCAGATTGAGCCAGGAGGATATTGATAACCTAAACAGACCAATATCAATTGAGGAAATAGAAGATACCATCAAAAGACTACCAACTAAGAAAAGCCCAGGACCGGATGGGTATACAGCAGAGTTTTTCAAAACCTTTAAAGAGGAATTAACACCAATACTTTTCAAGCTATTTAAGGAAATAGAAAAAGAGGGAGAACTTCCAAATTCATTCTATGAGGCCAACATCACCCTGATTCCTAAACCAGACAAAGACACTTCAAAGAAAGAAAACTACAGACCAATATCTCTAATGAACCTAGATGCAAAAATCCTCAATAAACTTCTGGCGAACCGGATACAAAAACATATCAAAAAAATTGTGCACCATGATCAGGTAGGATTTATCCCTGGGATGCAAGGTTGGTTCAATATACGGAAATCAATAAATGTTATTCACCACATCAACAGGCTTAAAAATAAGAACCATATGGTCATCTCGATAGATGCGGAAAAAGCATTCGACAAAGTACAGCATCCCTTTATGTTCAAAACTCTAGAAAAACTAGGGATAACAGGAACATACCTCAACATTGTAAAAGCAATCTATGCTAAGCCTCAGGCTAGCATCATTCTGAATGGAGAAAAACTGAAGGCGTTCCCACTAAAATCTGGAACAAGACAGGGATGCCCTCTCTCACCACTTCTGTTCAACATAGTTCTCGAATCACTGGCCAGAGCAATTAGACAGACGAAAGAAATTAAAGGCATAAAAATAGGAAAAGAAGAACTCAAATTATCACTATTTGCAGATGACATGATTCTATACCTAGCAGACCCAAAAGGGTCTACAAAGAAACTATTAGAGCTAATAAATGAATTCAGCAAAGTGGCAGGCTATAAGATCAACACGCATAAATCAAAGGCATTCCTGTATATCAGCAACAAATCCTCTGAAATGGAAATGAGGACAACCACCCCATTCACAATATCCTCAAAGAAAATAAAATACTTGGGAATCAACCTAACAAAAGAGGTGAAAGACTTATACAATGAAAACTACAGAACCCTAAAGAGAGAAATAGAAGAAGATCTTAGAAGATGGAAAAATATACCCTGTTCATGGATAGGTAGAAGTAACATCATCAAAATGGCGATATTACCAAAAGTTCTCTATAGGTTTAATGCAATGCCAATCAAAATCCCAACGGCATTTCTTGTAGAAATAGAGAAAGCAATCATGAAATTCATATGGAAAAATAAAAGACCCAGAATAGCAAAAACAATTCTAAGCAGGAAATGTGAATCAGGCGGTATAGCTATACCAGACTTCAAACTATACTACAGAGCAATAGTAACAAAAACAGCATGGTACTGGTACCAAAACAGGCAGGTGGACCAATGGTACAGAATAGAGGACACAGAAACCAATCCACAAAACTACAACTATCTTATATTTGATAAAGGGGCTAAAAGCATGAAATGGAAGAAGGATAGCATCTTCAACAAATGGTGTTGGGAAAACTGGAAATCCATATGCAACAAAATGAAACTGAATCCCTTTCTCTCGCCATGCACAAAAGTTAACTCAAAGTGGATCAAGGAACTTAATATCAAATCAGAGACATGGCGTCTGATAGAAGAAAAAGTTGGCTATGATCTACATACTGTGGGGTCGGGCTCCAAATTCCTCAATAGGACACCCATAGCACAACAGTTAATAACTAGAATCAACAAATGGGACTTACTAAAACTAAAAAGTTTTTTCTCAGCAAAAGAAACAATAAGAGAGGTGAATAGGGAGCCTACGTCCTGGGAACAAATCTTTACTCCTCACACTTCAGACAGAGCCCTAATATCCAGAATATACAAAGAACTAAAAAAATTAGACAATGAGATAACGAATAACCCAATCAACAAATGGGCCAAGGACCTGAACAGAAATTTCTCAGAGGAGGACATACAATCAATCAACAAGTATATGAAAAAATGCTCACCATCTCTAGCAGTCAGAGAAATGCAAATCAAAACCACCCTAAGGTACCATCTCACTCCAGTAAGATTGGCAGCCATTAGGAAGTCAAACAGCAACAAGTGCTGGCGAGGATGTGGAGAAAAGGGTACTCTTGTACATTGCTGGTGGGACTGCAAATTGGTGCGGCCAATTTGGAAAGCAGTATGGAGATTTCTTGGAAAGCTCGGAATGGAACCACCATTTGATCCAGCTATTCCACTACTCGGTCTATTCCCTAAAGACCTAAAAAGAGCACACTATAGGGACACTGCTACATCCATGTTCATAGCAGCACAATTCACAATAGCAAGACTGTGGAACCAACCTAGATGCCCTTCAATAGACGAATGGATAAAAAAAATGTGGCATTTATACACAATGGAGTATTACTCTGCATTAAGAAATGACAAAATCATAGAATTTGGAGGGAAATGGATGGCATTAGAGCAGATTATGCTAAGTGAAGCTAGCCAATCCCTTAAAAACAAATACCAAATGTCTTCTTTGATATAAGGAGAGTTACTAAGAACAGAGTAGGGAAGAAGAGCATGAGAAGAAGATTAACATTAAACAGGGATGAGAGGTGGGAGGGAAAGGGAGAGAGAAGGGAAATTGCATGTAAATGGAAGGAGACCCTCAGGGGTATACAAAATTACATACAAGAGGAAGTGAGGGGAAAGGAGGGAAAATATAAGGGGGAGAAATGAATTACAGTAGAGGGGGTAGAGAAAGAAGAGGGGAGGGGAGGGGGGAGGGGGGATAGCGGAGGATGGGAAAGGCAGCAGAATACAACAGACTCCAGAATGGCAATATGTAAATCAATGTGCAACTGATGTGATTCTGCAATCTGTATATGGGGTAAAAATGGGAGTTCATATCCCACTTGAATCAAAGTGTGAATTATGATATATCAAAAACTATGTAATGTTTTGAACAACCTACAATAAAAATCAATTAAAAAAAAAAAAAAAAAAAAAAAAAAAAAAAAAAAAAAAAAAAAAAAAAAGAAATATTGCTATAGCAGCTCTGAGTGAGTGAGATAAGTGGTGAAATCATAAAAACTAAAGATCCCAATTTTTGTACTATATCTGTATTTATTCAGTTTACTTAATCAATTTATTGATCACCTCTACTGTATTAGACATTGTAGTGATACATAAAATGCAGATGATCTGTGCCTTCATGAAGCTGTGGTAATAACAATAAATTATCTTTGATAGAAAAATCATAGTTACAAATTAGGTAAATTTTGAGGAATTTACTTTCAAGTTTTATTTTTATAACATTTTTACTCTTATAAAAATTTTAGTTGTAGCCTCATAAAAGGTACCAGATTATGTTTGCTATTGCTTCCTCAATAAACCCTACTAAAGCAAAATAAAAAGGGTAAGATAGAAATAAATACACTCAAAAGGGAAAGAAGATATTAGCAACCACATTTTGGTACATCCACAGAACATCTGGATTAAGCCACTAAGGTGAGAGGCCTAAGAGCAGGCTCCTGGGCACTTCTGACTCCCCAGAAACGCTTAGGAATTGGGGGCTCCAGATACCCCTCAAACTAGAAGTTCAGGTAAAGTAGGGCCCAGGAGGATGCGTCAGGAGTCTGCATGAAACAGAGGTAACCCTGGATTCCATCTCCACCCCATTTACTTCCTCACCTCAGAGAAGACTGAAAAGGTCAGGCCGACAGACTCTGGGTTCAGGGACAACATGCCCAGCTGAGGTGAAGACACCTTAAGGAAAATAATGGAGAAAATGAAAAGGGACACACCCAGAGCAGAGCCCAGGCCTCTTTCTACCTCTTGTCTCTGAGCACAGTGGTTTCCCAGATCGGGGTACAGAAGATTCCTAGAACAAAAGAATCACAGATTCTCTCAGATGGAAATTTCAAAAGTGAACCAGTCCCACCAGAACTCTGTGACTTGGCAATCGGGGACTGTACCATAGCAGCATGTCTATGATGATGTCACAATGTTTTCCTAGTTTACATTTGTATTTCAGAATAACTGGCTTTTTCTGTAGAGGTGTATGTTTCAGAACATTATTCCCAGAAGGAATCTACAGCTCCAGCACCTGTCAAAAGGGTCCTTGGCATGTAGCGTGTGATACTCCCTCTGCGCAGGGACACTGGGTGGTCATTTTTTTCTTTCCCTGGAACCTTCATTCACTTGCTCATTGACTCCATCGATATTTATTGAGGGTCTTCTATGTGGTATATGTTAGGCCGGGTACTGAGAATACAATAATGAAAGGCATCGATATTTATAGACCTGTGTGTCTAATCACTCAGAAATGTTCTAAGACATTAGAACCCAAAACAAGACTGAAAAAAGCAAAGCTGATCAGAGTTGTTAGGTCTTACTACAGTAATGCAGTTAGTCAGAAATGATAGTGACAAAAACAGCCAGGTCATTCCTCAAGAGAGAAGACTCTTGTGTTTTCTGCTGGTCATGTCAACAGCCACCTGTCAAAAGAATGAAGGAAGTTCCAATCAGATACTGTGATTTGAGACCTTAATTGTTTGGAGCTAACATGAACCATTGGGGTTCAAGCTGACACAGAGAAGTTATCAATAGGTTCATTTCTTCACTGAATACAACTTAGCTCTGTTTTATGTAACTATTAAGTTTTCCAGCTGCTGAAAGCTTCCATCTCATACTTCTTCTGAGCCTAGAGGACACATTGTCATTCTAGGCTTCAGCTTTAACTATCAGGGATCAGCAGGGATTTTCCTTTTCTGCATTCCCCAAACTTGATCTAATCACCCTTTGCTTCTGAATCCCCTAGCACCTGGTGGGCAGTTCTCCCTGCCTAGACCCTTTCTACCTTAAACCAATCCCCCATGAAACCATTTCTGTTTTGATTAGCTAACATTCCTTCTGGTTTCAAGTGTCAGCCCAACTCAATACCATCTTTCTAGGAATGAGTTTCTTCCTCCCTTTATCCCTACTCTGCCTCATAGATTTCCAACTTGAATCTCTCTCTCAAAATGGCTTTTCTAATTCTTCCACTTAGGTTCTTTCTTTTATGCTGCTTCCACAATCTTAAAAATTTTAAGTGGAGCGAGAGATGGATGAATGGAGTGATAGAAAAAAAAAAGATGAATCTCAGAATCCCTTGTAGCCATTGTCCTGTTGTTCTCTGTCGATATTTGTAACTGTCTCCGCTAACACATGTCACTCACTCCTAAATCTACCCCTCTTTGGCTTGCAGCCCCTACTAGTTGACTGAAATTGTCCTGGCCAGCGCTGCTGTGACCTCCATTTTAGTATTTTTCTTCCTCATCTTTCTTGATTGCCTCATAGTGTCCAACTGGAGATTGTGTCTCACCTCTGCCTGGCGAGCCAAGGCCCTGACTCCCGTCCCTCTTAGGTTAGCGTCCCTGTCACTGTCTTCTCAGGCCCTTTCTCACAGCTCAGTCCCAGCCACTCTCCCTGTTCAGCTGCGCTCTCTGCCTAGTGCTGCCGATTACCAAGTACACAAGGCCACCCTGACCTCTGCTCTGGGCACAGGCCCCCCCGAAGGCCTTTGGGGTATGCAGGGACTCCTCATAGGCTCCTCACTCAGCACCCCTCCCCAGGCTGCCCTTCCCAGCTTAGTTCTCTTCTCCTCCAGTACGTCACAGTTTCGGAGAATATAAATCCTGGCCTCATTTGTTCTGGAGAATATGTTTTTGTTTTTAGGAATTTACTTTTTGTGTGTCTCATATTTCTTCACATGTTACAATAATCATCTCTATGTTCATTATTTTAATAATCTGAAGGATATTTAGGAGTATTGTTTTGTGCCAGGACTGTTCTAGACCCTGGAAGTACAATGGTAAACCTAACAAATTCCTTGTCCTTGTGAGCCTATATTCTAGAGGTATTTGTCAAATATTCTTATAATTATTTCTAGATAATACTTTGCTAACCTATTATATACAGGATATAGTAAATTTATTTTAGAAGCCTTAAACATCTTTAATATGATAATGATATATACTTTGTACAATTTGATACTGTTACTGGTATGTTCTTTTCTTGATCATAAAATTTGATAAATCCTTTGAAAACCTGAGAATAAAAGAAGACACTTTTAAATATTGGGAAGCTACGCATATGTCCTCTGAAGGATTATTTTTTAAGGTACTAGGTTTCGAACCCAGGGCCTTATGACTCCTAGGCAACCACTCTACCACGGTGCTACACCAAGCCATATATATGTATGTATGTATGTATTTTTTGAAAGTACCGTTTAGCAAACATTGTTGAATTCTTACTGTCAGACAGACAACTTGCTTGGTGTTGGATATCTGTTTCTAGCATTGAAGACTTAAAAGGCAGTTAAAGGATGAAGATAGCTTTGGCAAAATTGTGTCATTTCTTATTTATAATAAAATAATGAAAAAATGTCAAAAATGAGGCATTTGCGTTTATTACTCTATATGCATTCTGCATTTTCATAATTTAGCATTGAATGTTTGAAAATTTTTATAACAGGTCATTAACATGAATCCACAAGTTGATAAACAAAACTCCAGTTTTAGTTAAGAAGCTAATGTTCCCCGCATTTAAAACCACGGTAGCTAAGTTGTTGATAGCCCATTTCCCTAGAACCTACACTTATGGGGAAAAGGGCCTACGGATTTATGAATATTCTCTTTCCAGAAATAGAAGAAAATCTAATCTTGCTCAGTTTAGATACTGTTACTTATTGATTAATTCTATGTAAGGGACATTTAATGGCAAGAACAACACAGTAATCTCAAAGGGTCTTTTTCCATTCTCCATTCCTAACAGTGTGACATTGGACAACTTGGTCATTAACCCCAAAGTCTAATTTCTTCATCTGTAAAATAATACTGATCTAATTTATGAAATTGTTATACCATTATAATTAATTCTTATGGAAGTATTTTTTAAATGTAAAATACCATATAAATATTAATTCTACTTGTAAGAAATACTAGTATGATTTCAGATTACTTTGAACAAAATCAAAATGTACCATATAGAATCTTAAATTATTCTTCCTGTATTTTCCTGTTTATAGGAAAGTTTTAAATTAGTTTTCTCTGATAACTGTCTGGTTAATAATGCTGTTGGCAGGCTTTCTGCTATCATGATGTACATGTCTCAGGATACCTAGGTTAGAGCCAGAATTCATAGAGAAAGTCTACGCTGGAAACCTGGCGACCCTTCTCTGAGGCACCCTGTGCATCTCTCTCCTTTCCTAATTAACTTGCAGTGATATGTAGTCTTTTCCCCCCCACCTTCTATCTCTCATGTGTTTCTGAAAACCTGTTAGGTCTCTGTAAGTAAGCCCTGTCAATCACTTGTCAAGGTCAGTGACTCTAGCATAATTTATTTTAAGGTGAACATTGGGTTGAAGATGTTAGGAAAGTAGGAGACTTAGAAACCAAAATATTTTCCTATGCCCCCAATTTTTTTTTCAGCTCAAAACAGTATCACAAAATATTCAGATACCTACACATTATCCTCAGCCATTGTTTGTGAAGTTCTCCCCCTAGATATCAGCAGACCTTTGTTCCCCTCCATAGGACTCGGGGAGGGGAGGTTTGAAGTGGCTTCACGGATCTCTTTGTAACTTTCTCCTGGCAGAGACTTGGTTCTGGTAAGGTATATTCATATTACTATTTTTAGAGCACATTCAGTGTCCAGCATCACAGAGCAAACAGTGACAATTTGTGAATTGGGATTCTTTTCACAGAAACTTCTCAGTATTATATACCCCATTCGTTTAAATAATGTTGAATGTTTTATTTACTTGAAAACTATATTTAGTAGCATGGTTTCTTTCTATTTACTTTTTTCTTTTTGGGTTTTTATCCTGATGAATACAAACCAAGCACCCCAGTGGGAATACTGCCTTGTGGCTGGCCAGTGGGGGGGGGCCTGCCTGGGCCTGCCTGGGCCTGCCTGGGCCTGCCTGGGCCTGCCTGTGTGTTACTGCCAGTCTCCACTAGAGGGCCCATTGGTCCCTTGCATCCAGGGCAGGTGTGTGTCAGATTATTTTTTGTTTTCTAAAAAAGGAAAATGATTTAAAACAGTGCTGAGGGTCAGGGACTTTCTGTAATAACATGATCATATGATTAATAAATGTTTATATTTTTATATTAAAATTAATTTTACATTTTTGTATTATAAAATATTTAAAGTATAATAAAATAAAAAGTAGTATAGTATAGCTGACCGTAGTGACCTATGCCCTATAATCCCAGTGACTCCAGAGGCCAAGGCAGAAGGATTACAAGTTTGAGGACAGCCTTGGAAACTTAACAAGACTCTGTCTCAAAATGAAATTTAAAAAACAGACTGAGTATGTAACTCAGTAATTCCTGGTTTAAATCCCAAGTACCACAAAAAAGAAAAGAATAAATAAAATATATTACTTGATCTGTATACTCATTATTCACATTTTCAGTTATGAACTCTTGGAAATAGTTTTTCCCACTTCTTAGGACGTATTGAGTGGATGTCTGCCGTGATCCAGGCACTGTTCTGGGTGGTGTTGGGATCTAATAATGAGCCAAACTGACAAAAATTCCCCTTCTACACAGGAAAGCAGACAATAATGAGTAAGTAAATAAAACATGTATGTAGTATGTTAGTAATAAGTTGCAAGGAGACAAGCACAGTAGGTTGTGCTTTGAAATCAGGTGGTTAGTAAGTGCCTTATCAAGAACGTGCCAGTTGGGCTGGAGATGTGGCTCAAGCGGTAGCGCGCTCGCCTGGCATGCGTGCGGCCCAGGTTCGATCCTCAGCACCACACACAAACAAAGATGTTGTGTCCGCCAAAAACTAAAAAATAAATATTAAAAAATTCTCTCTCTCTCTCTTTTTAAAAAAAAAAGAAGAAGAAGAAGAAGAAGAAGAACGTGCCAGTTGAGTAAGGGCATGAAGGAAGTGAGGGGTGAGCCAGGTAGACACCTGAGGAAAGAGATTTCTAGGTAGGAGAATCAGCCAATGTTAAGGCCCTCGGGTGGGATCTTGACTGGAATGTGTGTGGAAAATGAGGAGGCCAGTGTGGGTGAGTGAGGGTCAGAGTAGCAGGGAATAAGGACACAGAGGTGATTATATGAAACAAGGTTTGTGCAGAGCATAGAGGGCATTGAAGACCATCGAAGGACTGCGGCTTCTCTGCAAAATAAGAAGCCAGTGGAGAGTTGTGAGTGAAGGCTGAGTGGTCAGGGAGCTGATGAAAAATCTTTATTAGTGATCGCTTCTGTTATCCCATGGAGAGTAAGGAAGAGGTGGACACATTGGAAGTTTGACGAGAGAGAAGATGTAAAATAATGGAATCAGGAAATAAGTATTTCTGCTGCTCAGCATTAAAGACATGAGGTGGAGCATTAAAGACATGAGGTTGATGATCGTGAGATTAGGCAACCTAATTATGTTTTTTGTCCAACCATGTTTAGCTGCAGAGGAGCAGATAAAGAGAGAGTGGTAGATTGAACTTGATCTTGTTTTAGTACCCTTACCTCACAAGTATGGGTCCATAAATAATATATACTATTATATTGTTTGAAAAACACATGTGAATGGCATATCCTATTGCAAGTTGATTTTTTAAACTCTTTTTTTAGTTATAAATGGACATAATATTTTTATTTTATTTATTTATTTTTATGTAGTACTGAGCATGAAACCCAATGCCTCACATGTGCTGGGAAAGTGCTCTACCACTGAGCCACAACCCCAGCCCCACAAGTTGTTTTTTTAATTTGAATTATTTTTCAAATTTATCCAATTTGAAATAGTTTATTTTGGTGCTGTATAATATTCTTTTATATGAGTTATCCAGTTTATTTATCCATTTTTCTATTGAGGTACACTTAAGATTGTTTCTGTGTCCTTCTCTATTACAGATTTGTATTGTTTCTCATGTTACTGATTTGTTGGAGTACTTTACATATTCTTTACACTCATCCTTCAAAATTGTATATTTTGTAAATTTGTTTTTCAAATCTTTCACTTGTCTTTATCTTTGTTTAATGTTGCTTTTATTTTCCAGTATCAGATTTGACATTTTGACATAATAATCAAGTCTATTGATCTTTTCTGTTAGAATTTACATTTTTTGGATCTTTTTAATTTTTAATTGTGGCAAAAGAGACAGCAAAGATTACCATCTTACCCTCTTTTACATATTAAGTTCAGTAGTATTGATGCTGTCCATTTTGTGCAGCAAATCATAGAACTGTTTCATTGTGCACAACTGAAACTCCATGCCCAGAACACAACTCAGCATCTTCCTCCTACCCCAGCCTTTGGCAGCCACCATTCTATTTTCCGTTTCTGTGAGTCTAATTTGATTTGATTTTAGAGACCTCGTGTAAGTGGAATCATGCAGTATTTATCTTTTTTGACTGATTTATGTAACTTAGGATAACGACTTCAGGATTAATCCATGTTGCAGCATGTGAGAGGGCTTCCTTTAAATAGTCCATGGTATTTATATACCACATTTTGTTTGTTCAACCCCACTGGGGTTGCTATAAATAATGCAGCAGCAAAAACAAACAAACAAATAAACAATGCAGCAGCAAAGTCCTGCTTTGAATTCTTTTGGATAAATATCCCAAAGTGGAATTGATGGTCATAGGTAAATCTTTTTTAATTTTTTGAGGCACCTCCTGCTGTTTTCCATAAAGTTTCAAACTGTTTTGGATTTTGAATTTCCGTCAACAGTGCACAAGGTTTCCAGGTTTTCCATTTCCTTGCCAACACTTGTTATTTTGTCACAGTGGTCATCCTAATATCACATTGTATTTTGATTTGTGTATCTTTAATGATTAGTGAAGTTGAGCATTTTTTCATAGCCTGTTACCCATTTGTATAATTATCTTGGAGAAATGCCTAGTCAAGTCCTTTGCCCCTTTTTTTAATCAGATTGTTTTTAGGAGTTCTTTATTTATCCTGGGTATTTCTTCTTATCATATATTCATATATACATATAACGTGGAACTATTTTCTCCCGTTCTCTAGGTTGCCTTTTCATTCGTTTTCGTAACTTTGATTTTTTTGTCTATTTTTGCTTTTGTTGACTGTGCTTTGGGTGTCATATCCAAGAAATCTTTGCTAAATTTAATGTTATGAAGTTTCTTCTAGCAGTTTTATACTTCTGGGTCTTATGTTTAGGGTATAACATAGGTGGAAATCTTATTTTTCATAGAGATAGCCCAGTCTCTTTTTAACTGTTCATTGAGGGGTTATCAACCCTTTCTCTGACCGTGTGAAGTGCGGTCATGTCACCAAGTTCACAGGCACACCCTAAGTCTGTTTCTTGGCTCTTCCTTGAATTCCGTTTGTTTGCCTCTCCCTGAGTCAGCTACCAAAACAGTTTGTAACTTTATAGTAAGTCTTCAGTCTTAAAAAATTTAATTCTTGCTTCATACTAAGAAAGAAGTATGCATAATTTTTAAAATATTTTTTGAAGCTATCTTTAAATGGAATTGAAAATTTACATTTGCTAAAAACATTAGTCTTCTATATAAATAAAAATCTTGAAAAATAACATCTCAAAACTCATCTTTTTAAAAATTTTTTATTCTAATTTGTTACATATGACAGCAGAATGCATTATAATTCATATAACATATGTAGAGCACAATCTTTCATCTATCTGCTTGAATACAAAGTACATTCGCACCATTTTGTGTCTTTTTCATACATGTACTTAGGGTAGTGATATCCATCTTATTCCACCATCTTTCTTTATCCCCTTGCCCCTTCCCTCCCCCTCCTTCCCCTTTGCCCTATCTACAGTTTGACAAATCTTCCCCTGCACCACCTCCCAATCCCACTATGAATCACCCTCCTTATTATCAGAGAAAACATTCAGCATTTGGTTTTTTGGGATTGGCTAACTTCACCTAGCATTTTGTTCTCCAACTTCATCCATTTACCTGCAAATGCCATGATTTTATTCTCTTTCATTGCTGAGTAATATTCCATTGTGTATATATATTCCACATTTTCTTTATCCATTCATCTACTGAAGGGCATCTAGGTTGGTTCCACAGTTTAGCTATTGTGAATTGTGCTGCTATACATTGTTGTGGCTGTGTCCCTGTAGTATGCTGTTTTTAAGTCCTTTGGGTATAGACTGAGGAGTGGGATAGCTGGGTCAAATAGTGGTTCCATTCCCAGTTTTCCAAGGAATCTTTATACTGCTTTCCATATTGGCTGCACCATTTTGCAGTCCCACGAGCAGTGTATGAGTGTACCTTTTCCCCCTCATCCTTGCCAACACTTACTATTGTTTGTCTTCATAATAGCTGCCATTCTGACTGGAATGAGATGAAATCTTAGAGTAGTTTTGATTTGCATTTTTCTAATTGCTAGAGATGATGAACATTTTTCATATATTTGTTGATTAATTGCATATCACCTTCTGAGAAGTTCAAAACTCATCTTTTTATAAGCCAGTTTGAGGGGGGAATAGTTATTGAATAGTTCATATAAATCACATAGCACACAGTATTATCCCTCGGCTTCATCACTTCAGTTTTGTGTGGCAAACCACTGGAAAGACTAAAGCTAAATAAAATTGATTTGACATAAATTTTTTGTTCATGGTGTGTGAATGCCTCACAGTCATTGTCTACGTGAGCTTTGAAACCTTGCTGGTTGAAGAAGAGTAAAGCTTTTTAGATACAGCCATATGATTGTATATTATTTCCTTTTATGCATGCATAACAACATTAATATTTATTCTATTACTTTCAGAATTACTTAAGTTATTATAATTAACTTTCAGGCCTGATATAGTAGTTCTTTTGAATTTTTAAATTTCTATAAAAGTGAAACAACTACCTTTAAGAGACAATCTTTATTTTAGAGATGGTTTTGTTCATCATCACTTAGAGATATATATTTATATTGTTCACAGTGCCAAACCTGTGCAAGAGGATCAGGTAGAAAAACTATTTTTTTCCCTCTAGTTTCATCTTTGGGTTCTCTCTTCCCCTTCCTGAGCATTTGGTCTTCTTTCCTCCTTCAGGTTTCCCAGTGTGTTTTTGGTCTTCCCTGTGTGGAGCTAGTCACTCTAGGAAAGAGCTCTCTATTTCCTGTTCCCCTACTGGGACTGTTTGCAGTGCCAAAGAGAGGAGGGTTAAAGAAACCAAAGCCAAAACAGTCACTCAAAAAAAAAAAAAAAAAAAAAAAAACAAGTGAAGCAGCGTGAATGAATGTATTCATGGATGGATGGGTGGATGGATGGGTGGTTGATGGTGGAGTTTCAGCAAGAGAAGTCTGAGAGGACATTTACGCAGGTCTCATGCTGTATGGGAGATGGTTTGTCCTGAGAAGGGGGCCTGTCAGGTAGACACTACCCCTGCTTTGCTGCTGCAGTGTATCAACATGATGCTATTATTATCTTTCTCCTTTGGATATTTATCATGCTGCCTTGAAATCACATCCCTTTTTTGTTTGTTTATTTGTTCAAGACTGAAAGAGCATATTCCTTTTGCGGAACTATTGAATACATGGCACCAGATATTGTCAGAGGGGGCGATTCAGGACACGACAAGGTATGTTCTGTTTTTTATACTTCTCTCTATATTTCCATAAAATGTTCAGTGAGAATCCCAGTTAATAACTTCAGTGCTATCCTTTCAACAGAGCCCTTTTTCTGGTGTTATCTTACTTCTTCCTGTTTTTCCAATTTGCTTTGTATACCAAACACAATATAAATTTTAGTGTTTTAGAGGAAGAAGATAATAGAAAGGTTAAAACATTCTAGATTTTCCTTGTTAAAGGAAAATTCTTTGGTGAAAATTCTTTGTTTTTTAAGTAACACTCTTATTAAAAAGTTGAGACCTTGAAACTAATTCTTCATATTCCATTAAAAGAGCCTACAGCTTAACCAAAGCAACAACTATGACTCCTGTTTTTTAAAAAAAAATGTTTCTTTTTCTGTTGCGTAGGACCTCGATCTTTTAGGACACATCTGAACCACAGTACAATGAAGAAGTGTCATGGAATGCATAAACTGTGTCCATGCTTCCTAAGAGTCACGCTGCTTTATATGAGAAGTGCTTTATTGGCATGATTAATTTCTTCTAGAAAAACATACGGAAACTAGTTGTATTTGCTCTAGTTGGTATTTGCTCTCTATAGGTTGTTGAGGTCATTAAAAAGGGATCACCATATCTTCCCAATTTCTGCTTTTAACTTTATAGAGAGATACTGATGACTTTGTTGATTCTCTCTCCAACAGAAATAAATATTTTAACAACTCTTGGAAGAAGGAAAAATCCTACATTCAATATAGCCTCTTTGTTTTCCTAACACTCTAAAAAGCTCAATTTTTTTGGCCTCTTCACTTCACATACTTTTTTATATACAAAATGAAGATCATAGAAGTTTTCTAAGTGATTGTGTTATAAAGCCTAGGTCATTTTTCGTCCTTCCTGTGTTAATGTGTAAAAATGTTGTTCAGTCTTTTTTAACACTTTTGCTTCATTAATAACTCTACCCAAATAAGAAATTCTGTCTTTTTTGTTCTCTACCTTCCCCACCCCCTCAGTCAGAGTGCCACATGTGCAATCCAAATAATCTAGTAGGAATCTTTGGTTTCTTTTCTAGAAAAATGACTGGTCACATACTCATAAAGCCACCTTCAGGTTTGAGTGGCATTGGTTTTAGGAACGTGGCTGGAAGTCGGACTGCCTTCTGTGTCAGCAGAAGAGTGTGGTTTCACATCCAGCAGCAGAACTTTCGCAGGGCCCTGGCTCAGGTGGCTGGGGAGTGACTCGTATGGCTAGAGGAGCTCGTTGCTGCTGTGCCTTGCTCATGGTGTTCTTGGAAGCCATTGGGGAATTTAGTAGAAATTAAAAATGAAGATTATCACCTAAACCTAATGAAGCCAATTTCCACACAAGAAAACCTTGTATTACTTTTAGAATTTCTGCATACTTAAGGTCCAGAATACAGCGACTTAATAGATATTAATAGAACATGCTGACATCTTAGAGTTAATTAAGTGAGATGTTATATGCAAAATGCTCATCACCATGCCTGATATAGAAAAGGAACATTCAGGAAATACTTTTCCTCTCTTGACTTCAGCTGCCCAGTCCTGTTTTATGTCAGTATTCTGTATTTTCTTTAAAAATAGCTCTAGACTTATAATCTTTGTGTCACTTCTCTGAAACTTTGACCTGG
Organism: Callospermophilus lateralis; assembly: GCF_048772815.1. Taxonomy (NCBI): domain Eukaryota; kingdom Metazoa; phylum Chordata; class Mammalia; order Rodentia; family Sciuridae; genus Callospermophilus; species Callospermophilus lateralis. Next base: position 14,934,919 of record NC_135307.1, read on the forward strand.
AATTTAGAAGCAGATAGTTCAAAATTTTAACATCCAGTTAATATCTTTCATTGGTGTGAGCTCATATATTCAACAGTTAACTAAAATTTTGATCTGCCTAATTATAAAAGAACTGATTGAATATATCAAAATTCTTTAAGCCATGTATACTTCACTCTTCTCAATTCAGATAAATACATTCATAAATAGGTTTCCAATTTAGAATACATTTTATTTTTTATTATTTTAAATCTTTGTATCAGTGAAGACTATCAAATTTATGTGATAGATCCTAAGAGAATTTGATTTAGGAGGTCATGAAAAAAATAACACCACTGGATGAGATTAAAACATTTTTTATCCTCTATCCTAAGGAATTTCATGAGGCTGTTTGGAACAGAATTCTTAACAAAAATGTGGATTAGTGCTTTTTCCCCTATCATAAGTCCAAATATTTTACCTACTTAAAATTTTAAAAATTTATTTCACATTAGATTTTTTTAATTGTTAAAGTAAAGCTGTAACTAGTTTAGGAAATAACTAAAACACTTTTTGCATTGAGGATACCTGGGTATTTGTTCTCTAAATGTCTTTTTGCACATGCAAACTTAATATTTCTTTCCCAGAAAGTTATGTACTAAATATTTTTGTTAAAAATATTTTTCAGATATATTGTTTTATATGCTTTTTTCTTAGAAAATATATTATAGTTGATAATTCTATAAAATTTTTTGTTTTATAGGCAGTTGACTGGTGGAGTTTAGGTGTTCTAATGTATGAATTACTAACTGGAGCATCTCCTTTCACTGTGGATGGAGAAAAAAATTCCCAGGCTGAAATATCTAGGTAAGATTTCATATAGAACACATTTATTATTATCTCAAAGGAGCTGATCAAATTTCTGTAGTTAGGTTAATGAAAAAACATTTTTTACTAGGGATAAACAAAATGATGTTTAAGTGCTAAATTTTCATTTATATTCAATATGAGGATATAAATATATAGTCTTCTTATTTCTATATATCTAATATGCAGAGTTGAATCTTAAGTCTCATAAGGATAGTGTAATAATTTTTATGACCTCAAATCATATTTAGCATATTGTCTTATACCTCTAGGTACATCATACTTTGAGAAATTTAACCCATAATCTCAGATATGGAACACCTATAAAGATTTAAATATCATGTATAATATATAATAGGATTATATGACATGTAGCATGTAATTATAATGTAATGTCATGTAATATTAATATAATATATAAGCTGTATATTATATATATCAAATATAACCTATCTTAATGCGTCTTTGTCAATTTCATTGCAATATTTGCAGAATTGAAAATTTATACTTAATGGGTTGATGAGTCTATTTTCCACTGTATAAATGTAATTTCTCTGTGACTTTAATGTAAAGAAACAATGATGATATTTTTTCAGCTGAGAGACATCTGCTCAGTAGAAAGAATACCACAGAACTGCCCTCTCGTAGGTTCTGATAGCATCATTCTGTTCTATTCATTCTCAGCCGATATTACAGTTGTATTTTTGTTTGTAATTGTTTGATTAGTGTCTGTCTGACCTACTAAATAGAAAGTATGGTGAGAGCAAGTGGCATATCTGATTTTTATCCTCATTACTTATGTATAGAATTCAGTAAATATTTGTGGAATTAAACTGGATAAAGAGCAAATGGGTAAAAAGTGATAAACATTATGCTAATTACTAGTTGTGTTTTTTTGTCCTGCTTTTCTTGAATTTTATAATATTGAGAACAGATTTGACATTAAAAATTAAAAGAGATTCCACTTGAGATTCTACTTCCAACGAAGATGGAATGACAGGGAACAGTTTATCATCCTGCCTGAAACAATTTTAACAATGGGCAAAATATGTGAAACAACAGTTTTGAGGATATTGCACATCTGGCAATGAAGGACAGTGATCCCTGAGAGAGAGAAAAAAAAATGAGGTGATCCCTAAGAGTGCCCTAGCTAATTGTGTTGAGAGAGTTCCCAGGCTGCAAGGCAGGCAGAGGAAACCCTCGGGAGAGTCGAGATGGAACTGAGAGTCCAGGGAAACCGACGCAGCTGTAGTTTGCAGGCCATAGTGTCTGAGAAGAAAAAACTCGTTATAGAGAAGTCCAGAGATTTACAAAGTATCCAGTCAAGCACTAAGAAACACACACGAGGGAATTACTCAGTATAGGTAAAAATGTTATTTTTCTCCAAATGGACTTGTAGATTCAGTACAATTACAAAATTACAAGACCAGCAGTCCTTTTATATTTTTTGGTTGTCAATGGACCTTTATTTTTATTTATTTATATGTGGTACTGAGGATTGAACCCAGTGCTTCACACATACTAGGCAAGTGCTCTACAACTGAGCTACAACCTCAGTGCCCCCGCCACCCCCCTTTTGGTAGAAATTGACAGCCTGATTCTAAATATTCGCATTAAAACAGAGGACCTAAAATAGCCAAATCACCCTTGGAAAAAAAAAAAAACAGAACAAGATAGATTTCAAGACTTAGCATAAATATAAGACACTATGATGTTGGTATCAGGATAGACAAATGGTAAATGGAACTCAGCAGAGAGTCCAGGAAGAGAACCATCCACATTACAGGCAACTGACTTTTGACAGAGGTGCCTAGTCACTTCGGCACAGGAAAAAAAAAAAAAGTTTTTCCAACAAATGGTGCTTTCCATTGCTACCCAGATGGAGAAGAATGAACTTCAATAAATACTCCAAACCATATTAAAAAAAACTTACTCCAAATAGATCGTAGATCTACATGTAAGACCCACAACTGTAAAACTTCTGGAGGAAAAAAATCTCTGTGACTTTGGATTAAGTAAATATTTCTTTGGTATGACACAAAAGAATGGTCCATAAAAGAAACATTGATTACTTTATCAAAATTAAATACTTTTCTTCAAAACTGTTAGGAGAATGAAAAGACAAGCCACCGAGTGGGATAAAATTTTAAGTCATACATCTGGTAAAGGACTGCTATCCAGAATATGGAAAGAAATATGAAAACTCAAGGAAGCAAACAACCGCTTTATTATATAAAATAGGCAAAGGCTGTGAACAGACATTTCACCAAGAAGATCTGTGGGTGGCAAATAAACATGGGAGAAACTGATCAACATTAGTCTCTAGGGAAATGTAAATTAAAAGTACAGTGAAACACTACTGCACACTCCAGCCATTACAGACAGAGAGTCTGACCACTCCTGGTGCTGGTAAAGAAATGGAGGAACTGGGACTGTCACACACTGCAAGAGATGTTCACTGGTAGGACTTTGGAAAACAGGCAGTTTCTTAAAGTTGAACGCAACCTACTAAGTGATCCATCCATTCTATATTAAGTAATTACCAAAGGAATTATTCTTTGCTACAAAATGTCTGTACAGAAACTTGTACATAGATGTTTACAGCAACTTTATTTGTAATAACCAAAAATTAGAAATAAGCCAAAGGTCTGTCAGCAAGTACACAGTTAATAGACAAGTTGTGGTTTATCCACACAAGTGGAGTATTACTTGGCAATAAAAATGTATGACCTGTTAACACACAACATTGATGAATCTCAAAATAATTATGCTAATTGAAAGAAACTAGAAATATAGAATATAGCCTATAGTAACAAAAAGCAGATTAGAGGTTACCTGTGAACTGGGGTGAAGGAGAGCAGGAAAGATCACAGAGGAGCATGAGAAAACTTTGGAAGGTAATGGGCATGTTCATTATCCTGATTGTGACAATGGTTTCTCAGATCTAGATAAAGGTCAGAGCTTATCAAATGGTACACTGTGTGGGGGAAGTTTATTATTTATCAGTTGTACTTAAATGAAACTATTTTTCAAAATTAAGGTATGCCTTTTCCAGAAAAGGCTAGGAGGTAAATAATTTCTCAATATTTCAGATTACTTAACATCAAAGTTAAGTGAGCAGAAATACCTTTTTAAAAATTTTTTAAAATTTAAAAGAAATTTGGCAGTTTGAAAATACCTCAAAATGACAGAAAACCTTGGCCATTGACCTGAAGAATTTGTATGCCATTGCGAAGTCATACCACGTGGCAGGTGCAAAGGGTGGCCTTAGTGTGGGAACATTAGAGGCTCCTCTGACCAGTCCTGTCTTTCTGAGTCACATACAAGTACAGCTTCTTTTTTATAATCTTCTTTTCCACTGTAGGCCTAGAGAGAAGTATATTTCTCATAATGGCAGTAATATTCTGAACTAAGTGATGTTAGAATTTAGATGGCTTTTATTCCCTTTATATCAACTGATTGACATTCTGGTTTGGAGAAAAGAAAGAACACCTGAATCAAATTATCTAAACCTTTAAAAAATAGATTTTTCAAACATTTAAATAGAATTTCTTCCTTTTAATCAGTTAATTATCTGCTTTATCATGTTAATAATTTGTTTAAAGCTTGGTTGTTAACCTGTGATCCTATGGGGGACTTTTTTGTGACTGGAATATACAAACAATGTGGCAACTGAATTATACTACACTACCTTTTCCTTTCGAGATAATCATTCTGATTATCTTTCCTGACATAGACTCTTTCATAGTCTTCTTAAAATATGAATCATTTGGATAAATGTATCATTATCTTGTCTTCAGATATCTTGATTAGCTAAGACTTTTTCATTATTGAATTCTTCCATTCTTTAATTATTATCATTTTCCCTGAACACGGCATACTTACTGTGTTTTTTATTTGAGATGCTTCAAAATAATGTATTATCTATGTAAACTACTTGCCATTATTATCTATAGGTGGCCTAAAATCAGAATAAAAATGTTTTTCTGGTTTATAAAATTTCAAAATATAATAAGAACTTCAAGAGAGTCCAGCCTTCTCCCTTCAGTTAGACCCTTTTCCTCCGTGAGACCCCTGGCTCGCACGGCCCTGCTCTGAGACGTTTTTAAGGAAACCTGTGTGCTGTGGGGCAGTCTAGCTGGTGGAGTTTTTCACCTTTGCAATAAGCTGAAATTATCTTTCTCTAATCACTGCTTGTTAATCCTGGTCCTGTCCTCTCAAAGATGTGAGGAATTCTCGTTTTTCCACATTGTTATAGGTATTTGAAGATCATTATTTAGGATGGAACTCTTCAGTTCCTTTAAGTGTTCATTTGAAATCATTTCTGGTTCCTTGCATTCTGGTACCCTTTTGGACAGATATGAACTTGTCAGTTTTGTGGACTTGAATGGTTGCTCCTCAGCTTTTCTGTGTGGTGTTTCATGTTTTACTCATGTGTGTAGCATGGGCTTTTCTTACCTGGGTGTCTTCCGCTAGCTTTTCTTGCCTTTCTGGGTAGAAGTTCTAGGAACGGGCTGCAGCTGCAGGGGAAGGACCCACCTAGTCAGGGGAATTGGCTGCACATCAAGTGCTATGCAAATGAAGTGTTGTGTGGGCCTGCCCTGCTGTCCCTTCCTGCCACTTCACAGTCTCTCTCTGTCTCTGGCATTCATTGTTTGAACATTGTCCATCCCACATCTGGTTCTCTTACCGCGCAGTTAGGCCTGCAGTCGTGGTGTCAGTACAGATTGTATGCAGAATTTTTTTCTTGTCTTTCCCTAAACAGTGCAGTATGACAACTGTCTTCACAGCGTCGACTTTGTATTAGATATTTTAAGTAACCTAGAGGTGATTTATAATGTGTGGGAGCATGGCATAGGTTATATGCAAATTCTATGATTGTATATAGGATCTTGAGCATCCTCAGATTTTGGTGTTCACGAGAGTCCTGGGACAATCCACTGCTGATACTGATGGATGATCAAAGTAGTATTAGAAGAGCTCTCATTAGTACTGTCTGGGTGAATGTCAGCAGACTACAGCCTGCAAGCCAGCTTCCTTCTATTGCCTGTCTGGAGTTATTTTGTTTTGTTTGTGTCCTCTGAGCTAAGAATGATTTTTACATTCTTAAATAATAGAAAATAATCAAAAGAAAAATAGTATTTTATGACATGTGAAAATTATGTGAAATTCATTCAGTGTTCACCATCAATAAAGTTTTATTAGAACAGAGCCATGTTCGTTCATTTGTGTGTTTGCTCTGGCAGCTTTTGTGCTACAGTAGTAGTGTTGCATAACTGCCATAGAAACCGTACAGCTTGCATCAAATAAAATATCTGCTGCATGGCTTCATGTTAATTTTCCATTATCCATTGCCAAGTAACCAGTTACTCTAAAACTTAGTGACTTAAAAATTATAATATATATTTCTTAGAGTGTCTGTGGCCAGAAATCTGAGCACGCCTGAGCTAGGTCCTCTACTTAAATGTCTCCCAGGCTGCAGAGTCTTGGCTGGGCTATGATTACCTCAAGGCTCACCTGAGAAATGATCTCCTTCCAAGTTCACGTGGGTGTTGGCAACATTCATTTCACTGAGAGTGTTTGGCCTGAGGGCCTCAGTTCTTTGCTGACTGTTGGCCGGAGAACACCCTCCGTTCCCTACCCTGTGGGCCTCTCTCCATGGCAGCATCAAACCATGAATGTTGAGAAGATAGAGACGAATCTGCTGAATGATGGAATGTTTTATAATCTGATCATGAACAAGACATTCTGTCCTCTTTACTGTATAATAAAGACCCTGAGGCCAGTACACACTGAGGGGGCTATGAATACAAGAACAAAGTGGTCATTAAGGCCATCTTTGAAGTCTTATCTACCATTGGCTCTTTTATGAAAAGGAGTGCCAAACCAGGTTAAGGTGATTTATTATTGTTCTCCCAAGTAGTCTTTTTTTTTAGTTAATTAATATATTGATTTCGTGTGAGTTTCTAACTGCTTTAGGACACAAAATTAAGACAGTAATTCTGTTGTTTTTTATATTTTATGCATGTTGATTTGTCAGTTATCACCTTAAATTTACTCATTTCCATTTTTATGTATCTTTCTGTTCATAGATATCTGGATTTGGAGTTACAGTATAGAATAATTACAGGTATCATTGTTTTCTGTCCTGTTTTAAGATGAGATCAAATTTATTTCCTTGGCCTTTTATTTTCTGAAGATTTATGATAAAATCTTTTATCAGCATTTTTAAAAATATTTTTTGAGTAGTAGATGGACACATTATCGTTATTTTTATTGATTTATTTTTATGTGGAACAGAGGATGGAACCCAGGGCCCCACACATGTGAGGCAAGTGCTCTACCACTGAGCTACAGCCCCAGCCATTTTATCAGGATTTTTTTAAGGTCACCTTGATTCTCAATAAGTTACCAATAACCTACCTGTGTGAGAATCTGAGAGGAACCCAGGCACACGAGCATGGCGTCCGAAGGAAGCCTTGGCCACTGGGAGGAAGCGCAATTCTGGGTGGTATCTACCACTTTTAGGAAGAAGATGCTGTAAGATGAAAGGAAAAGCAAGCCTTTAAGTGCAGTCTTCCAGATCATACATGTGTCTTTGGCCCTGTAAGGTGCAGCAGTTTTCTCCTTGGACAGTGGCAGGAGTGGGTGCCTGTCCCGTGGCTTCCTACATGGTGGGGGTAGGAGATCTGGGCAGTGTGCTGGGCAGGAGAGTGACGGGGAGCACAGCCACGCACACTTAATGATGGCATCATGTTCTGAGAAGCGCATCTTTCAGCGGTCTCTCACTGCGTGAGCATCAGAGTGCTCAAGACAAACCAAGACGGCTCCCCGGCACTGGGCAGTGTAGTCTGCGGCATCACTGTTGTATGTGCATGACCTGGTTGATAGAAACATCACCATGCAGTGAGTGACTATATTTCTAGCTCATATAGACATGCCCTGGGCTCTCCCTGGAGTTGCTGGGCGAGACTTTTAAGCACAGTCACAAATTCCACAAAAGCACATAAGGGAACTGGCCACAGAATCTAATTTTACTGTTCTAATGACCCAGCTGGTGTGGCCAGGGGAAACAGGTTATGGGGACCAAGGAAGAACTCCTAAGACCCCAAGAGAAGCGATGGCCTGGGACCCGGTCCCTTGGGGCAGGCCATCTGGTGGCTTGAGGAAGGCCCACTCCTGTGGAACTGCACCCATAGCACCATCACCAGAGACCACTACATGCCAGTCTCTGTGCTGAGAGCCACCACATTAGAGCCTGGAGTCATTACACCCGGATGAACAGGAGCAGCACCTGCTGTTGTACAGAGGCGGAAACGGGGGGCACCTTGCCTCAGTACTCGGCTGCTGTGAGACTGGACCAGGGTCAAGTGCAAGGTGACTGGAAGATTGCTTGGTGCTGTCCCACCGGGAACACTTGCTTCCTGCTGCTGTTTTTTCCCTAGTCCAGCAGATGTTATTTTAGATAAAGGGCTGTAAAATAATGGCCCACACAAGGGGCGTGATTGCTCTAATCAGTGGAGTATTTAAGTAGATTTCTACTCCTAAGGAGGAAGAAAAATATAAGGAATTACTCCTTGTTCTAAGCAAACTTATATAGTATGTGGGAAGATATGAAAGAAATACATGAAAATTCATGATAGCAGGGAGCTTTGAAAAGTGTGAGTGGTAAGGATGTCGCGAAGTTTGAAGGAGTGTGGTTCCTTGGGGACTGGGTTGTCAGGGAGGCATCATAATGGAGGAGCAGTGTGGGCTGAAGCTGTGGGGGGAACAGGATGGCTTTCAGATGGTGGCAGGAGCACACAGCCGCACTGGGGGGGGGGGATGCTCCTGTAGAAGGTTCTAGACTCCCTTGTCTCCCTGCCTCGCTGTGTTCTGTTCTGGATCTGTGATCTTACAAATGAGGATTTATTTTATTGTTCCTATTCTAAAAGGAATGTTCATAACTACTCAAAACATGAGCAAAGGGAAAACTGACAGTAGTACCCAGAGACAACATACTGCTCATGTTTTGTAGAGTCCTTCTTTCACTGGTGTGATGTGTTCATACTGGAAACATGGTTTTGTGTTCTCAGTTTTCGCTTGAATTCATCTCATAAGCCCTCTATAGTTACAGACTCTCTAAACGTAAGTTTCCAGTGCCTGTGTAACATACTACTGAGTGAACACCCCACACGCATTTCTCTAGTTTTGGACAAAAACTTGAAAGTAAGTGAAGTTTGCTGAAAGCTCTTTCTTACCCAGACTGGCATATAAGTAATTCAGTGAATCTTGGACCATATGGGAACCAGAAAAGGAGAGCCAGCAGCATCAAGTTGTGCAATAGGAAGGTTGGTGAATGGGCCTCACTCATGCGCTCTCCACTGAGCTACCTCCCCAGACCGCGCTGGCAAACTTCTAAATGGAGGACAAAGAGAAAGAACCCACCCACAAGAACCCGTGCTCTCTGCTAGCAAGTGATAGAGTTGTTTGCAGGCATCTTATTGAACTGAGGAAGGAAGGGCCACAGGGAACAAGGTATAGTGAATGGAAAACAGACGTGCTCTAGGCTAAGCCGTGTTCTAGGCCCTGTGAATGAAGCAGGGAATAAACACCGGGAATCCTTACTCCCCGGGAGCTTGCATTTTAGTCGGTAGAGACAAGAGGCACCCAAGTAGATAATGTGCTATAAATGCCACGAAGAAAAAGAAAATGGAGCAAAAGAAGGTGGGGGGACGGTTAGCTTTGGCAGAATGGCTAGGAGCGCCTCTCCAAAAGTGCAACCCTCGGGCGAAGAGCTTAGCGGGTGACAGCTGTGCCCACGGCCAGTGGTGCTGTCTTCCAGAGGCCGTTCTTTGTGGTCTATTTTAATGAAACCTACATACAGAGTTCCATAGGTTCTCTTTTTGTAAAACATTTATTATGAAAAGTTTTGGACTTTTGTTAACAGTGGAGGTCCACACACTCCCTGCGAGGTGGAACCATGAATATTTTACCATCCTGGTTCATTGTCCTTCTGCCCGTCTCTGTCTCTCTCCCATCACAGAGTTGATTTTTAATCTTGATGTCCTTAACCCACATCTCATAAGTTCTTCTTGCTAGTCAGTTGTGAATTTCTTTTATCACAGCGGTTTTCAGATAAAAGAACTCTCACAAATAGGAAGGAATTTTATATTCATTTTTATATTTTTATGGACTTTATAATTTTATTTAATTTTGAATTTTTCTTGTAATTTGTCAGTCTATTTGGAGTTTATTTGGGATCATGGTGCAAGGCAGGGATCTTGCCCTGGTGTGTTTATTTCCCATGTAGCTCTATCCTCAAAGAGTTTGTTGAACCACACAGCCTTTCCTATGGGGCTGGTCACTTTTTACGAACAATGCTGTCTTCATAAATGCCTCAGTGCTTTCAAGAAGTCTCTTCTGTTCGCTTATTTGGCTGTTGACTTACTTTGCCACCTCACTTTCACAATTTTGCTTTACAATGCATTTTAATAAATAGTTAGGCACAACAGCCCCAGTTTTCTTTTTCAGAATTTTCTAAACTGTGTCACATGCTTATTCCTGCAAATCAATATTAAAGTCATACATGTTCTAAAATACCTTCCTGCAGTATTTATATTTACTGCTCTTTAGAAAGGAATATTTTCTCCTCTATAAACAGGAATAATAGTAGCAGCTTTTAATGAGATCGTTGTATTAAATGATAACATAAAATGTTGAGTGTTATCCATCAACTCAGAGCCTGTTCTAATTTTACAGGAGGCTCTAAGATTTATTTAGGCCTACATAATTGCAATTCATTTCTGGAGTTTCCCAGATTCATCTGGAAGCAAGAAAATGAATAATTTGGGGTTATTACCAAGTTGGAAATCAAGCCCCATTGAAGGAAGTGAAGTGGCAGCAATGGCCAAGAAACGCCTCCTTGCTGCAGATGCTCCAATGTTGAGGGACACATGTCCCACAAGACCCTGCACAGTCAGCCCGCCCCTGCATGCCCACTCTGCACAGCCATCAGCAGCCTGGGGCTCAGATCAGCATGCTCAGTCGCATGTCACAATAGACTGGAATCTGACACCAGTGTAACTCAGCTTTGTAGAAGGACACAGGGCAGGAATCAGTGTATGCCCTTCCAGAGACCTTGGCAATGCTTCCCAGATCACAGGACCCTGTAAGCCAGTAGTGACGGGACCATGTGGTGGGCGAGGACCAACCCAGCATGGGAAGCTTGGCTCAGCAGCTCTTGTCTACTGGCTGCCCACGTGCGTGGCTTCCATGGCCCATTATGGATAGAAGAGCAACACACAGAAGCACATGTTTTTGTTACCAGGTAGCACCAATGTCAGCCCCATGTAGAGGCCAGACTACAACACTTGGCACTCCAGAAATATTTGGAGTCAAATTGCTAGTAAAATAGATTTTGTTTGAAGCCAGTTTTGAAGGAAGATAGAAGGAACTTATTGTTTGCAAAAATTCTGTCTTCAACATCTCTGAGGGCAAGCAAGGATTTTAAAGGAGAAGAGACAGCAAGTGAGGCTTAAAGTACATATGCAGATTGAGTTCACGTGTGCTGGACAGGCCGGGAGGGAGCGACTCAACCTTACTTTCTGCCTTCTGGTAGGCCAAGGTGGACTGATGAGGCTACAGCTCATATCATACCATATCAGCCTCCTCTCTCATCAGAATCTAAAATGTCGGCCCCTGCACCCAGCACAGGCTATCCACTTGGTCACATGCTACTACTGTTCCTGTGCCCAGAACAAGCTCCTGACCTGAGCCGTGGTCTCGGTATGCTCCTCTTTCCAGGCTTGGCATCTCAGCAGAGCCATCCCTGTTTTCAGGTGCACCTCCTCTTGAGAGAGGACCCACCAACCAAGGTGGACATCTCTCTGTAGTATCTTCCTTCACAGGACTGGCTCTTGCTTTCCCTGGTGCCAGGTTCAGAATAGCCTCCCAGAGCAGAGTGCAGCCTTCCTGAGGTTTAAGAAGCAATAGATGCAGAAATAGCCAATATCACCAATGGAACATTTATCTATAGCTGCTCCTTTACACAAGGAATTCTGTCCTTCAAAAAGTATAGTGAAGGAGAAAATGGGAGAGGCTCTTTTTGTTCTTCCCTGTGAAAGAATTTCCAATTTCTTTCTCATATACACCCGAGCCTGATCTAAGGCGAGGACCATCTCTGCTACTGCTGAAAACCCTCCAGTGTACAGTGGGAGTGTATGAAAGAATTGGGGAGAGGAAATTATTTCTTTCTTGTTCTACCAACATTTCCTTGTGTTCTCAGAATGGAGGGCTAGAAGTAAAATTAGCTTATTTTTGTTGTTGTTGTTGTTGATTTTATTATTTTTTTAAATACACAACAACAGTGGAAAGCATTACAATCCTTATCATACGTATAGAGCACAATTTTTCATGTCTATGTTTTAAGTATGTTTAGGTCAATTTATGCCATTATACATGTACTTTTTTGCATTATAATTCTTAATTCATGTATATACCACAATTTTTCATATCTCTGTGTATTTTGACACCCAATTCAAGTCTTTATACATGTACTTTGTATTGATGACCATCCCATTCCACCATCCTAGCTAATCCCCTTCCCCCTCCCTTTCCCTCCCACCCCTCTTCCCTATCTAGAATTAATTGATATTAACAACTCTGTTGTAAGTTTTTGTCAAAATTATAGTTCTGGCTTGGCATGGTGATGCACACTGTAATCCCAGCAGCGTGGGAGGCTGAGGCAGGAGGATTGCAAGTTCAAGGCCAGTTTAGCAAGGCCCTAAGCAATTTAGCAAGATATATATAAATATAAAAAGGACTGTGGATGTGGCTCAGTGGTAAAGTGCCTCTGCATCCAATCCTTAGTACCCACCCCACCCCCAAATTGTAGTTCTGTTATCATTTAATGATTCTCAGTAGCTACTCAATACAGCTTCTGTGTCTTTTTTCTTTATTGTTGCCTTAGAATGGGGGAGTGGAACAGTTAGTAGCTCACGTGTTTCAAGCATTTGCTGTGTGCCAGGTGGTGTTAGGCATGTCAACTCATACTACCCATTTTAGGCAGGTACTATTGTTTCTTCCCATTTTACAGTTTAGAAAACTGAGTTGCTCAGGTAATTACCTTTCTCAAGGTCACACAACCAGTAAGGAACAGAGCCAGTGTGGATCTGTTTGGCCTCATAGTCCGTGTTCTTCCACTCTTGTGTGTTACCTGGTTTTGTCTCATGATAGTTGTTAACATGCACAACAGGAGAATCCTGTGTGTGCAGATAATGGAGTAACTACATCTTCATGCATGCTCTGTGGAGATTTTAATTTCAATCAAGCTCTTCCCTTATTTTTCTCATTAAATGATTGATCTTGCTTCTATGAGGGGAAAAGATACACTTGGATTGAATTGATTTCTTTTGTGACCAGAATAAATTTCTCATCAAGAAACTTGGTTTCCTCTTTTTTTTTTTTTTTTTAATTTTCCATAATAGACTTTACTCTCCGAGCTCCTCCTTCCTAAAGGCCCTGTTTGCTTTACAGCAGCAAATATTGAAGCATACACTCGCTCGCACCCCATGAAAAGCTGCCACCCCAGGCCCATTTTCACATGTCAGAACTGACCCATGTCTGGGTGGCTTGGCCTCGCCCATCTTGCTCAGCTGCCCTCTCGATTCCCAGTGGCCCTCACAGTGACTGGCACTCAGGGAGGTGGGGACAATGATGGTTCTCTTTTTTCCTTTTGAATCTGGATGCTGCTGCGTTCACTTGCCTGACTTTGTTGAGTTCTTTCTGTTGTAAAGTCCTTATTCAGAGAGCCCGACATGTGTGTGTGTGTGTGTGTGTGTGTGTATGTGTGTGTTCTGTTCTGTTCTAGTCCACACCCCCTTTTTTATCTTCCCCAGTAATGTATTTGGATTCGTAGCCTTCCCTCAGGATTGACTTATATTGAAAAACATCTGTGAGTTTCACAAATTTGACTTTATGATATCTCAGTTTGAAATATTTCTTCAGCTTTACTGAGGTACTACTGATTCATCTCAAAATGTCTTTCTCTCTCATGTAGTTGAGTTTCAAAGTGTGTTTCACCATACTTGTTTTTGCTAAAAAAAAGTCATCACTGTGACTCCATCCTCTAGTTGTTTAACAGCAAGTTTCATTTGCCTACAGGAGGATATTGAAAAGTGAGCCTCCATATCCACAGGAGATGAGCGCGTTAGCTAAAGACCTGATTCAGCGTCTTCTGATGAAAGATCCCAAGAAGAGATTGGGATGTGGTCCTCGGGATGCAGATGAAATCAAGGAACATCTCTTCTTTCAGGTGAAGTTTACTGAGCAGATGGATGAACTCACACCCCTACTATTTTCAGGGTGCTTGACATTCTTGGTGGAAGGAATGAACACAGTCCTCTCGGGGTCTTTCTACCTAATCTCACTACATTGTACCTTAAAAATAAAAACATGACAAAGACCCTTTAGAAAGGACTAGAGTACTACTTGAATAACTCTAAATGGTCTTTTCCTCCCTAGGGGCAATGGGAGTGGGACAGATTATAATAGCAATTAGTTTTCTCCATACCGATGGGTTAGAATTTCTAAATAGTGGTTTCCATTTATGATCTTGGGATTCTGGCATATGTACTAAAGACACTTGTTATATTTCTTGTTTCTTTCTCCGTTCATGAGCTATTACTGTCACTGTATTTTTTCACCTTTACGTGATGACTTTCTCTCTTCCTCTGTTCATAGGAAAAAATCTTAAAAAATCCAAAACTTTACACATTTACAACATATAGAGTTACTCATTTATATTCTTTGTCCCTGTGACTTTCTTCAAAAAAAACAGCCTAATAAGGCCATTCTACAGAGGACCAACACATCTGCGCAGTGTAGTTTGTTCAGTTGATTACAGGAAAACATCAAAATATTAAGTAACTGGGAAAAAAAGTTAAATTGACTGGGTTGGCTAGTTATTTCAGTCTAAGTGGTCAAACCTGGATGACATGCCCTGATTTCTAAAACTCTTGAGTTTATGGCTTTTAAGTAATTTCATCATATCAACAAGTATAACCTCAATATTTACAGTCTAAAAGGACCATTCAAGATATTTTTATCCTGTAAGCGCTTTTATATTATTATCAAAACAAATGAAAAGAGCATACCAAAGCAAGGAAAAGAACTATTCTGTCAAGTAAGCTTTCATATTGTTCTTCATTGCTTTTTAAATGGAGAAAAACAAATATTCACTGAAAATTACACTATCTCTGTACTTCTGTGCTCAGAAAAGAGTATGATTACTTCAATCTCTTACTGTAATCATTTATTGTACACCTTACAGAAGTTCAGTAGCATAGTGAGAAATACATTTAGAATGAAGTGAACTTCTCATTATATGCATTTCATAAGTTCACATGAATTCACAAGACTTGGAAAGATTATTCTTTGAAAAGCTATTTCAAATATCACATTCATAAATTTGGCTCAGAATTAACAATAAAATAAAATTCAAGAAACTACTCAAACAAAATATCCCTAATCATATTTTCCTAGGATCTTTTTCACCATTGCTTCTATATTTGTGAATATTGCAATTATCTTTCATATTAGAAGAGTTTCTCCCTCTTTTTTTTTGATAGCTTGGAATAGTAATTTTAGATTGATTAATTGCTTTGACTTTTTAAATGGTAGGAATGCTTTTGGAAAGACCAGAACTCTACATGTAATCATCTAAATGGTCTTTTTTCCAGAAATGGAACAGGAGTGGCTCATGATACCATTCAGTTTTATACATGTTAAGCATTCTCCTGCTAACAATATATTTCTTTAAATTATACCTTTACTTTAGAAGTGTTTCTTAATGTATGTATAATAGCCAGCACAAATCACATGCTTACAGTGGGAAACATTACAGCCATAGAAGAAAGAATATGAACCAGAAGGCCAAGAGGCTGCTTTCAGATCCTGACTCTTCCACCAGCTGTTGTAATATGAAAGGGTTAGTTCTTATTTATGGGCCTCGGTTTCCTTCCGGATTATATAAGAAGGATGAACTAATCAAGCTCTAAAACCTGTTCTAGCTGAACACCAGAAGATTTCTAATTTAATGATTTTATTTTCACTGCCTCTTTAGGGAGCATAACAAAAAGACATTTTATGTGGTTGATTAAACCTAATGATTTTTATAACCAGGAAGTGCAGGTTTTACATTTTATCATCATAAAGTCAGTATGCATCTTGTAGTAAACATCATCTTACTATTCTAATCTATAATGCTTTTTTCTTAATTACTTAAAATAATGGTTTACCTTAATATCAATAGTGACATCTGAGATTTGAAAAAAAAAATATGGTAAAAGGAGAATCTATAGAATTCAGTACATATTATCTGAGGTGTTTTAAGTGTCAGAAGGAGCATAAAGAAACAGAGCAGGGATTTGAATTTGAATAATATAAGACACATCATTTAGGGGCTAGGGTTGTGGCTCAGCAGTAGAGTGCTTGCCTTGCATGGGCTTGGGAGGCCCTGGGTTTGATCCTCAGCACCACATAAAAATAAGTAAATAAAATAAAAATATTGTGCCCACCTACAACTAAAAAAAATATATACTTTTTTTTAAAAACCCACATCATTTAGCCAGTGTGTGACATGGGTAGAAAGGGAACTCAGATGAGAGGCAGTATCCAAAATGCTTGAATACCAGTCAAAGGAGAACAGAGTGGTTCCACAAATATTATAGCATCACTTAAACTTATAAGCACACGTTTGATATGTACTTCCTAAATAAACTTCTGTCCATGCCTTTAAAAAATAACTTATTTTTAATCTGGAGGAAAAGAAGCCTAGGGGACAGGAGTATTCCTTTAAAGTTAATATAAACAGAACATTTTAAAGCCCTTCAATGCATTGTTTTCTGTTCATTTTTTTATTTGTTTCTTGGGGCTTAATTCCTTTCTCAGAAGGCTCAAGACAAGTTATTTTTCTGGTGTCTCCCAGGGCAAAGCAGGGTGTCCTGGTGGCCTGCGAGGACACTGTGGGGCTCCAGATGAGGGCGTCATGCTCATGCAGACACCACCTTGCCTGGGACCACAAGCAGCAACAGTCAGAAAATGGCCTCTTCCTTGAAAAAAAAACAATTATTTAAAAATTACTGATTTGAAACCTCTTACTTTAAGCCTCTCCCTATTAATTAAAATCCTAATCTATTTTTATTATTCATAGAAAAATCTATTTTGACTTTGTTGATTTCTACTTTGTACCAATTTTTTTTTTCTCTTCTTTAGAAAATCAACTGGGATGACTTAGCTGCCAAAAAAGTGCCCGCACCGTTTAAGCCAGTCATCCGAGATGAGTTAGATGTGAGTAACTTTGCCGAAGAGTTCACAGAAATGGACCCAACCTATTCCCCGGCAGCCCTGCCCCAGAGCTCCGAGCGGCTGTTCCAGGTAATCTCACGGTGCGCACCTGTACGCTGGCCCTGGGTGCTTTGGAGGAAAAGACCTGTTTCCCCATATTAAAGTACTTTTGTTGGCATCTAAAAATCAGGGCTCCCTAATCTAGTCAGAATTATTAAGAACAGAGATATTTCACATTACTAACTGAATATTATGGTTGGCTCAAGAGCAGATATTGCTTATGTGTTTATTTTTTATATAAGTAAAGGTTATTTTTTTTTTACCTGATATGTGATTTTTGTTCAGACTTTTTTATAAAAATCATAATACCTTATCTATCCCTCTATTTGTATAAAATAGTCTTTGGTTCACAGTGTTGTTTGATTCTTCATTTTCAGTGAATGATCTGAACTACTTTCCAACTCTTAGAAAAGACTTTGTGTTTAGAAAATGTTCTGAATCAGACTTAGGATAAAATTCTCGGCCTGTTAATCGGTGCCATAGCTTCCTCCTCTGACTTCTGTTCATGCTTATGGACATCCAGAATGTGTCCTGCTCATTCCCTGTCACTGTCCACCAGTTGACCAAGCCCTTAGTAGACATTTGTTGATGAACTAGTCAGTGTTACAGCAATTAACCTGAACAGAGCAGGTTAATTGCCCATCATTACATCACTTCTAACTCATCACATCATTCTGACATTGGATTTGGTCTCTTCCAAAATTCAATTTTAAACTTAGTTATTCTGAGTAAACAGGAGTCAAATAATTGCTGAATTAGAAACCAATTTTAAGGAATCTCGTTATTTTTCTAGTGCGAAACACCATACGTAGATACTGGTACTATTGTTTAATGCCTTGATGTATCTTTCTTGAGAAGTTAGTTGCATTAGCAAACTTTTATCAGCAAATGCAAAAAAATTACAGATCTGAGTCAGATTTGGGGGTGGGATAGTGAGGAAGTCTTTTTCTACCTTTTTTGAATTGGCTTAATTCTACCAGAAGATGGCATTGTCTCCTTCTGAAAAGCATTTTCCTAGTGAATTGAAAAAACCCTGCATTTAGGATTGCAGTAAAATTAGATTCATCTCAATATTTGAGTATTTTTAAAGGAAAACATAGTGAGCTATTCTCCACTAACTTGCAAATTGTAAGTCCTTCTCCTTGACCTCCCCTTCCCTTTTCTAGGGCTATTCCTTTGTCGCTCCTTCTATCCTGTTCAAGCGCAATGCAGCTGTCATAGATCCTCTTCAGTTTCACCTGGGAGTCGAGCGTCCTGGCATGGCGAATGTCGCCAGGAGTGCCATGGTGAAGGTGCGTGTGGCTGCTCCAGGGTGCTTGCTTCTGTGACTGCTCAGACGTCAACGTTGTTCAGTGTTCTCAAGTGCAGTCATTGTAATAGATTTACTAATCAACTGAGGACAATTGAGAAATGAATGAATCAATAGAAAGCAATATTTGCCCTAGAAAATTATGGATATTAAGTAAATGCTATAGATAAAAGTAGAAACAAGCTAAAGTAAAATGAATTTTAGATTATAAATGTGTTCCATTCAGATCTATGAATGTTAATGATTTTATATGGCTCTACGGTTTTACTTTTCCCTTGTGTATGTTTAACCTTTTCTTAAGTTAAATGATGTTGGTTTCTCATCAGGACTCTCCATTCTATCAACACTATGACCTAGATCTGAAGGACAAACCATTGGGAGAAGGAAGTTTTTCCATTTGTAGAAAGTGCGTGCACAAAAAAAGTAACCAAGCATTTGCAGTCAAAATAATCAGCAAAAGGTATGACCGTTTCTAGCCGTCTTTCTTGTGTATTGATCCTTGTCAGGGGATTCTGAAAATTAAGAGGTTTTTATAGAAAAGGAATCAATGATATATTAACTTTCTATACCAACAGTCTTAACTATGTGGCTCATTAGTTGACCCCTTATACTTATAGTTCTAATAGATATTTTCTGATAAATAATTCATTTTAAACATGAATCATTATCTGATATGCTTTTGAGATTCATATAGGGAAACTTTTCTGCGACAGTGATACATTTAATCAGTCTTGCTTAATGATCTCAGCAGCTCTTGCTTTTTCTATTAGTTGTATGTTTAAAGTACTTTTCTCTGAAATTGTATGGTACTGGTAGTTTCAACAGCCAGCTAGTTGTTTCAGTCACTGATTATTACTCTCAGGACTGTCTATTCTTATTACCAAATTGTTAGGCAAGTAGGGCATCCATTTATTTGTATGACTAGCTCTTTTCTGACTCAAAGAACATAATTTTCTCCAGAAAAATGTCATACTTTTCTGGTGGGAGGTATGATTCATTACTTTCATGGAAACTTTATTAAATCTCATTCTTGGACATGTGTATTCTGAGTGCACTGTAAATAAAAACAAAAATTGGGGCTGGAGCAATACTGACATAAAAACTTTCTTGAAGAATCATATAGATGCTAACTATTTCATCTTGCAGAATGGAAGCCAACACTCAGAAAGAAATAACCGCTCTGAAGCTCTGTGAAGGACACCCCAATATTGTGAAGCTGCATGAGGTTTTTCATGATCAGGTATTTATGTGGCTTTTTCTTCCTCTGTGTCCTCGTTTATATACAGTGCTCCATTTCTCACCAGTTTTATTGGTGTGGAACATCACCTGGGCACTAGGAAGGCAGAGAAACCACCCCACACACGCTCTTACCCACCCCAAAGCACTTCATCCTGCTGTGTTGCTTTCCTCACTCTGCCAGCACCACCTGTGCCAGGGAAGGAGGACAGGGCAGCAGCTCAGGGCACTGTCGCAGGCACACCGTCTGCACACTTCTCAGTACTCAGGAGTTTTGAGCCTTCAGCCCTCTTGTCACTTCTACAGCCCAGCATAGAGTCTTGAGCACACGTACTGCTAGCTAAGGGCACACGAGCAGAAGGGCAAAGCTGCTCCCCTCAGCTCGCTGCTCCAGGGGGCAAATTCTGCTTGCCCCAGCCTAGATCATGCTGCCCTCTTTTTCACTCCCAGTCTTGCTGTCCAACAGGAAGCTGGGAAATGGGACCACTGTATTGGGTTCATGTCACCTCTCAGCCTTCCCACTGCCAATTCACGACTGGAAATTGCCCCATTTCAGTATTCTTTCCCCTGATACCAGGTGGAATGACACAGTCCTGCTCGGGACAACAAGGAGGCACAGCAGCTGAAACCAGTTGCAAATGTGGTTTGCCCTAATTTTACAAATGAAGGAACTGAGGTTCTGAAGGTCATGAGACTTGTGCCAAAATCCTACAACAGGTCAGCGAAAATCTAGTAGGTAGAACCTGATCACCAGTTCTGGGCTCTCCTCAATGTGATTCTGTGACATCATGACTAGAATAGCGGGAACCCAGGTTTCTACCACAGGAACCTGGGAAAGAATGATACCTCCCAGTGAGCTCGGGCAGCAACAGCTGTATTATCAAACTGTAATAATTGCTGCCATTTATAATCACATACTTCATGTGGTCCAGGTACCACACGAGGTGTTCTACATATGTCACCTGAGTCAGTCGTCACCGTACTCCATGAGGTGAGCACACAGAGACTCCCAGTTCACTAACAGGCCTCATAGTCTGTAAGCGACAAGGCTGGGTCTGAGGCCAGCAAGCCGTTGTTCCGCTCTGCTGCCGGAGGGAAGGCAGAAACAGGCTATTGTTTACATCAGGCAATGAGCACCCAAAGTTGGCATTATCCTCTACTCCTTTTTGGTACTCACAATCAGAGAAGGCAGCCCTTGGAAGCAAGGCCTCAGGGAACTGCTCTCCCTGCTTCTCCACTGCCTCCCACATCATTGAGCTATGCATTTCTAGTGGAGGTAGTGAGTCCCCTGTCCACTAGAGCTGTTCAAGAAGAGACTACGAGTCAGGCATGAGGGCACACCGTAATCCCAGCTACTGAGGATACTGAGTAGGAGGTCATAAGTTCAAGGTCACCTGAGCAGGTTAGTGAGTCCCTGTCTCAAAATAAAATTTATAAAAGAGCTGGGAATGCAGCTCAGGGCTAGAGTGCCTGGGCAAGGGCATAGCCTTGGGTTTAGTCCCCAGTACCACAAAGAGGAGAGCCTACAGACTGGACAACCTGCTGATGTAGATAGACATGTCAATCAACGGATATATGGATGACCTAGAAATCTCCCTCTGTGGTTTTGCTTCTGTGCCCAAACTATATCCCAGTAATTTGCTCTCTGACTCCAGACTGATGTTGGATCTCAGGAACACCCCTAATTATTTATGTCAGAAGTTGATTATTTGCTGTTTTTATATTCAGGAATTATTAGAATATAAATCATTTCATAATCCTGTATGTACTAGCATAAATACATTATCATTCTAATGTGTAATTGTAGAACTAAACCTTGGATTTCCCCATGATGATGACATGAGTGCCTAGACCACCCCCATACCCAGATGGTCTTCTTTTTAATTGATGGGTGGCAGTGAGGTTGGGTCTTCAACCTTTGACTGTGACAGTACAGTTCATTTTATGATCTGTGCTTTACATACTCTAAGTTTTCTATTATGCTCAGGATAATATAACTTTTTATGGAGCAATTTTTATGAGTTTCTAATTCCAGCAGCATTAATTGAGTGATATTAGTGCTATTATGCAAACCACCTGAATCTTAATTTTGACCTTTTTTTTCTAAACCATTTGTGTTCATTTGAGAGCTGATATAAGTCCTTCCTCTCTTCTTATTGAAATATATGCAGAGCATAGTAAATGTATAACTTATAAAGTAGTTAATTAAGATGTTGCTATGGGGATCAAAAGCAATTACTTTAAAAAACATACACAATGGGGATAGATACTTGTAATACAAGTATAACTGGGAACCTTGAAACTAATCTTTTGTGTCCTAACATTATCAAACAATACCTTTTTTAAGAGGTAGATTTGTCATTACATGGGCGTGCCAAGCTTCATGTGCACAGTTGCCCACACCTAGTTGATAATCTTCTAGATTATTTTTAACAGATCACTTCAGATTACTGTCATTACTTGGGTTGGAATGGAATTCAAATGAAAGAATTAGTCAAGGAGAGGATATATGAAGATTTCCCTGCAGTACTTGAAATTTTCCATTACCAAAATAAAATTCTAAAAGAGCCACATTACCCCTCAGCTCTTTTCCCTAAAATTCAAAGATTGCTTGCTGGTGATTGTTTAAATAAGGGATTCTTTATACTTAACTGATAATGGATAATAATCAATAAATGTTTTATACAATGATAGACTTCTCCTTTCCATTAAGTCACCCCACATTATTCTGTTTTCTTTTGTAGCTTCATACTTTTCTGGTGATGGAACTTCTGAATGGGGGGGAACTGTTTGAACGCATAAAGAAGAAGAAGCACTTTAGTGAGACGGAAGCCAGCTACATCATGCGGAAGCTCGTGTCGGCTGTCAGCCACATGCACGACGTCGGGGTGGTGCACCGGGATCTGAAGCCCGAGGTATAAAACAGTGTGATCTCTTTTACAGTCCACCTGACATCACTATTAAACCCCCCCAAGTGGTTGTGGAATTTGGGGGATTTATTTGTTTTCCCAGAGGTGTTAAGTAGATACTTGAAAATATCACAGGGTGTGGGTGGCTCTTTTCTATGTCAGTCTAAAATAAATTTGTCCTTTTTGATGTTTTGGTTTTATGGGATTTTTTGGGTTGTTTGTTTCGTTTGGGGCCAGCTGATCATCTTGAGGTTATATTTGTAAGTGTGAGAACCTTTTATGGAAAAAATGCTTTTTGCAACAGTTGTGGACTAAAAATAGCAGTGGAAAATTTTTGTAGCAGAAAATAATATCCCTTCATATATGTATTCCATTTTGGAGAGTTTTTTTAATGACGTATTTTGAAAACTTATTTTTCATGTTTGTAATCAAACTGATTAGTTCCTGAATAAGAATGTACATAATCTTATTCAACATACTTAAACATAAAGCATTATATTGGTTTAATAAGTTTTGCCATCTTTGTATGGGCTTTTTGTGCTCAGACTATAATATTTATAGAACTGTGTAGCAATGCACAAGAAGCAGCTTTTAATATATTTCTTTTTTTGAAAGGTTAATAAACAAGGTTCTTACTCAGAGTAATCCCT
Organism: Callospermophilus lateralis; assembly: GCF_048772815.1. Taxonomy (NCBI): domain Eukaryota; kingdom Metazoa; phylum Chordata; class Mammalia; order Rodentia; family Sciuridae; genus Callospermophilus; species Callospermophilus lateralis. The sequence goes on from NC_135307.1 coordinate 14,958,234, forward strand.
TTTTAGTATATAAAACTCATTTTTGAAAATCAACAAAATAATAATGAAAATTGAAAAACAAAACCCAGTAATTTATAAAAAGATAACAGTGAATCATCCCTTACCGTGTGCACAATTATACATATTGCTTCTCTAAAATAGAACTTTATTTTTAGATCCCATGTGATTATAGTGCATTTTTAAGTATATTTAAGATATTAGTGTATTTGATGTTTCTTTTTTGTTAACAAAAGAATATTTCTCTAAAGACACAGTTTTTGCTTTTTATTTAAGTATCTTTCATCATTAGAGAAAGAGGATATTTTTAAAATGGGAATCTGTATATTCAGATATTCAGTCATCCTTCTGGTTCTGTGGAGGACTGGTCAGTCCCAGAACTCCCACCACCTCAGACTCCAGGGACGCTCAAGTCCCTTGTAAGAATGTCCCTTGTGTATTATCTACATATAACCTACACACAGCCTCCCTGTACCTTAATTCCCCTCTAGAAGGTTTATAACGCCAATGCAATGTTAAGTACAATTTAAATAGTTATATGAAATTGTTTAGGGGATCATGACAAGAAAAGGCTGTCCATGCTCAGTACAGCTGCAGTTTTAAGTTTTTAATCCATAGATGATTGAGCCTGAAGTTATAAAACTCAGTAACCTGGAGGGATGACTGTAATTGATCATGCCTGTAAAGTGTTTAACTTCTGTGTACTTCCTATTAGTTATCCCCATTACTAGTAATTAATCCGAAGTGCACTGTGTTTGATGAACTTGCCACTCTGCTCCCCTCTGCTTCCCTCCTCCTGGCTCGCTCTTTCCTTACACAACGCCCACAGAAAATATGGTGCTCTGTACATTGGAGATTAGCTGTCTATTTTTAAATGTGAAAGCACACCACTTAAATGTTTTCTTGATAGACAAGGAACAAGCATGTAGTTTTTTTAATGGAAAAGAAGATCTGTTCCATGACTGTATAGAATTCATTTTCACATGTTTTATTCTTTGATAACTGGCCATCTGTCATCTCATGAGTCTGAAATGAGGCAACTGTCCTCTGCAGCACAATTTAAAGTTGCCTTCCTACTTCCTTGATAAAAAAGATACTTAATTTTCTTATTTGTGATAAGCCTTTTTTTTTTCATTTGGAATGAAACAAAACTGTCAGATTATTGAGGACATTCTACAACAGTTATAGTCTTAAACCATAACTAGATTTTTAAGAAATGAAAATGTACCTTTGAACTAACATCTTCACAATCATATAGCTTTCACTTGGACTCTTAAATGGCAAAATATATTATTTCCAAACCAAAAGTGTAATCCCTTTCCAATGTGGCATTTGAAGATCTGATTATATATCTTTTGGTCGATGGTGATGAAGCATCCGTTTCTGCCTAGGCAAAATCCTAAGTTCTGGGTGAGAGATAATCAGATAAATTTAGAAGCTGGCTGACATTCTTAGTAGGCTGCTTTGTGTTGTTCAAACTGGCCCCATCTTCTTAGAAGATTTAAAAAAAGTTGTATCTATCACATAGTTTCAGGCAGAACTTGAAATGAGGCTGAAAGGGCATTGGCGGCTTCCTGATCACGCGCACACACACACACGCACACGCTCACCTGCACGCACCCCACGCAGAGCTCTCAAAGCCTCTGTTTTGTGCTGTGGGAGAGGTGAGCAGAGTGCTCCATTTCTACAAGCTCAGGAATAGGAGGAATGGTTCAGAGTCACCAAATTAAAGTGAACGCCACATGCCCTCATTTTCTCCACTTCTAAAACTAAAATGGAGGGGGTCCTTTGTCAGTCTTAATACAAAATAAACCTAAGTCATTTCCAAAGGCTTAGCAAGCAAGTACAGTTCAGAGGGCCAGTGCACTCACTGCTCAGGGAAGCACATGCCTGGCGCTACAAGGGGACTCCAGTTTTGTTTACCGGGAGACTTCTCCAAGCAGACATTCACACACCCAGCTGTGGCTTCACTTGTCACAAACTAAAGGTCAAGCATTGTATGATAGAAAATTTAGGAGAACTTTTAATGTTTTTTTTTCCTCCCACTTGACTCATTTTCAGCTTCTAAGTGAAAGGCTTAAAAGGTTTTTCTTCTTTGTATCAATGAAACTTTCTGTCATGTCTTTTATTTCAGCTGGAATAGCATTAACAGAGCAAATGATATTCTAGCACTGGGAAGAATTGAACCAGTATAAAGGCATAGCAGATTTTGTTAGGATATCTAAAGACAGGATAGTCCGATTCACTCACTTAGCCTGACGTGCTGATTTAAACGATTGCACATTAGAACAGCTAACATTTATTAAGCATATAGCAAGCACCAAAGTAGTAAAGTAACAGTCTAGATGTCCTTGGTAAATTAATGATCAAAATAACCATGTTTTCTGAATATTTGAGGCATATCGGAACATTCAAATATGTTTAAATATTAACAGTTTTGGAGAAAATGTTTCTGAAACATAATGCCTATCTCTACCATGTTTTCTTTAATAGACTATACTAGATATTATATATCTGTTTTATTTATGCCTTTATTCAGTGAACAATATAGGTATACCTCAGAGATACTGCAGTTTTGGTTGCAGGCTACCCCAATAAAGTGAATATTGCAGTAAAGCATATCACAGGGGTTTTTTTTCCCCAGTGCATATTATTTTTATTCTACACTATAATCTATAAAGTGTACAATAGCACTGTGTCTGAAAAAACATGGTTCATACCTTGATTTTAAAATATTTTATTGCTAAAAGATTCTAACAACCTTCTAAGATTTCAATGAATCCTAAAGTTTTGCTGGTGGAGGGTCTTCCCTGGATGCTGATAACTGCTGCTGATCAGGTTGGGCTCACTGTGGCCGTTTCTTGAATAAGTCAACAATGAAGTTAGATGTCCTCTCATGAAATATTTCTTGGTAGTGTGGGATCTGCTTGGCAGCATTTTACCCACAATAGAACTAATTTTGAAATTGGAGTCAATCTTCTCAAACCTTTCCACTGCTTTATCAACCAAGTTAATTTCTTATTCTAAACCCTTTGTTGTCATTTCAACAGTGTTCACAGTGTCTTTCCAGGAGTAAATTCCATCTCAAAAAAACCTTTTTCAATCACCCATAGGAAGCAACTCCTTATGTGTCCAAGTTGTGTCATGAGAGGGCAGCAGTTTAATCACATCTGCAGGCTCCACTTCCTATTCTGGTTCCTTGACATTTCCACCGCGTCTTCAGTTACTTCCCCCACATAAAGTCTTGAGCCCCTCAGAGTACAAGTATTTGGAATCAACTTCTTCCAACTCCTGTTCTGTTCACATTTTGTCCTCCTCCCAGGAATCATGCATGCTCCTAGTGGCATCTGGAATGGTGAATCCTTTCCAGAAGGTTTTCAGTCTGCCTTGCCCAGGTCAATCATAAGAACCACACCTACGACAACTGTAGCCTTATAAAATCTGTTTCTTAAATAACAAGACTTGAAAGTCAAAATCTCCTTGTCCAGACACAGAATGAGCACACATTGTTGGGAAAACAGTGCCGGGAGACTTGCTCAACCCTGGGCTGCCACAGATCTTTAATTTGTTTAAAATGCCTTATCTGAGTTAGGCACAGAAGTGCACACCTGTAATCCCACCTACTTAGGAGGCTGAGGCAGGAGGATTGCAAGTGCCAGGCCAGCCTAGACACCTTGGTAAGATCCTGTCTCAAAATTTAAAAATTTTTAAAGGGCCAGGGACATAGCTCTGTGGTAGAGGGCACCTGGGTTCAATCCCCAGTACTGTGCAAAAAAAAAAAAAATCCCGAAAACTTAAACAAACACACACACACACACACACACACACACACACACACACACGTTATCTGCAAAGAGCAATAACATGATGCACAATCAAATGAGGAATGCCTGTACTTACCAAAGCACCTACATTAAAACTAGGGACAGAGTCCCCATCCTTATGAAAATATGGACTAGTATATCAGAATATTAAACTAAAAATACAGAGATGATAAGTGCCAGGAAGGGAAAGGAAGCCAGACTGGGAGAAAACATGAAAAGCTCTAACTTCAGTTGGGTAGAGGGCTAGGGTGGTGTCTCTAGAGGAGGAGGAGGGGGTTGGTAGGTGGGCTGGAAGGGGGGTTGTAGAGGAAGTGGCAGGCAAACTCAAGCCAAAGGAAAAGAGACATGTGCAGTCGAAAAATGCCTCACCTAACATTGTAAAATGGAAGAGTATAAAAAAGTATAAAATATACATTGACATGCAGCCCCAAAACCCTCCCTGTGAGCCCTCTCCCTGTGCATGATGTGCTCCATGAATGGGATCACAGATCCTCTGACATTTCAATAAGAAACCAACTGAAGTATTGGTATCTTGCAGAATTTATTGTTCACTGATGAAAATGATAATTTGGAAATTAAAGTTATCGATTTCGGGTTTGCTCGCCTCAAGCCGCCTGACAATCAGCCCCTGAAGACCCCGTGCTTCACCCTTCATTACGCAGCCCCGGAGCTCTTGAATCACAATGGCTACGATGAGTCCTGTGACCTGTGGAGCTTGGGTGTCATCTTGGTGAGTGTCATAGAAGAGCCACTAAACCTGGTCAGTTCTTAGGTGTTCTCTGTAATTTTCTCTCTCTGTTGTTTTTCTTGAATTCATAAAAAAAAAATAGAAAAATGGCCAATTGGTTTCTTTTCTGTACAGCCAATTAGAAGGTCTATCAAAGAATAAATATGTCCCTTTCTTAAAACTTACACTAGAGAAAATGTTGGAACTGGGTTTATTTTGAAATATTTAAGTTACCTATTTCATATGAATGAATTATGTTATTTTTTAAAAGAAGCATGAATGTATTTTTATAAGACATATTGGATATAATGTGAAAGTAGCAGAGTGACTCTTTAATACAAAAACACTTCAAGAGCTTATGTGAGACTTCAGACTAAAAATGTAATTAAAATCATTTGGGATAAGTTAACAAATTAATAGATCAAACTGGAAATATTTGTGGTAATTTATAGCAATTGTGGTGAGCATGCTTTTCACCAAATGAGCCTAGAAGATGTAATCAGAAAATAAACATTAAGTGGGAAAAAAAATCTCAGAATTTTTTTGCCTCAAAATAGCTTTACGTTTTCTGCATGTAGTGCATAGTACATGATCTTAGAGGGAAATTTTGAGATATTACAGAAAGATGCAAGAAACAAAGTGAAAGTTGCTCATAACCTTTCCACTCAAAGATGATGTTGAGCAAGCTTCCCTTGCCCTCAGTCCCCCACTGCACATGTCCCCCAGTTGCAGTGTATCTTGTATGTTTTTATATATGTGTATGTGTATGGAATTTTTAAAATATTTTTTTAGTTATTGTTAGACCTTTATTTTATTCATTTATTTTTATGTGGCACTGAGACTCAAACCCAGTGCCTCACACATGTCAAGCCAAGCACTCTACCCCTGAGCTACAATCCCTGTGTATGGAATTTTTAACAAATGGGATTATATTATACATGTAGTTCGAGTCTGTAAAATTTCTTTTAAATATTTCTTTAATAATTTTATGTTAGCATTTTCCATTTTTTCACTAATTATAAACTACACAAGTAAATATTTTGCACATTATGTTTGCATTTTTCTCATTATTTCCTTAGGACAGATTCCTAGGGGACGGTAGGTGCACCTTTATTTCAACATGGATGCCTAGATTCCCTGTTAGAAGATTCACCAGGTTATGTTCCCATCAACTGTATGAGAGAACATTGAATGCTGTCCGTATCAATCTTTAATTAGTCCCTATGTTCTTATAATTAGCATGTATTTCTTTGATGAATATTCACTCTCAGCATATTTTCATGTTTTTGGACTTTTGTATTTTCTCAGTTATAAATTGTTCCTTATAAGCTTTGCCCATTGGTCTATGGGGAGATTTTTTCTACTTAATCTTAAAGATCTGTTAAGGATTTTAATCCTTTGTCTGCCATCAATATTGGATATGTTTTTCTAGTTTACCCTTTGTTTGAAATCTTTGTTTATACGCTGGGGCTGCAGCTCAGTGGTAGAGCTCTTACCTAGCACATATGAGGCACCAGGTTTGATCCTCAGCACCACATAAAAATAAATAAATAAAGGTATTGTGTCCATCTACAACTAAAAATATTTTTTAAAAGAAAACTTTGTTTATAGTAATATGGAATGCTGATTTTGTTTTTAGAGAAGTTTATAAATAGAGGAGTTTTTTTCCTGATGTGTCAGCCTTTCCCTATGTGGTGTGTGGCTTTGATGTCAGGCTGTCACTCCATCCCTGCCCTCATCCCAAGATTTTAAAAGTAGTCTCCTAAATTTCCTCCAGCATTACTCTGTTTTATTTTTGTGCCTCAATCTGTCCTCCATCTGGGATTTATTTTGGTGTCAGTTGTTCTCCCCCAATGGCAGCCACTTGTCCCTACAGGATGGTTCTTCTTTATTTTAAGCTTTATTTGGTTTTCATCTGAGCACTTTTAAATCATCATTTATCATTGTCAAACTAATGTACTTATGAATAAGATTATTTTTAGTAAAAATAAGTAACTCTAGGGCTGAGGTTATGGCTCAGTGGTAGAGCACTTGCCTGGCACGTGGGAGGCACTGGATTCGATCCTCAGCACCACATAAAAATAAATAAAGGTATTGTGTCCATCTACAACTAAAAAAGTTTTAAAATAAACAGCTATAAACAATTGTAAAAACAAATCTACTATAGGTTTGAAGAGTTTTATGGACTTAAATTGATGGCATGTTCATTAGCAGCAATGTCTTTAAAAAATTGATGAAAATAAAAAAGAGCCTTTGATTTCTAGTGTCACTTTTCTTTTCCATTGCAAAAAGAGACTTCCATTAAATCTAGGCCAGTTGTGACCAGCAAACTCGTAAGGTTTAAGAGTCTTAGACGTGCAGAGAGGTATCTTAGAGCCCAAGTGTTATTTCTATGAAAGCAACTTTCCATAGGGCATGGATGGAAGCAGTGCTGCCCCCTAGATGGGATTATCAAATTTTAAGAAAAATGGGATATAAAACAGGGTAAGTGATAGCTCAGGATGGTCAAAATGTCCAGACTGTAGGCAATTTAGAAACCACTTTTTTTTGGTAGTTTCCATTTCTTATAATATCCGTGTTTTTCAGTTATAATTGAGTATAACTACAGTGTGTATCATGCCCACATCTAACATGATACTAAATTTGATCTTGATCTTTATTTTGCTCGGAAGGCTTACTGATGTTCCCATGAGGGAATATTGCTGGTACCGATTGACTCTGATGAGCTGTTATAAGTAATCTTGAGTGGATATCTTTATTCATATAATTTTCATAGTCTTTGGATTGGGGGTGTTAATGTCTCAGAAATGAGATTATAGGGTTGTAACTTTTAGTCACATCCACTTGCTTGATTTTTATTTATTAGTTTTGAGAGGTTACAATCTTTTTTTATTTGTTCTTTTCAGATATACATGACAGAGTATATTTTGACATACATACATGGAGTATAACCTAAAAAAAGTATTCTCAATACTTTTGTTTGTTAATTACTCAAATTCTAATCAGGATCCCATTCTGCAGTTGTACATGATGTGGAATTTCACTAGTTATGTATTCATATACGAGCATAGGAAAGTTATGTCAGACTCATTCTACTGACTTTTCTATTCCCATTCCCCCTCCATTCCCTTCATTCCCCTTTGTCTAATCCAATGAGCCTCTGTTGTTCCCTCCCCGCTTATTGTGTGTTAACATCTGCATATGAGAACATTCAGCAGCCCATATCTCAAGCAAGTAAATTATAAGAAAAGATAACTTGGGAACCTACAGATTAAAAGACACTTGAGCAATAATGTTTACATTTTACTTGAATCCTGATTCAAGCAAAATCGAAATTCTGTGTATTGAATTCAAATTCTAAAAGTAATTCATACAGATGTTATTAAAATATATATATATACCCACAATATGTATAACACAATGAGATTTTGAACATACAAAGAAATGACTGCTAATTTTTTAAGTGTGACAATGGCACTGTGGTTATAATTTTAAAAAGTCTTGCTTTTTAAAGATACAAGATGAAAGTGAAAAAAATTAACACCTTCTTTAAACTGTCAAAAAAAGAGAGAAAGCTTTGCATAAATGAAAGAATATCTCCAGACATCTAGTACAAAGCCTGAATTATCCCATAGCAAGCACAAAATTTATTTGAAGTCTCCTGATGTACCTTAGAAATGTATGGCCCTTTTGCATTTTCCATCTAATAGATGTAAATGTGGGTATTTTATTAAGAAAAGAAAGTATTTTACCCTGAGTAAAATAAGTACTCCAAGAAAATATATCCTATAGTATCATCTGGTTTTTTAAAATTATTTTTTAGGTGTAATTGGACACAATGCCTTTATTTTATTTATATTTACTTGTTTTTATGTGGTATTGAGGATCAAACCCAGGGCCTCACACATGCTAGGTGAGCGCTCTACTGCTGAGCCACACCCCAGCCCTCATTTGGCTTTGATTAAAACCCAGTATATGCTATGGAAGTATAATCCCAGTCTGAATGTGTAGGGCTTAATTAAAATAGAGGTTACACAGCATATTAATGTTTGTGCTATCACAGAATACCACAAACTGAATGACTTAAACAGCAGATTTATTTTCTATGGTTCTAGAGCCTGGGTAATCTAAGATTGAGGTACCAGTAGAGTTGGCGTCTTGTAAGGACCCCCCTTTGGGTCACAAACAGCTACCTGCTCACCATGTGCTCATCAAAGCCTTTGGCTGGTACACGGTTCCACAGAGCTCTCTCTGGTATCTGTTCTTTCAAAGACACTAATCCTGTTGGATCAGGACACTATCATATAATTTAATTTCACTTTAATTACCTCCAAAAAACTCCCTCTCCAAGTACAGTGGCATTGAGGGTTGGGACTTCAACATATGAATTTAGTTCTTTAACACAAAGTATTTAGGAGATATAGAACAGGATATATAACATACCAGTGATATAGCACATAATTCCATTTAAAACATATTTCCCCTAAATATTTTATTCTGGAGACATTAGTTTTTGTTTTTTGTTTTTTTACTTTGTTCCCAAAAAATTTTATTTTGAAAATTTCAAAAGTAGAGGACATGAGAGAAAAATACTACGAACATCTAGGATTTCACTGCATTTGCTTTTTTTTTCCTCTGATTCTTCCTTGTGTATGTGCTCTTACAATGTATTTATGTGTATGCATATGCTTATGGTCATACATAATACATGTATACAGACACAGAGATTATTTCTGCATACACATGCAATTCTTGATATGTATTTCTGTATAGATATGTCTCTGTTTTGTACCACGTCATTTGTAGACAGAAAATTAATCTTAATTTTAAAGAAATCGATTACTGGATAATCAACTAAAATTATAAGTCTGTGCCCCTTGGATAAAGGGGTACTTTGAAGTAATAAAATGGTTTTATATTTGAATATCATAAAAATTCATGCCACTTTGTTTACAAGTCTTTGGCATGTGGGGTAACCTCAGTGATGGAAGTCATGTGGTCTTTTAAACCAAATAATGCTAGTTGTAAAAGCTGGTGAGTTGTGCTAATTAAGTTGGCAGTAGGATTACTGGAGGGGCTGCGACAGTCATTCTGCTTTGTTACTTTTCTTCCATGATAGTATACAATGTTGTCAGGGCAGGTTCCATTCCAGTCTCATGACAGAAGTTTAACATGCACCAGCGCAGTCGAAATCATGAAGAAAATTAAAAAGGGAGATTTCTCCTTTGAAGGAGAAGCCTGGAAGAATGTATCCCAAGAAGCTAAAGATTTGATCCAAGGTAAGAATCTCATGACGCTTGGTGTTCTGCAGGGTGCATAGTGACTGAAGCCGAGTCGTGCCCCTTACACACACATACCGTGTTTGTTAATTACTCACGGAGCCCATGGGTGTTCTCTGGGGTTTACCAGGCTGCACCTTTCAGCCTGTCATCCTCTTCCCAGACACTGTCCCTCAGTGATCTCGACATTTCCAGCATGGACATTAGTCCCATGGCTCCCACTGCATCTCAGTCGAAGAACTTAGATGTACTTTTCCACTGTCCTTTCCCCAAACATATTTCTTCTCCCATTTTCCTCCTTCAGGACAGTGGCACTACCCAGGAGCCAGGTCACTGAAACAGAAACCTGTCACCTGGCTGCCTGCACCTTCCTTGCCTTCTGCAGCCTGTCCCCTGGTGCTCAGGTTCAGCCACCCCCGGGCTGCCCTTCTTCCCACTCCCAGCCAAGTGTCTTGGAGTCCGGCAGCATCCCTTCATTTGGACTCACTTCCTCTCGTTTGACCTGTCCATCTGTTGACTGAGTGACAAATGTGATCAGGGACTCTCCATCAGCTGCAGGTCTCACTCCTTAGCCTGGTGTTGAGACCTCAAGGCCTCCGTCACCTGGCCCTGCTTCCCCTGCTTCCCGGTTACTACAGCTCTGCCACTGTGGGAAACAGATTTCTCCATTTCTTCCCATATAGAGCACCCTCTTCCTCCTGCCCACTTCTCATTCCACAGGACTCGACTCCTGGGATCCTTCCAGGATACCTGCTCTCCACGGATGAGCCCTTCTCCCGGGCCTGCCAGCCCTGTCCATGTGTGTTTTGCTACTAGTGCCCTCCTGTTAGACTGGCTCCCTCCTGTCCCTGTCTTTAGTCACCCTTGAGTCTCCAGTCCATGTCTCAGGAGAGCCTCCCACCCTCCCTGACTTGTAGCAGATGCTGGTAAAGGTCTGGACATGAGTGAAGTAGATCTAGGTGTTCTGTTCTCATTGGAGCTTACCAAGTCACCAGTGGGAGTCTTTGTTTTGGGGGTTTATTTTCTGATTGAAAAGCTCATTAGCCTACAGCCTCCTAGAAATAGGCGACTGTGGCATTATCATCCAGTGTCCACTAGAAGATCTAAATATATTTGTATATATATGTATGTGTATATGTATAATATATAATTATCTGCTGGGTACAGTGGTGAATGCTTGCAATCCCAGTGACTCGAATGGCTGAGGCAGGAGGATCACAAGTTCAAAGCCAGCCTCAACAACTAAGCAAAGCCCTAAGTAACTTCATGAGACCTGTCTCAAAATAAATAAAAATGACTGCGGATGTGGTTCAGTGGTTAAACACCCCTGGATTCAACCTTCAGTACAAAAAAAAAAAAAGTATGGGCTGTGGTTGTGGCTCAGAGGTAGAGCGCTCACCTACCACGTGTGAAGCCCTGGGTTCGATCCTCAGCACCACATATAAAATAAAAATAAAAATAAAGATATTTTTTAAAAGAAGTAATTATCTTTGTAGGAAGTTGAAGCCTCATTGAAATCTTCATGTCATGTGAACATAATTGAAATTTATGTCTGAGATAGATTTTTAAACCAGGTTTAAAATGGCAAACCTTAAAATATATTATTTATTCCCACAGGACTTCTCACCGTTGATCCAAATAAAAGACTTAAAATGTCTGGCTTGAGATACAATGAATGGCTTCAAGATGGCAGTCAGCTGTCCTCAAATCCTCTGATGACTCCAGACATCCTGGGATCTTCGGGAGCTGCCGTGCACACATGTGTGAAAGCAACCTTCCATGTGAGGCTCTGCACTACGCATGTGGCAGGCGGTTTGAAAAGGGATTGTAACCACATTTCTTTTTTTTAACATTTTTAGTTGCACATGGACACAATACCTTTATTTAATTAATTTATTTTTTTATGTGATACTGAGGAGTGAGCCCAGTGCCTCACACATGCTAGGCAAGTGCTGTGCCACTGAGTCACAACCCCTGACCCATAACCACATGTTCTTATTTGGTAGTCTCAGAGACATGCTGTCTGTTAACACATTTACAATATATTCACCTTTTAATTTTTATAAACTGCTTCATACTGCTTCATAAACTGCTTTAATTTTTATAAACTGCTTCACTCTCCTAGAATGTGTGAGGCACTGGGTTCAATTCTCAGCACCACATATAAATAAATTAATTAAATAAAGGTCCATTAACAACTAAAAAATATTTTATTAAAAAAAAGAGTATACTTATTTGGTGTTTAGAATGAGTTTGTAAGAGGAGACAGTAATCTGATGTTTGAATAGTTGAAAGATTTTAATAAGTAATGAAAACAACTTAAACAAGCATACATAATAAAAAAGTTTTTCCCCAAACAAAATCATGTTTTTAAACCATAACTAAATGTTAGGAACTAAGACGTAAGAAAAGTCTATTCATTCAACAACCCACCCATTAGTGCATGTCATAGTCTAGGACTGAGGGATTTGAAGTGAGTTAATTGTATAAATATAGACTGTATCCTTAAAAAGCTGACACTACATGATGATAACCACATTATGTACCCTTGTGTCAAGCAAATACAATTATATCAAGATAATTAGCATAAGAAATAATGGGGTAGAGAAATTTAAAATTTTTCTCTAACAGAATTATGTTGAGCCATCAGCACCAGGGATTTGATTTTAAAAGTCATAGCTGGACATGGTAGTGTACACCTGTAAGCCTAGCTATTTGAGAGTCTAAGGCAAGAAAACCAAAAGTTCAGAGCCAGCCTGCCTAAATTAGCAAAACCCTATCTCAAAATAAAAAGGGCTGGGGATGTAGCTTAGTGGTAGAGCACCTGCCTAGCTGTGAGAGCCTTGGGTTCAATCCCTAGTACTACCAAAAAAAAGAAAAGAAAAATAGGGGCTGAGTATGTAGCTCAGTGGTAGAGCACTTGCTTAACATGTGTGAGGCCTTGGGTTCAATCACTGGCACTGAAAATAATAATGATAAAATTTAAAAAGTAACAAACCAGAAAATGTTGGAAAGTAGCTGCAAGAATCTAGACCATCTGGGCTGGGATTGTGGCTCAGCAGTAGAGCACTCGCCTAACATGCATGGGGCCTTGGGTTCGATCCTCAGCCCACATAAAAATAAATGAATGGAATAAAGGTATTGTGTCCAACTACAACTAAAAATAAATAAATAAATATTTTTTAAAAAAGGAGTTTAGGCCATGTGATCCAGGTCTTCTCAGTGATGACCATGATGCGAGTTTGTCAAGGTGCCTGCACCACTGCCCACACTTGAGCTAAGAAGGATCAAGACAGGCTGCTGTGAGGAAGAAGCTGGGGTGGGATTTGCAGAACTACGATTCTCTGTGTATATTAAGTGACCAAAATAAGCCCAAGTGACGTTGCACTGGGTGTACAGAGCAAGGACCTACAGTGGATTGAATCTGCTCTGTGTTGGAATTTTGTGGCTGGAATTTTCAGTCTTAGACATGAAACCAGTAAAAGTAACAGAAAGGATTCTTGCTTCAGATGACTGATGTTCTTCAAGACTTTCCAGTTAGTCAGCGGTTTCTCACTGAGATGTAACACTAACTTCTTAAAAAGGTTTATTAAATGAGCGGAGGTGTAGCTCAGGGATAGAGCACCTTGCCTGGCATGCACAAGGTCCTGGGTTCGAACCCCAGCAACACAAAATAAATAAACAAATTAAATCCTGACTCCTGGACAGCCTGGCTGGTGTGATGCAAACTCAGAATTCTTTTCCCATGAGCTTCTCTTCCCTGCAGCAGGTTTGGGTATAAAAGTTTTGTTCCCAGAACAGCCTTAGAGCTATGGTTACCACAGGAAGTTGTCCTCTGCTATAAGTTGTATTTACTGCAAAAATGTCAATACTTTTTTCTTTTGTTCTTTTTAGTTATACATGACAGTAGAATGTATTCTGGCATATTATACATACACAGAGTGTCACTTATTCTAATGAGGATCCTATCATGGCTGTCATGATGTGGAGTTACCCTGGTCGTGTATTCAGATAGGAGGCTGAATACATAGCATAAGAAATAATGGGGTAGAGAGATTTAAAATTTTTCTCTAACAGAATTATGTTGAGCCATCAGCACAACATAATATGTCCGATTCCTTCTACTGTCCTTCCTATTCTCCTCCCTCCTCCCTTCCCTTCATCCCCTTTGTCTAATCCAAAGGACTTCTATTCTTCCCCTTCCCACCCTCCCTTGTTTGGGGTTAGCCTCCATTTATCAGAGAGGACAACTGGCCTTCGGTTTTGGGAGGATTGGCGTATTTTACTTAGTATGCTATGCTCCAGTTCCATCCATTTCAAAAATGTCAATATTTTTACCTTCCCTGTTTTTCTCCCCTAGGCCTTTAACAAATACAAGAGAGAAGGATTTTGCCTTCAGAATGTTGATAAGGCCCCATTGGCTAAGAGAAGGAAAATGAAAAAGACCAGCACCAGTACAGAGACCCGCAGCAGCTCCAGCGAGAGCTGCCATTCTTCCTCCTCCCATTCCCATGGCAAAACCACACCCACCAAGACCCTGCAGCCCAGCAACCCTGCTGATAGCACTAACCCAGAGAGCCTCTTCCAGTTCTCGGACTGAGAGACCGACATGTGCATGGTAGGAATGTCCTCCGTGGCCGTGGCACCTTGCTCCCCCTCAGCATGATCCTGAGGTGGTGGTCTGTGCTTTAAAGAATTTGTCCCGTTGGTCTCATTGGGATCTGCTCCTAGTGAATTTTTTCAGGAAAACTGGTTATCCTTGAACAAGAGCACTGAACAGGGAATGTCACTGTGAATGGAGCATTTGTGATACCCTTAACAACCTAGCATGATACCAGCAGGATGATTCTTGAAAGGGCAAAAGTTTCTGTACATTTACTAGGTCCTGTTAGATGACGCTGCCTACAATGTCAGTCACAGGTTCTCCGATGTCTGCCAACAAGACTTGACGCCTTTCACTGGGCCTGATGGACAAGGTGGGTTTTTAAGAGATTTGTACCCTTTGGATAGTAATTTAGCAGAGCAAGAGGTCTGTTTTCAGAAAAAGATTCTGTAATGAATTTTGTGTGTGGCATATACTTATTTCTTGAGAGAGAATTTTAACTTATTGTTTTTATTTGATGGTTATATATGATAATAACTTGCTATTCATCTTTTTCTAAAAAGTTAAAAAAAAAAAAAGAAGTTATTAGAACTCGAGGTCCCATGCCTTGTGTTTGGGAGCCACGTGAGATGCATGCTAAGCTGTGTATGTTTTTAATTTTGCACTGCCTTTTCCTGGTAATTAATTTTAAAGATCATTGCAAAATATTAAGGTACATGTCCCTTTCTTTGTTTTAAGTAATATTGCACTTTATAGAAGAGTGTGAATAAATCAGTCTGTTTTATAAAGTGCACTGTTGAAAGCATATGTACTGTATGTTTGCTGGTTTTTTTTTCCATTATCTACTTTAAATTTGTCCTCACATCCCTCTTCTGCTTTGTATGCAACAAGTAGAATGGGGTGCTTTGTATAATGTGTCATTAGCCACTTATGCACCAATCTGAGGGAAAACTAAAGGGAAATTTTACTCAACACTGTGCTTCGTATGTGTACACTGTGTTGTGCTACAGTGAGGTAATCCCTCCTGTAGTCAAATATTATGTACATAATATTTTAGAATCATACCTATGACTTGTTCTGAAATTTTTCTGTTGAATTTTAAATCCAGAAAGCATTTTATAAACTTATGCAGAGCACTTTTATTGCTCAAAAGTTCTGAATTCATACAGAAAACAAGTGCTATGCGATGAAGACATTTCATTAAGATTGCTGCATTTTAAAATAGAATTAATTCATTCCCTATGCAAAAAAAATTAAGTAACAGGATTTGTACATTATGTTTTCTTTTAAAGCCATCACATAAAATGCCAGGACTGAGAAAAGTGATCTTTGCTATGTTTACAGGAATCATGCTTAATAATGATCAAGATAATGCCCAACATGTTTATAGTTTTTGTTAATGATAACCTCTTGATCATGGGTTTGGAATTTGGGCATGATATTTATTTATCCCTTTCCTGAGGTAATAGCAGCATTAATTTCAACCAGTTATAAATACTAAAAATATTGCACTCTCTGTATTGGTAGCATATTTATTACTGAATCAATGTGTATACTAATAGCACAGGCAACAAAAATGGCAAATATTAAAATATTTTCAAAAAATTATATTATCCTGTTCACATTTTTTCCATGATGGTTTTGAGTTTTGGGGAATAACTTTATACTTTTCACTGGCGCAAATGACTTCATAATTCTCAAGGAGTCAATGAAAGTTTTGTACTTCTTTCAGTTATTCCTAGTAATGATGGGAAATTTTGTGTGAATTATTAACAAACTATAGCTAATTTATAAAATGTGATGCCATCAGGTACATATTTATAATTTTTTAAAATGTCTGTTTATTTTGAGCTTGGGTATACTTATATTTGGAAATGTGTAACTTAGCTCTTCAAGTCATCTTTTAAACTATGAATCCTGGTAGAAAATATGAGTTGAAACAGAAACTAAAGGGACTATGTTTACAAAAAAAAATGATCCAGAAAAATGCTTCAACAGCACACCCCAAGATTGATCATGTGGTTGACTCTGCAAATGTTGGAATGGACACGTTTTGCTCTCATTTCTTCTCCCTACGAATTCTCCTGGAGGACTTGAACCAACCCTGAGACCAGCAAAGGTGGGCAGAGTAAGAGGAGGGAGAAAGGATGTGGCTCTCCATTAGCTGAAGAGCTTGCCTCAATCATCCAGAAGGGCTTTGGAAAAGACCTTGGAAAACACACAGTGTGTGCTCTCATCAGGTAGTGTCATCCTCCCCTGACTTATCAGTACCCAAAAGATGGCATTCCAAGAAGCACAAGTCACTAAGCTCTCCTTTGGTAACATCAAAATTCAATGGTAAAAAGAGAGAGAGAGAGAGAGAATTTTTTAATATTTATTTATTTTTTTAGTTCTCGGCAGACACAACATCTTTGTTGGTATGTGGTGCTGAGGATCGAACCCGGGCCGCACACATGCCAGGCGAGCGTGCTACCGCTTGAGCCACATCCCCAGCCCAAAAAATACTTTATATAAAAATATACAGTGTAGGACTCTTTTGTGATACTAGGAGTTAAGCAGAAGATCTAAAAAAATACAAATATATATTAAATTTTCTTTATGACATTAACTTGGAGGATAGAGCCAGTCAACCCTTCCCTTCTTCAGTACTGTTGTGTTGTATATGACTTAGGCCAGCATACATCCTAAGTCAGATATTTTGTAACTATATGTCTAATTCATTGGGAGGCAAGTAAGGAAAGGAAGGTAGGTAATGGAGGAAAGAAATTAAGATCAGTTCCTTGTAATTACCATGCCAGACCTGTGGCTGAATGAATTAAACTGGCTATTTTGAAATTCACTAATTCTCCCAAGCCCTCTGATCTACTGGGATAGAACATATAATAAGAAACCCACTGATAAGAAATAAGAAACCCACTGATCTATTGGGATAGAACATCAGTCTTCCAAATTAATTTCAACCTGATTGGGAATTGCAGTTCATTTATTTAAAAAAAAAAACTGCCTTTTAATTTTTTCTTTTAGATTATTGCTAATTTCTTGAATAAGTATGTAAAGGACTATATTTTAATTATAAATTATTTTAAAGAATTTTACCAGGATAAATAATTGGTTTGTTGTTGTTGTTTTCCTTTTCAAATGAGGAAATTCTCTTGGTTACTCACTCTATACTCTCTTTGTTTTTTGAAGTATGTACTCAGATACATTATAAAAAGTATACAATTTATTATTTACTTATTCACTAGGCCTCCAACTTGCTATTATTATACTTACTAAGAACAAGGTACCTTACAATGTTGAAAATTGCTAAGTTATTCCAAATTATTGGCTCTCTCTCTTAGACCACCTGATGACTTTACATGTTCTCTCAGTTACCAATAGCATGAGTAGACAGATGTATGTGGGAACACTTCTCATATTCCTTAAAATCTAAGCAAGTTAAATTTTCATGTACCATTTACATTATGTCAAAATAATTGTCTTATAGATGAATTATCACAACAATGAAATACCATTTTAACAACAGAGTTTTTAAAATATTTAAAATATTTTTTAGTTGTCAATGGACCCTTATTTTTATTTTAATTTATATGAGGTGCTGAGGATCAAACCCAGAGCCTCACACATGCTAGGCAAGCACTACCACTGAGCCACAGCCCAGCCCAACAATGAAAGATCTTAAAATGATGATATTTGGTCTCTTACACCTTCACACCCCAATTTTTCTGGCCTTTACTTAATTACACCCCACATGTACAAAGTAAAATGAATCATACTTTAAAATTCACAAAGCTTTCACTAGAATATCCATTGTCACTTGATCTGGCACAAAAATGAATGTGGTAAGCTCTAATGAAATTTGGAATTTAAATGAGTCATTGTAAAACTCAAGAATGAAACGGAAAAGACAAGATAAACAGAGGAAGTATGTGTCAAATAGTTTTAAGAATAATGGGCCCAAAGAAAATAGCAGCTACAGCATCATAAAGGTTTTATTCACTGTCTTGTGAAGTAACTTCTCTCTAAATCGAGACATTCTTTAGAGAGAATATTTTCCTTCTGAGTTGTTCTTTAAATCTTGTTTCTGCAGGGAGAAAAGCGTGTTTTCGAGGGAGCATTGTCTAAAGAACTTCTGATGAGTCTCACTTCAGTCCTACCTTCAGATCACTTACCTTGGGGCTTTCTGGATAGTTCTGAGCCCTCTTCTTTGTCTGCCCAGCTCTCCCTCCAAATGCTGCTTCTCCTACCCAAGGCTGCTGTCATCCTGCTTCATGAATTTGTGAAGTAAGATGCCAGTATTTTCACACTCTCCTATGAGACTGAAAGAGTTAAGAAACTCCCAGATGCGTCAGGGTCTCTGCACTAAGGCACAATAGGTGCTGTTGATCAAGGCCATTTCCTGTCCTCCATCACTTCTGATCATGCTCACCAAGCTAACACTTTGCATTCATAAGGAGACTTAAGTTTAAAAACAAGATTCTTGGCAGTTCTTCATCCTGCTTAATTTTCTTAGTACATTTCTGCTGGGAGAGGGGGAAGAACATTTTGTAATATTTTCCTAGTTAGAATGCTGCTTGGCCAATTGTAAAGCATTAATTATTTCAAATGAGTAAAATTTGTATTTAATACAGCAGCTAGTCTCCACAGCACAGGAGTCTGGGGGATATCGACCATTATTCCATTATTCTTTCCTATTGTGTGACACTTTTGTTTCCATTGTTCTTTTCCTTTGTATATTTTGTCTGATTTTATAAAACGTCTCTGCTTTAAAAAATCCAGTTATTCTTGTCCATTCGCACAGTAAGCAATTTTTATCTTTTTATTTGTTTTAAAGTCTTCCTATATTAAAAATGAGAGAGAAGATGATGATGATGATGATGATGATGATGATGATGAAAACAAAGAACAAAGAAAGAAATTCCATGACTGAGTAAGAAAACTGAAATTGTATGAATGGAATACTGTGGCTTTATTTTCTGACACTTTTCCTTGTAGATAGATTGGAAAAATCAGTGTTCCTCTGGTTTGTTTTAAAATCCAGTTAGGTTGAGGCACTTGACATTTTAACTGCAGTTTTATTTTTAACTTCATAAGGGGCTGGTGATGTAAAATGAGCTGTGCTGTACTGGAATGAATATGTGACAGTTATTCTCATTAAGGACCTATGGCTGTGGTAGGTACTGGATTATTCATAATAGTTTATTGAAGGGACTCCACTACTATCTGACTTGCTAAGATTATAAGTGTGTATAAAAGGAATAATTAAATGTACAGAAATGCCCAATCTTTTATTGAAAAAGAAGGGAAATAAAAAAACACTGTATCTCACAAAAAGTGCTTTAGTATTAAAGTTTTGAAAAATATCTCTAAAATTCATGCACTGGCATGAATTTTTATTTAAAGAGACTCAACTACATAAACATATAAGGAGAGGAATTTTAAGATTGACATTTAAATATACAGCTGGTGTACTTCTGTCAAAAATTTTACGTGTCCATATGAAATTGAAACTTGTTGAAAATAATCTAAACTTCAATGATCTATATAGCTCTTCTTCCACAACTGTACATAAAGACAGCATTTGTCTTACTAGAAGACCAGTGGAAGATAAGATGAAAACGTTGTTTTCCTTCTGTTCTGAGTGGGTGGTTATTAAAAATATAGCCCAGCCTCAGAGGAAGGAGCCCGTTCCTCCCCACAGCCTCCGGCTGACTTCTCTGCCTGTTGGTTCCTTGCTCGGTGTGTGTGCTGTTTCTCTCGTTGTTTTTCTCTTTTCCAACGCTAAGTCCATCTTCATTCCTGTATCCCTGCCCTGATATTTCACTCACTGCTTCTTACTGTGTCCATGTACTGCCTAAGATTTATAGGTTATAGTTAAGATCACTTAAATAAAGACTGGATTGAGCCAGAGAAGGAAGTTATTTAACATGTCTCTTTAGGTTTTATAAGGTGGTCCTTTTCTTCCAAGTGGCCTACGGGCTAATTTCTCTTTTCTGTTTCTCTATTGACATGGTCAACAGGACCTGTCCAGGTGGAATATTAAGATTACATGTAGGTAGTGATCATGCTTTTTAAGTTTTCAATGCACATAACGTGAAGTTCACAGGTCGTAAGTGTCCGGCTCAATGAGTTTTCACATGTACATGCATTCATGTCACCATCATGCAGTTCCAGAGGAGGCTCCCGGTCGGTACTCAAACTCTTCTGATTCCGGCTATGTTCTTGACTTTCCTATAAGGTCTTCTGTTTCTGGTTTTATCAGATCCACATGATGTCCGTGAAATATATCTGTGCTACACCTACTAGCAACAGTAGTCTATTCTTTTATTGCTGTGTAATACTCCATCAGATGAGTACATCACATTTACTTATCTATTCTACTATTGATGGACATAAATGGAAATTCTTAATTAGTAGTTCTTAAATATTTTTTCCAATCTGTTTTCTGTTCTCTTTCTTAAGATTACCCCAAACCTTTTCACCATGTTTCAGATTATCTTAGCATTTCCTGTGCTTTCCATCATTATTTCCCTCTATGCCTCAAAAAAAAAAAAAAACCAATAAATCTGACTGACCTGTCTTCTAACTCACTTGTTCTCTATATTTATTGATACTTTCATACACTCCAAGTCTCTACTGAATTTGCAGTTTTTTCCTCTAGTTTCTTGAACATATTATAAAATATGATCAAATATGTTTTTCTGAAAAGCCCTAAGTCTGAACTACAGCCAGTGGCTCATTTCTGTTCCCTCCAGTTTCTCTTGGTTTTAGTCTCTCCCTGATTCCTCGGCAGGCTGACCAAGTCTGGCTGCCCACCACGTGTCTTGCATTGAAGATGGCAGAGGCTGTGCATGGTGGTATCTTCCCTGGAAGGTTGTTTTCTCCATCAGGCAGACAAAATTCAGGCTGATCACCACATCCTCTTGAAGACTGACTTTATTGGGGCTTTTGCATATTTTAGTTTCCTTGCTCCTAGCATGTGGCCTCTCTGGGTTCCCAACTGAAGATCTGCATTATTTTATCAGAGCCACTTCACCTTAGTGGCCCTGAATTCTCCCCTTGGTCTCCTGAGTGCCAAGAGCTGCTAATCCCTCTGCCCAGCTCTTCAGCCTCCCAGCTGCTGTTTTGCTGGGTTTCTCGGGGTCCCACCTTGGGCACATGGGTTTCAGATTGGATATCGGAGCAGGGCTTTGAAGTTGACTTCCTCGAGGTCTTTTCCTCTGTGGGACTTGGCCTGTCACATCCTAGCTACTTTCACAGCCACGCTCCAGCTTTTCTCTCTTAACCAAGCAGGGTTGCTGCTGTCTGCCAGGTGTCCTCCTCGTGCTGGGAGCTGGCAGTGCCTTCAGAGAAGTAGAAGTCTGGGCTGGGCTGCCCTCGGGGAGCTTCCCAGGGCTTCTGCCTGCATTGGTTTGCTCCCTGGTTCCTGTGAAAGATGTTTTCTGTTTGATTTTGCTTTCAGTTGTTTCCAGGGGGAGGGCTGGCCCAGTCACGGGCTACTCTAATTGTACCAAAGCACAAAGCAGTCTCTTTCGGTCATCATTTTCATTTCCCCAGGGTGGCTTCTGGCAGAGATAGCCTGGTTGTCACAAGTCATATCAGAGGCCCCCAAGCCCCTCTCCCATGCCCTACATTTGTTCCTTCATTGAACAGTTTTTGCACACCTGCTTCATGCCAGATTTGGTTCCAGACACAGGCAATAAGGTAAGGTCAGCTCTCTGTCTCCTTGGAACTTATTGCCAACTGTTTATAAAAAGACTAATAGTTTCTGAGTCGAACCTGTAGTAACTTAAATACAGACTTTTCCTGTGGGGTTATGAGAAGGACAGAGACCTTCTACATGATTCTGTCTTCAAACTTCATATCAACATTTTTATTCTTTTTAAAAATGTGATAGATTCACCCAGTTCACAGATTACTGACAATACATCTATCCTTGTCCAACCTTTTGAAAGCTAAAACATGCTAATCCATATCTGTGAGTCACAGCATCATACAGACAAGAGAAACACATGAAAAACTCTCTTTGAAGCACAGTTATTGTACAATTTGAGTTAAAACTCTAGGAACTAAGTTATGGGAAATCAGGTCTTTCTGTGAGTGCTAATGTGAGATCTAGTGAAGAATCGGCATACTTCTGGTTTTCCATCAGTGTCCTCGGTCTTCCAGAATAACGTCACAGTTACCAAGAGAAAATACAACCTAGATACATATCACTCTGAAAACACATAGTCAAATCAAGAATTTTATTCCTCCTGTTTGATATTCTTTCCCACTTCAAAAACTTTGTCCAGTGGATCATTTTTGTACTCCAAAGACAGATTCCAGAGAGTCTGTACTTCTGATTACAGTCTGTTTTCATATGATCAAAGACAGGGATAGAACTAGACAGCCATCATACCTGGAAACTGCATGATACTAGAATGCACCAGATCAACCACCCAAGCACCTTTGTTTGGAGTCCTTGGAATTACAGCCCTTTGGGAAGAGCTCAAGAACTCTAGCTAAACTGAAAGAAGCCGGACACAGAAGGCATCATCCCATTCATATGAACTGTCCAGAACAGGTGAACCCATAGAGACAGAAAAGACTTGTGGTTTCTACAGGCTGCTAGGAGAGGGAAATGGGGAGTGACTGCTTACTGAATACAGGTGATGGGGTTTGGGGGTGATTCAAATGTCTGGAATTACATACTGAAAAACCACTAGTACACTTAAAATGTGTGTTTGTTTGTTTGTTTGTTTGACATGGGGTGGTGCTGTGTTGCCCAGGCTGTCCTTGAGCTCCTGGGCCCAAGTGATCCTCCTGCCTCAGCCTCCCAAGTAGCTGGGACCACTGTGCTTTCCACCATACCCAGAGTGAAATGATAAACTTCATGGTACATGAATGTCATCTTAACTTTCTAAAAACCATATGCATGAAAAAGAACCACTAGCTAGAAAGAATGCAGTTCTTCTGAGGAAGTCTTTTCTATCACCCTGCTGTTCCAGCCCCCCATTCTTTGGCAGCAATTGCATGTGAAGCATGCTTGATATCATGATGGAAAGTGTTTCAAGCAGGAATGAAGTTCTTGGGTACAAAATAATTTTGTTTCTTGCAAATAACACCGAGGTTCCAGCTTCACAGAGGGAACCTCCTTTGGGCCACTTTTTTCCCCAGTGTTGAGGGTGTGTTCTGATGGTGCCCACATCCAGCTTCTTTTTGCGGCTGTGATCTAAAGGTTAATCCCTTCCTTTTGGTTGCATTGTCCTAACAGGACCACTGGGGCTTGTTTTAGACACACTTTTCTTTGGTGAATGCTTTTCTAAAATCTCTCTTATCCCACTTAGATTAACATCCTCTCAGGAGCAGGCCCCTCTGCTCAGCTAACTGAAATATTTTATTTATTCATGAAGTCGTTTGTAGCAGTTATCTTTTAATCAAACAGTACCTTTGAAATACCATAGAATTAATCCTACTCATGATTTCTCCATTATACTTAAGTCAGAGACTATATTATCTCTTCAAGATAGATTTAAAGTATCTTTTTTCCTGAATAGTTTTTATGCATATGCATTGAACGCATAAGTTTTATCAACACAAGAATAAATCTTTTTATTCAGTGATTGATGGATAGCTCTATCTCAAATAACTGCCTTTGTTCCTGGCAAAAGCAAAGAAGAATTATCCTGGAGAAAAATAATTAGGCTTTGAAAACTTCAGACTGCTTTTATAGCAAATGTAAATAGAAAATTGTTTCAAACTGCAAATTGCTTTACATAAAACCTTAATCTGGAGGATGTATACTACAGTACAATAAAATCAGTACTTTTTATAAATTTTGAATACCACGTTTTAAAGGCATTTTTTAATAGTAGATAGTGGTTGAAATTTTTTCCTTAATATGTTTAAACAAAGTGCACCTAAAATTGTAGGAACTCAGATAAGTATTTTGTTGCACTGTTAGTCATAGATCTTTTGGGGGCTGGGAAGTTAAAGATGCATTGTAGTTAAGTCAATATATGTATATCTTTGATTTTGATATATTTTTTTGGTATTTGAGTAAAGTCTATACTGTGAAAATAGTCCAGATTTTTTTTTTTTATTTCATTATCCTTGCTTCTAAATCTGGTGTCAGGATAACCAAATCCTGCTTACCTAAAAACCCAGAAAGCATTTTTTCTAATGGTGAATACATTGAGCAAAAAAACTTTAATCATTAAAAGTTCTAATTAAATTTTAAATTGTCATTATTTGAATCATATGTATATTATGAAACCTAAAAGGAACAAATATTGGGGACTATTGGAGTTAACATGTAATCTTTATTATTTAGGCATTTAAAAAACTAATTTTTGTGCTGGTTTCACATTAAATATTTTGAATGTTTGGTTATAGCAGTTGTAGTAAGAGTTTATTTAGAAATTATAAAATTATACAGCACTTAGTTCAGGGAGACTGGGGTTCTAGTGTACATCAAATGCTAGGTGAGAAGGCTGGGAAACAATGTGTCGATTGTCCTTTAGAGGAACAGGTATTGGGACATCACCTAGCGTTGGTGTTCAAACTCCAACCATTGTTGGGAAATGATTGTACCTGGTTTTGCTAACTGACCCCCATCAGCATCAACAAGTAAATTACAATAATGTAACACAAACTGTGATAACCCTGCCTCCCACCGAAGGGAAGCTGTGCTGACCTTGCTGCTGTCCAGGTTACAGTATTGAGATGAGTTGCCAGAGCCCCCACACCCTCAGCAGCAATTGCCCATGTGTACCCACCAAATTATCTACCTTAAACCATTTTCTGACCAGTTACATCACCCTCATAGCGGTCCAAGGTGACTTGTCAGCTGAAGAATTCCACCCAGAATGAATGTATTTATAGAGAAAAGATCTGTACCCAGCGCCCTTTGTAAAATCTTCAAACATGTTTATTTCTAACCAAAACTTTGTTTCTGATTTCCAAGGGCTAGAGCTGAAGGTGTTTTTATAGCCTTTTGGTTGCTGGTTCTGTTAGTTGCCTGATAAGCAGGAGCTAATTAAAGGTTCCCAAAACATGAAAGGAGCCTCTACGTACTGGGACACAGGGCCGCCTCTGACGCAGGTTCTCCTGTTAGAATGTGCCTCTGCTCGTCAGTGGGGTAGATGCTCCTGTTGGCAGAAGTCGCTTGTGTTGGCCTTTCATTGATGTCCCAGCTCTCTGCCTGGGTGGTGAGGTTCTTTACCCGCCTCCCCCCTTCCTCTCTCCACCCTCCCCCAGTTTTTATTTTTAAAAGCAGTGTTACAAAGTGCATTTCTGTGAGTCCATTGACAGGGCTCCATTATTTTAGATGGCAGTTAGAACAGGTCTTTGACCCCTTTGAAAGCCCTTCAGGACAAACCTTGACAAAGTCACTCCATGGACATGAATCTTATTTTTATTTGCATGGGCTTTTTTTCGAATCCTTTCTGGAAGAATATGAGACATTCTTACAATATAAGGAATAAAACTGTTCTCACATCAAGGATCGGTCTATTTTGTATCTTCCTCTTATGTGCCATCTGCCATTATCTCTATTAACTCCCCCCTCCCCAAGGCAATGACAAGTTTTGCTTGATACCTCCAACATTTAGAAAGTAGTAGCTTTCCTTTACCTTCTTTCCTGAATTCCATATTTATATGTTTTATGGAAGATTTTTAAAGTAGATTGATTCTAACAGGGCTAGAACCTTGAAATATTAAATATAACAAACTTTTTCCCTCTTCTGAGGTTATTTAGGAGAACTACATGTAATGTTTCTTTTGTTGCTGTAGATATGCACTTATTTTAATGTCCTTGAAATGCTTTATTATAATGATAATTGATATGGCTTTTGATTAAAAGTAAACTATCCCTGATAAATAATAAATTTTTATATTCTATTTATTGAAAATGTCCAGAATTCCACAGCTACTTGGCTTCAACCGTTACAAAGAGGCATGTACTTTTTCCCTTTGTGGACTTGAAGTTAGTTTACTTCTGGTTCAAGCAAGTCCGCATGAGTTTTATGTGGGCTTTAAAACACCCATGAATGAAAAAGTAAATGTAGGGGGCTGGGATTGTGGCTTATCAGTAGAGCGCTCGCCTAGCACGGACGGGACCCAGGTTCGATCCTCAGCACCACATAAAAATAAAGGCATTGTGTTGTGTCCATCTACACCAAAAAAAATAAATATTAAAAAAAGTGAATGTATTTTAGAAATGTAGTATTTTCTTCTTTGGAGAATTTGGCCAGAGAGCTTTATGTATGGGCTTTATTCTTAACAAAGCAGTAAGGGCTTACTTTTTACCAACTTCTATGTGTGTAAAGATGTACTGTTTGAGCTTTAAGAAAAGAATAAACTTGTCCATGTACAAACACCTGATATCTGACCTGGATTTGTGGGGGATTTCTTGGGGAAGTATGTTGTTGTTGTTGTTCTGGAATTAAGTTGGTTAAAATAAAAAAATGCACATCAGTCATTTTACATCTTAGAAGACTGGAGTTCATTGTGCTTGAATCAAGATGGCGGTGGCTGACTGAAGGTGAGGCTCGAGGAGGACGCTGGTCTGCTGTGCTCTGGAGAGCCCCTCAGAGGAGAGGGAAGCCACCCCTTAGGGCACGCTCTGATGGGCTGCTCTGCTTTTCCCCCATCACTCTCCCTGCACCCCTGGGTTCAGGCTCCAGGAGAAAAGGTCCTGAGCGGAGCAGAGGAGAGCGAACACATTGCCACCGCTCTTGGTGGCCTGCTCCCGGGCTCTGTGGTGAATCCCACCTACCTGACCTTCATTCCTCAGTCCACCCTCCTTCTTTCCCCTAATGGCCACATATCCCTCACACGTTGTCCTCTGAAGCTTGCCACAGATCCCTCAAGGCCAGCCTCTCTCAGGTTCCCTAAGAAACAGTCACCTAATTTATTCTGGAGGCCTCATTAGTTGATGGAATAGCACAGACTCAGGGACTGTGTTAGTAATGTATTGCTGCATAACCCCCCAAAAACTTGGTGACTTAAAATGAGAGGCATTTATTATTTCACAATTCCTGTGGGTCATGGATTCGGGAGCAGCTACCCAGGTGGTTCCGTTAGGTGGTAGCGAGCAATGAGCAGTGAGATGCCGGCAAGGTCACAAGTGTTCTTTAACTCAATTTAGGGTCCTTCTTTAAACTACTTTCAAAATAGGTGAGAAAACAAAGGATGGTAGTTAATTTAGAAAATAAATAGAAGCTAAAGGAGCTAAATGGGAAATATGTCAAGAGAAAACGATTAATGGGACTAGCTCTTGACAGGGTCCCTTGATGTTGACATAAAGCTATGAGTTATGGCTAGAAGTGTCTCCAATTGTCTGGGAAGGAAGGTTCCTTTAGTGGCGCAGGCGCACTAAGGTAACTTCTGACCAGCGATTGACCCCAGTGGCCCCATTAACATGAGACTGACTTGAATGAAGCCCCGCTCCCCTAAATAGGATGGCCACCATGACAGTTCCAGAGAGGCTACTAAGATCAAAAACTCCACCGCCTGATGTGAAGAAAGAGTTGACCATCTGAATGGCAAAGAGTAGAGAAGGCGGTCCCCAGGTCTCCTGGTCACCATCAAACAGTAATGAACTTGGGGACAGCATTTTCTCCTTTGTCATTCTCTGCTTGGAGACGGCCCACTCTCTCCCTTGAGAGTGCTTTTTGCTTAAGCCTCACTTTATTTATTTTCACCTCACTTTCACTCCTAACAAAGTTCTCTTGCATGACTTTTGGTGTCAGACTTTAAATCTTCTTTCATCAGAACACAAGAATTGAGGTTTGGAGTGTCAGCTCCCTGCTTTCCTGTGGCATTTCCAGCCCAGAGTCTCACGGCCTGCTGTCTAGATGGAGATATTGGCCAGGGCTGTCGTCCTTTGAATGCTCATCTGAATCTCAGACCTCAGAGACCGTAACCTGTACCCTTTACATCATCTAGAAGCCACCGACCAATTATAACCACACTTAAGGGGAGGAAACTTAGGCTCCATCTTTTATTTTTACCTAACTGTTTATTTTTTTGGTACTGGGTATTAAGCCCAGGAATGCTCTACCACTGAGCTGCATTCCCAGCCCTTTTCATTTTATTTTGAGACAGGGTTGGCTAGGTTGCTCAGGCTGGCCTTCAACTTTTGATCCTCCTGCCTCAGCCTCCTGAGTCTCTGGGATTATAGGTGTGCGCCACTGCACCTGGCAAGGTTCCATTTTTTTGAAGAGAGGAGTATGAAAGAATTTATAGATACATCTTAAAAGCCCCACAGGTCCTTACTCCTCCAACTGTGTGATGTAGTTTCTTCATCTCTCAAATGCAAACACGATTCCTTGATGAGTAGTTATGTGGATTCCAGATGACGTGACCCTCCTAGCACAACCATATCTGCCAGTGTTTAATGAGCGATGGTGGTTTTTCCATTGGCTCAGGGAGAGGACCTGGGCCAGAGTCTGCTGGCAGTGCCATGAGGATGTGCTCAGGCAGGACAGGGGGAGCGTTGGGGAGGGACAGGCAGCTCAGGGAGCTTCACCTGTCACCACGTCCTGTGCTGCCCCTGGCTGGGCTTGGGAATGTGCAACAGGGCGTCAGTATGAAGTGCCCGCCTTTCAGCTAGAGGCCACCACCGTCTCTCTGCTTCCTGTCCCAGATGGAATAATGTCCCCAAATATGTCCACATTGAAGTCGCAGAACCTGTGGACATTCCACTTTGTTTGGAGAGAGGACCTTGCAGCTGGGATTAAGGAAAGGCTGTCAAGGCAGAAGGCCATGTGCGATTGATTATCCAGGTGGGCTCACGTAGGCACATGGGTCCTTATAAGAGGGAGACAGGAGCTCAGAGCAGATACTCCTGGCTGTGAAGATGGTGGAAGCGACCCCAAGCCTAAGGACAATATGGTGTCTGCAAGTTGGAGGGGCAAGGAAATGAATCCTCCCCCAAGGACCCTCAGGAAGAAGACCTGCTGCCACCTGACTTGGACCAGTGAGGCTGATTGGACTCTGACTCCCCAGTTCAGAAGACTCCGCCCCAGATGACACAGCCTGGGTGGAACCTAGGCCCCCTCTGCCTGGCACATAGTCAGAGGACTGTCCTCCAGGAGAGGCGGGACACAGGTGTGGCCTCCACCACCATCCCCAGCTTCTGGGCCAGTACAGATACGGGTTAGAAGCTCCCTTCTTACCCCCAGCACCCCTCCAGGGATGGCACAGGGCACTGAGAACACTGGTCCCTGATTGCCTCGCCCCGACCCCTAGGGCCAAGTTCCATGCATGTGCCAGAGACAGGCCAAGGAGACCCAAGACACTGCCCCTTCATCCCTCCAAACACTCAGCTCGTAGGGGCAGGGTTGTCTGTCACTCAGAGGGAAGCATGCCACTGTCCTCAGTCCCCTCAGAAACCAGATTTCGTGGTTGCTTAGGATTGGGGGTTTGGGAGAATGGGGATGATAACTACAGAATACAGGGGGGTTTTGTTGTTTTTTGGTGACAAAAACGTTATACATTAGCTGTGATGATAATTGTACATGTCTGTGAATACACTAAGAACTGTGAATTGTGGGTGAATTGAATGGTATATAAATGATATCTCCAATAAGTCTATTTTTAAAATAGATTTTAAAATCAAAAGGCATAAATGAGGTTGTTTTTAGCCACTAGGTTTGTTGTAACTTGTTGCAGCAACTGCAGGGAAATGTATGCACCCCCGTCCCCATCTCTCTCCAGCCCTGACCCCACTGCTGGGTGTCCCCTCCACCACACTCTCCTTGCTGTTTTTCTCCTTGGCAATGCATCGCATTTGTCAAAGATGTATTTTTTACTTCTCTTGGGGACACAGCTTTGCATCACATGCAAATGAATGCAACACAGGGTCAGCTCTCAACAGCCAGGGATAATACAGGCCATCTCCCAGTTCTCCCCAGGGCAGCTGCTTCTCCTTCCCATCTGAGTGGCACACTCAGGGCCAGTGGCAGGATCTTTACTGGAGACATTTCATCCTGAGCTCCATCAACTAAAAGAATATTTGGGAAATGAAAGAAATGCATCCTGCAGCAAAATTGGAGGCCCCAGATGGCCAGGGGTAAGGCTCTGCCTGCTTCCTGGGTGAGTCTGGGCTCCCTGCAGCGGGGCCTGTACTTGTTTGTTTATGATTTGCATCAGGTTTGAAACTGCAGGACGTTTCTCTAGAGCTCTGTTTAAACTGCATGAATAGAAAAGAGCAAGGGCATTTTTCTCAGTAGCATCCGGGGCTCACTCTCAACTTCCTGCCATCCTGCTGGCACTCAGCTCTGGGTTTCTTTTCTCAGTGGGGATGGAGTACCACTGAGCTATATCCCCAGCCCTTTCTATTTTTTTTTATTTTGAAACAGGGTCTCACTACGTGGCAGAGGCTGGCCTTGAACTTGTGATCCTCCTGCCTCAGCCTCCCGAGTAGTTGGGGTCACCGGTGTGTATCACCTCACCAGGCTCTGACTTCTTATAGATCTAGCCGCCTTCCTGCCTCCGGAGTCCTTGCTCTGCACTCTGTTCATTCTCCTGTCTCTTTGTGGGCCCTCAAATTTCCTGCCCCAGGTGAAGTTTCTTTCACCACAAAGGATTGCCAGGGAACTGTGGGCTCTTGCACAACTCAAGGGGCCATGGCCCAGAGGAAGGGGCAATTGTCATACCCAGGATTACATGGCGAGGACTCCTGAGTGCGCTTCGGCTCTGACTGAGGCAGATGTGATTCAGAAGTCTCAGAGCCAGCCCCACAGGTTAACAGCTAACCCAGACATGTGCTTGGCTATTTATAAAGAAGTAATCCGCAGGGTTAAACCGGGCAATACCCCAGGCCATGGACCGAGATGCCGAATAGAGGTGTGGGGAGAAGGAGCTGATCTCGGGCCACTGGTCACCACAGAGGGGTGGCTCTGACTTGCTGCTACCCTTATTACCCATCTAGTTTAAAATGTTAGGTCACAAAAGACGCTGAGCCACAGACTCAGATTGAGTCAAGATAATATATGCCGAGCATCCGTGGATGTTTCTAGAAAATACTGACCATTTATCCCATCAAACATGCATAGTCACGGGTGATACAGCTGAGCAAAACCACCAATCAGTACTTTCCAAATTGTGCCCAGTGATATTCTGAGGCTGTAGCTGGCACTGATGTGAACGTTAAGAAATCACAGGACACAGCCTGGGGCCACCCCTGGTCCCTCCCATTGGGCAGTTTGGCTAAACCACGAGTGACTAAGAAACAATGTCTGGGCCAGCCTGGCAAGAAGCAGCAATCAGCCTGGGGAGGAAGGTCTGGGGGAAACTCTGTCTTAAAATTTCACCTTTTCAGCAAGTTCAATTCCCGCCCCCCACCCCGCCCCACCCAATATTACATGAGTTCAGGCCACTGGAAGTCAGATCTTCGGGCCCATTTCCTTATCTGTAAAGTAGGGATGATAATATGGCTGCCCTTTGGTCACTTTCTGCAGGCCCTCAGACTGCAGGAGACTAGAAAATCTCTCGGGGTAAGTCTCTATGGTGTGAAGTTTACATAATATATTTGAGTACTCTAAAATTATAGTAGCTATGAATAGATTGTGATAATTGAGGGACAGTCTGAGGTCACTAAGAGAAGCAGCTTAGAGGCAGGGCCTGAGCTGGAAGAACCAGCATGACATGCAGAAAGGATGCAGTTGACCTCAGCCAACCTCACAGCTGCACCTCCTTCCTGCTCCAGTGTGGTGCACTAGGATGAGGAAGGGGTGCGGGGGCCTCAGCTCAGCCTGGAGCAATGGCACACACCTGTGATCCCAGCTTCTCCCCAGGCTGTGGCAAGAGGATCACAAGTTCAAGGCCAGTCTGGGTGACTTAGCAAGACCCTGACTCAAAGTAAAAAATAAAAAGGACTGGGGATGTAGCTCAGTGGTAGACCACCCCTGGATTTAATCCCCGGTACCAAAAATAAAAAGGGAAAAAAAAAATAGTCCTCAGCTCAATATGCATGGCTTCCCAAATTACACATGGTGACCCATTTTGGGTGCAACAAATATAGTCAGAGTGATAATAATTATTAGTGATGCCATAACAATTCTCCAATATCTTACCAGATCAGACATAGAAGTCTGTGTTTAATTGTGTATCACCTTGAATTGCCAGTGATTCACAGGAGCACATTGATTTAGAGTTTGGGGCTCTTTAAAGAGGGATTTACACTGGAGGCCCCAACTATTTTCCTGGTGTCTTATTTCTTGAGCTTAGTGAGAACACACAGGTGTTTATCACAGTATTCCTAATACCTTTCCGCATGACTAGAATATTTCCTAATGACCTTTTGAAAGACAACATGAGCTGAGCCCCACCAGCAAATAGCAGCCAGTTCTTGGTTACACAACCTGGAGAGGACGATACCCCAATACCCCAGGCCATGGACCGAGATGCCATGAGAACAGATCTGCACATCAATTTTTTCATTAAACGCATGTAGAACATTCCTGAACAACTGATATTGGAGTCAGTCCACACTGAGCACACTAAATGGTTAGACAAGACAACCCAGGATTAGCATTTTAACCCAGATGACCCACAGGGTGCTTTGGTGAACTGTGCCAAATTCAGTTGGAGTGCTGTGTGCAGGCTCTCAGGCCTTTAGAGGCACACAGGCCTTGTGGAACAGAATCCGTCCACAGGTGCTCCTGAGCAGGTCCCCCTGTGCCCTATTCTAAATATGAAGAGAAGGAGATTCTAAGATCTCTGTTAATCTGACCAAGAAAGCAGAGAGAGAGGTCTCCCCGCTGTGGGTGTTCATGGCACCCTTGCTTCTGTTCGCAGTACACGCAACCCCAAGGCCAGCATCTCTCTCCTGGTCTGGGTTCTGGACAGTTTCCCCAGTATCCTTGAGTGCTGGTTTTCCAACTCTAATGGACATAAAAATCATTTGCTACAATCCCACTCACACAGTGACTTCAGGTTATCTTCAGACATTTTGTCGTGTTAAAAGGCACTTTGCCCAGTCTTTAAGGACAAAGGGGATGTTTTGGGGAAGGAAGGGTGAGGCTCTGGAATGGGCGCCTGTAAGTGTAAAAGCAGACCCGACTTCAGGCTTAGTTAATGTGGTAAAGTTTTTGAGCCCTCCACTGGAGCAGTTTCTGGTCAAGTCTTGCAGGGTGGTGCTGGGAAACTGGAGCCAGACTGGGGTCCAGGAATTCTGTCTCATGCAGGAGATGATCCTGCAGGAAGCTGAGCCCTGATTCCCAAGAGTCTCTGAGAGAAGAATCAAAGATCTCTGATTGCAGAAACCAAATGCCTCAGGAGCCTCTGGGACCCAAAAAAATCTGGCTTCTGGCCTCTTTCAAACATGGCTCTGCAGCTAAGGAACAAAGAGAAGCAGGCAGAATGAGACCTAATATTCCTAAAATGGCAACAGTTCTCAAACTGATTGACAGACTCATCTCAGTCCCAATCAAAACGACAGCTTCCAAGGTTTGCAAAAATTAAAACACCAATCCAAAGTTTTATTCAGAAATGTAAGGGACCCCAAATAGTCAAAATAATCATATAAAAGAAGAAAAATATGGTACACTCCTGTAATCCCCAAAACTCAGGAGGTTGGGGCAGGAGGATTGCCAGTTCAAAGACAGCCTCAGCAACTTAGCAAGACCCTAAGAAACTTAGCAAAACCCTGTCCATGCCCTGCCCCCCTAATTTTTTTTTTTTAATTAAAAGGGCTAGAGATGTGACTCAGTGGTTAAGCACCCCTGGGTTCAATGCCTAGTACCAAAAAAAAAAAAAAAAAAGACGAAGAAGGAAGAGGAGGAGGAGGAGAAAAACTATATTAAGAACTCACTTTCCCAACTTCAAAAGTTTTTCTGAAGCTACAACCATCACGACAATGTGATACTGACTTAAGCATAGCTATAAAGATCCAGAGTTTAGAAATAATCCAAAAGTTATGATCAACTGTCATGAGCAAGCTCTGTTGTTAACAGACAAAATATGTTGTCTTTTCACAATGTCAGAATTTTTTATTCCAATCTTAATTTCTAATATTTAAAATGCCAAAGTCACACATCACATTTGACACAATTATTTATCGTGTCAATGAAAGGCTAAGAAAGAATTAAGGCAACCACAGGGGTTGAGAGACTGGGCTGAGAGCAGATGCCTAAGCAGAGGGTCCCTATAGGTGGTCAGATAAGATTAGAACAGGCCCAGGAATTTGTTCAGGGCTCAGAGCTGTCAAAGTGCAGCAGCTTATTCTAGGCCAAAGTCCAGAAGGCACAGTGTCAGCTTGAGATGTCAGCTTGGAGTGGGACTTGCACGGTTTCACAGTCAGGAAAAACTGCAGTCTGCTGAAGTCTGAGGCTGGAGATCCAGAGGTTCATCACTGGGCTGATTTTCCCAGGCAAGGCTCTTGAGGAGTGACCAGGTGTTAGGGTTGGGGTGCCACCATATCCAGTCTCTGGGTGCCCCTCCTTTTCTGGATCTCGAGTGAGGGGGTGCATCACTGGGTAGTCTGGTGTGCTTGATAAGCTTGTCAACCTGGTTTATCTGATATGAGTTTGATACACCTCTGCATCCAGGTGCTTCTAATTAAGTCTCATAAATTCACACATATCCAGTGGCCATTCTCATTTGCACCATTATCTTATCCGTTTGTGCCTTATGGTTATGCCAGGAAGATGGTAGTTGCTTACTTATGCAAAACAAGGTATGGAGTCATTCCACCTCAGCTCTTAAACTCAAAATGGATTAGCTTATGGCAAACTACTCTTTACAAAACGGGAGAAACAAAGGTGCAGGCACAGCCTGAGAAACAGCTGTTCTACACATCGTGGAGAAACTCAGAGAAGAGCACATCTGTTGATTTTTGACAAAGACATTGAGATTATGCAATAAGGGAATGAGTAGTCTTTTTAATAAATGTGCTGGAAGAACTGGATATCAACATGCAAAAAAAAAAAAAAAAGAATTTGGGTCCTTACCTCACACCAATCACAGAAAATTATTTCCAAATGGACCACAGACCTAATCATAAAAATCCAGACTACAGATTTCTTAGAGCACAGAGGCATGAATCTTCATGACCTTGGATTAGGTAATGGTTTCTTTTTTTTTTTTTTTTTTTAAGAGAGAGTGAGAGAGGAGAGAGAGAGAGAATTTTTTGATATTTATTTTTTAGTTATCGGCGGACACAACATCTTTGTTTGTACGTGGTGCTGAGAATCTAACCCGGGCCGCATGCATGCCAGGCAAGTACACTACCACTTGAGCCACATCCCCAGCCCAGGTAATGGTTTCTTAAGTCTGACACCAAAAGCATAGGTGACATAAGAAAAATTTAAGATAAATTGAACTCCATTAAAATTAACATCTGGGGCTGGGGATGTGGCTCAAGCGGTAGCGCGCCCACCTGGCATACGCGGGGCACTGGGTTCTATCCTCAGCACCACATAAAAATAAAATAAAGATGTTGTGTCCACCAGAAACTAAAAAATAAATATTAAAAATAATTCTCTCTCTCTCTCTCTCTCTCTCAAAAGAAAAATTAACATCTTCACTTCAAGACACTATCAAAAAGGTAAAAAGATATTCCACAGAATGGGGAGGGGATATTTGCAAATAACATATCCAATAAGGGATTTGTATTTAAAAAATACAAAGAACTCTTATAACTCAATAATAATAATAATAATAATAATAATAATAATAATAAATAACCCAATTTAAAAATATGCAGAGAGTAGAGTGTGGTGGCGCACATCTGTAATCCCATCAGCTCAGAAGCCTAAGGCAGGAGGATCATGAGTTCAAAGCCAGCCTCAGCAATTTAGCAAGGCTCCAACAACTCAGTGAGACCCTGTCTCTAAATAAAATATCAAAAAGGGCTGGGGATGTGGCTCAGTGGTAAAGCGCCCCTGAGTTTAATCTTGTACAAATAAATAAAAATTAAAAAATGAGCAAAAGAGTCAGAATTATCCAAAGACAGGCAAATGGCCAACAGACACATGAAAAATTGCTCCAAATCATTAGTCATCAAGAAAATGAAAATCAAGCCTAGCTCAGTTAAAAAGTTTCTTTCAAGAGCAATTTGAATACTCTAACAATGTGTACAACTACAATAATAGCATGTGGTAACAACTCTAACCATATTTAATAAAGCTTAATAAGAAAGCTTAAAAAAAAAAAAGAAAATGAAAACCCAACCCACAATGAAATACCACTTCACATAGCGAACATGGAAGATGGGAGTGTGATATTACAAAATATATATTTGATCTTCATCCCAGTTTCCTGGCAAACACCACCGAAAATTCTTGAACTCCCCCCAGCGTTAAGTGTCTTTTGTGTGCTGATGAGTTGATTGATGGCTGAAGTGCCAAAAAGATGTTCTTCCTGGAGCTTGGGGACAGCTGAACTTGGAGCTTCCTCATGGAGGCTGTGACAAATCTGGTCCTATGCACCTCTTCATCTAAGTCCTTGGTCATACCCCTAAAATGAACCAGTAAATGTGTTTCCCCGAGTTCTAAGAGCCAGTCTACACATTATTGGAATCTGAGGCAGCCTTGAGGAACCCTGATTTGTAGCTGGTTGTTTGAAACACAGGTCAAATTACCTGGGGCTTGCACTGGTGTCTGGGTGGGGGGCAGTCTTGGGGACTGAGCCCACAACCTGTGGGATCTGATATTATGTCCAGGTGAGTAGTGTCCAAACTGAACTGTAATAGCGGAGACCCGGCTGGAGGCCACCTCAGAATTACTCGTGTGCTTTTTGGTGGGGGGAAATCCCACCCACTCTGAGGTCCCAGAAGTCTCCAGTGTGGGCTGTTGTGCTGTGACAGCAGAGGAGGAAGAACTGCTTTTCCTACAGAGTGGGGACGGGAAGCCTCTCTCATATAGTGCTGGGGAAAATGTGAAATGGCGCTGCTGTTTGGGAAGACTGTTTGCTAAGTCCTCCAAAGGTTAAACGTAGAGTCACCGTGAGACCCTACTATCCTACTCCTGAGTATGTGCCTAACCAACGTGATGCTGCATGTTTACACAAAAGCTTGTATACAAATGTACAGGGCAACGTGGAGACAGGGACTGCATAGGGACAGAGGGCAGTGTACCTGTGTGCCTGGACTCTTGCCTGAGAGTAGCCACCAGGAGACTTGGTGTGTGCCACCCTCAGCCAGTGCGGGACTTGCATCAGTGAGGTCAGGGTGCCCTGTATGTGTCCCCCCTGAACAGCTGCCGGAGCTTATCTTTAGCACAGGGCAAAATGCTGGAGGCGAGTACACCTAAAGCCACCGACAGTCCCACTCCTGCAAGTCACCAACGCAATGAGCTTCCTTATTTCACCTGGGGACCAGCCTGAGTCTGGTCAGAGCTGTCCCTCCCTTCCTAAATGCAAACCCTGGCAAAAGTCTTCCCTGACTCAACTGCATTTCCATTGCCATCTGGTCAAAAGCCCCCTCCATGCCCAGCATCAGTATGTCACCGAAAAAAATGGAAACAACCCAGTATCTATCAACTGAGGAATAGAGGAGCCTATGCGGTATCCATTCAATGGAATATTTTATTATTTGGCCATAAAATAGAATCAAGTTCTGATGCATGCTACAACATGGAGGAACCTTGAAAACATTAAATCCATAGTAACAAAAACCCTAGGCCTAGGGGGTTGGGGGGAAGGGAGCAACTGTTAATGACTATGGGGTTGACTGAATGCTCCAACTTTGACTCTAGTGATGGTTGCACAACTCTGTGAACATACTGACAACTTTTTTTGTTTGTTTTTTGGTCCTGGGGACTGTATACTGACAACTTTTGAATTGTCCACTTCACATGGGGAACTGTACGCTATGTGATTTATATCTCAATAAACTTTTTTCAGTCACACAATTCAAGCCTAGTACCCAAACGTTGTAGGAGGCGGGTGACCTCTCAGCAAGACCATTCCATTCAGTAAATGCTCTTTCATTCAAAAGCTGGATGGTGTGCCAACCACGTGCCTGTGACATGAGGAAGTTAAAGGGACCAAGACCCAGGCTGTCTGGAGAAGTAAACGTATCCCCAAAGCCTCCAGCAGGGGAGGGATCGTGGGCACTTGTTCCAGGAAAAACACAAAGGATAACAAAAATGACTAAAGGAAAAAGCTAGAAACCTCACCTCGCTCCTTCCCTGGGGTCTCTCAGAAGACAAGCCCACTGAGCAGCTCTAGGGACTGGAGCTAAGGCCTAGCCCCTGGTCACTGGCATCCTGGGGTGGCAGGGAGATGAAGCAAGCCCATGGGGTCCCGGCGTTCATGGCTGGGGTGACTGAGGGGGTCATGGGCAGAGGGGTTGCCCTGTAGGATGTTCAAGGGACAGACCTGGTCTGTGAACCCAGGATGGAAAGTGCTGTAGAGAGCTTCGTCCTGCTTCCCTGTCTTTCCAGATGGTGCTCTCAGGCTCTGTGTGCGGGCAGATGCCTCCTGGGCTTGTCCACATGCACCGGTGTCCACACAGCACTGTGTGAGGTCGATGGCTAAGGAGGAGGTGACAGAGATGCAGCCCAGTCTCCCGAGCTGGCTTTCTCCTGTCCTCGGGTTCACACGAGGCAGGCCTGACAAGGCTGAGGTATAGGAGCTTGTACGACCCCTGGCAGAAAGGTGGCCATCCCTGGGCTGCTGGCACTGTGCGGGGACAATGGACTGTTGGGCCCGCCCCGCCCCAACTTGCTTCCCACCATCTCGTGGCCTCTTCCTCCGTCCCCAGGGCTCCCAGGAATTTCCCCACAAGGGAAAACAGCAGCTTCCGGAGAGTCCATTCTAAGGTGGCAGAGATGGGAGGGCCAGTCCCTCTGGAGTTCCTCATGGCCACAGGAGGCCTGGATGTAAGAGCTATGTTGGGGAAGGGCAGGGGTACTTTAAGTTCCATCTTTCATTGAAAGAAGGTTTTTAGCCCTAGTTAAAACAGTGCAAGATAAAGGATAGTTTTCTAAGTGAGAGAAGCACCCTGAGGCTTTGTAATCAAACCAGAAAAACCTGACTTCTGTCTTCCCTAAAGTAACCTCCCTTTCCACTGACAGGATAGAAAACCCTGAGTTTCTTGAGTAAAATGCTCAGAAAGTAGCAAAAGGAAAGAAGTCTGACTTGCAAGGAAGCCTGCAGCTCTTCAGGGTTCCCATGACCCTCTAACTCCTGCAAGCAGCAAAGCTGCAGGATGCCCCCGCCTGACCTGGTGGTGTGACTCACTTCCCGCTGCCAACTTGTGACTTGGTCTAAAGGAAAACCTTGCTGCAGTGGCGGAACCTGGCCTGCTCTTCTCCACCCTAGGCCCATACCTTAGCCTGATGCCATCCCTCTACAGGGGCGCCTGTACCCTCTTCTGCCCAACTGGTCCTTGTTTCTACTACAGGAATCCACCTCCATCAGTTCAGTCTGCTACAAGCCACAAAACTTTACCCCCAGCTGATTCAGGTGAAAAGACACAGGGGCTCACAGTCTCTGGGAGGAGGGGCCCATTCTGAGAGTCCCAGTAGCAGGCAACAGAGGCAGGACTTGCCTTCAGGACTGGCAAGGAGACAAAGTGCTGCCACCCCAGCTGGGCAGGAACACGCAGGTGCACGGCCTGCCCCCCCATGCAGCTTCCAAAACAGCTGTGACCTGGGACGTCTCTAGAGTAGAATGGCTGCCCCACTCCTACACCTGGTCTCTGAGGGCATGGGCCTGGCCACACTGAGGCTATGTGTTCTCGGGGATTCGGACACAGCAAGCACCTGGCACTTTCAGCTTCTGCAGGAGGAGGCTTCTGTCTCATGAGGTGGGGGACTCTCACACGCAGGAAAGATGGAGATCCCAGGAGGCTATAAAGCATAACAAATGGCCACTCAGCTTCCTGTAATAGGGCCATCTCACACTGCACCTTCTGCTACCTGCTTTCCTTGGCCAGCCAGTCACCCAGTCTGCATACAGTACTTAGGACTGTATTTCCTCTGGGCCTTGGACTGCAGCAAAAGAGAGGCTGTCACCGCAGGTAGACATTTGGCTTTCAAAATGCCTTTCAAAAGACATTTGGGTGGGGTGAGGGCCAATGTCATGCCCTCAGCAAGAAACATTCAAACCAACTCCTTCCCCTGGAACTCATCAGAAAACAATGTCCCAGAATAGACAGTGCTGTCAGCTTCTTTCTGCTGACCACAGGCTATTCTGGGCAGTTTTCGAAAATGAAACTGATTTATTAAAAGCCCGTCACAGGAGGCAACAGGGCCCCATGTTGACTACTGCTATGCTGTGGGGAGTCTGGGGCTGTGATCCTAAGTCATGAGTGTGAGTCCCCAGAGGCTGCAGAGAGGCCTGAGCTCAGTTCTGTTGTTCCCCTTGCCCCACTGCCTGGCCACACAACCTGGTCAAGTCACTTGGGGTCTTCCGCCTCTGTAAAACAAAGCTGGGGTTGGCTGTTCCCATTATGGGGCGGGGGTCTCCATGGGGAAGTCAAAGGTGATTGATCAACCAGTAGAGGTTGACTCAGTGTCCTTAATCAATGTTTGGATTAAAACAAAGCAAAATAAACCTATCCTCCGCTTTCACCCAATGAGGGCTGCCCCCATCCACCCTGCCTCTCGGGTGGGTGAGAGCTCCTTGTTCTGGACATTTTCATTTCTCTCTGAAGGAAGAGACCGGGTCTGATTCATCGCGTCGCTCGCTGTTCCCAGGGTGGAAAACAACAACAACAAAAAAAAAACAAAAAAAAAAAAAACAAAAACAAAAACAAAAAAACCCTGGGAGAAAGCGGAGACCCGCTCCCGGCCCGGGCTGTCCTCCGGGCCGCCACCAGCGCCGCCACTCCGCCCCGGCGCCGAGTCCCGCGGAGGAGCCGCCAATGGTGCGCCGAGGAACTCCATGACCTCATCAGCAGGCTCTCCCATTGGCCGTGCGCTGGGTCCGCCCACTCTATTGAAGCTGCGAAGCAGCGGAGCCCGGCCCCGGGGCTGGAGGCAGATGGGCACCTGGAGCAGGTCTGCTGGTCTTGAAGGCATTTCTTCATCAACGGACCCCGTAGGGGGAATTTTGGGTTCTGACAAAAAAACGGAGACTGCCTTTCAACCAGCTAAAGTGCTGGTTTCCTACGCCGACCGGTGGCTGTTGTGCTACTGGGAAATAGCCGGCGCCTTTATCCCCCCCTTTCCTTTCTTTAAGATCTGGCAGATCACTTAACTACCCACTTATTTTAATGTTGTATTTCAAGGACTTTTCTCCTGCTTCTCAGTGGGCGAATTTTTCACGCTGGACCTTACTGTGGGCTGATAATCACCAACTCCTCACTTTTAACCTGGGAACTAATTGACTCCAGAGAAGGATTATGACTTTCACAAGGTCACACAGCAAGTCGGTTACAATCCAGGTCTCAGACACACGTACACACAGTGTGCTGCCCAGAGCTCAGAGGAGGAATGATGCTTGGTGGGAGAACCCACATAACAATAATGGATAACCTCAGTCTCCTCACATCCTACCAGCTCTCACCCTGATAGGAGAGAAACTAGGGCAGGAGCCCAGGGCAATCTAGAC
Organism: Callospermophilus lateralis; assembly: GCF_048772815.1. Lineage (NCBI taxonomy): Eukaryota > Metazoa > Chordata > Mammalia > Rodentia > Sciuridae > Callospermophilus > Callospermophilus lateralis. The sequence goes on from NC_135307.1 coordinate 15,000,156, forward strand.
TAGCACCCTCATTGTACCAATGAGGAGACTGGCAGATACCTCATTGACCTAAACTTCCTTATCAAATGATGACCCCCTCAAAACACACACACACACACACACACACACACACACACACAGAATGAGACACCTTCCTAGTCTCCAGGAAAAGGTCTGCGTAATCAGCATTGTTTTAGTGTTTCAAGAATTTGATGTGTGTGTGCATGTGTGTGGGGTAATTAAACAATCCAAAGCTCTGTGCTTTGTGGGGTCATATATATCTCCATTGCAACTGTGTTGAACAACAGTTTGCAGGAAAAATGACCAAGCTGTGGGGTTATTCTCATCTGATAGTCAGGGTGATCTGGGGCTGGATGTGTCTGAACAGTGAGACTCTATTTTAAGTCCAGGGTTTTTTGTTGTTGTTGTTTTGTTTTGTTTTGTTTTTTTAAGAACTCGGGACCACTCTGTTAAATGGTGAGAACTGGTGAGACCAGACCTGAATCCTTTTTCAAGGCTTAGGGGTTGCCTCTTCTAGGAAGACTTCTGTCTTAGTGCTCCTCTTGGGTAACTGCAGAGCTGTTGCTCACTTGGTCCCTTTCCCCTACAGGCAGGGAGTGGCTTGAGGGATGGAGGCATACTCCATACAGTCTTGGTCTACAGAGCCTGTATCTGCACATAGTAGATGATCAAGATGAACTGTGGAAACCTTGCATGCTAGTGGCCGTGAGCAGGGGGAGAGATCTTGAAATTCCTAACAGAAGCAGCTTCCGTGTCAGTGAGACTCCTTTTAGTGGTAGGTAAAGTGTTTGGAGTGAAAACTTCAAAACTGTTTGCTAATACAACTCCCAAGGGACAACCTGGCCCCTGTGTTTCCCTGGTTCCTGAGTTCGCTTTAAAACTCCTGATGTGTGAACCAACATCATTTGTGTGTGTGTGTGCACACTCATACTGGGGATCAAACCCAGGGCTTTGTGCGTGCCAAGCACACACTCCACCACTGAGCCATACCCCCAGCCCAGCTGAGTCATTTTAATCAAACACTCCATGTATTTTCTTCCATGTCTGGGCTGCTAGGAAACTCAGAGATCAGTCTGGGGTCCCTCTCAGGAGCAGTCTCCTCCTTTTTGGCAGTACAACCTTCTCCCCCACATCTGAATAGTTTTTGACCTCTACTTCGATGTTCCTTTACACACATGGGTAGGTGTTTTGTCATAAGCTCACTCTCTGCTTTCTGGGAGCAGGTAGACCAGGAAAGTGTCCTCAGAATGCTGAGTATGAGAAAAACACTCACAAAGCTTCCAGAATCAATTTGATTGCTATGGAATCCAAAGCCAAAGGAAGATTGGCCTGAATGCAGAAGAGAGAGAAAACCTCACAGAGCTGGTCCAGCCTCATCCTGGGAGGGGACACAGACTGCAACACTTGGACACTCTCCCCACTGGAGAGCTGGGCTTAGCAATGGGACAGGATGGCAACCTTCTGATGCTTTCTCCTCTCTAGTTACAAGTTCGTACCCACTAAGCACAAATGATTTTGGCTTTGCATGTATCATGATGCTGGAAGCAGGGTCTCCTGGATCTGAAAACTGGGGGTGGTTTTCAGCGTACATGGGGGTTGGCATGGGCTTCAAGCGGTGTCGACATAGTACCCTGGAGCACCAACACACTTCTAGACTTTCAAAGCTAAAGGCCACCCTCCAATCAGGGTTCCCACATGTGGGTCATGCCATGCTGGGGTCCTTCCTGAGTGGCCACAGCTTTCTGCATCTAGCTACCCCTGGCAGTTGACAAGAGGTGGTAAATTCAAAATACCAGCTCTGGTGCCTGCAATGACGTCACCCTGCAAGTTCCCCACTGGTTTGTCCCTACAGTGGAAACCAGGCTTCCAGGCAGCTTGTGAAGAAAGTCAGGGAAACCCTGGGGTATTGTAAGGGGGAGGGACACAGAACCATCTTGAATTCATCCCAAGAAACCTTGCTCAAAACAATGGCACCCACGTAGCTTTTATGAACAGCAGCCTTATTCATGGAAGCACACCTGGCATTGGGGTTTGATAAAGCTGCAGGATGGGCCCTGGGGACATTGCCATAACAGGGAGTATTACACACCAGAGGATAGGAGGAGCAGCTGTGTGCACCAACAGGACACACTCAGGAACAGAATGAGCGAAAAAGCAAGCGACAGAACCTGACACCATTTCAAGAAGCTCAAAAGCAAGCGAAACCAAGCAGTGCCTTGCATGGGGTTCCATGTGACATGCATATTACAAGAGGCTGTAAGCACGTTTGATGATAGAACTGGTTTAAAAACAAAGCAAGGGTACAGTAACAAGTAGCCGATTCTGGGGTAATCAGAAGTGTATTGGTGCTCACCTTATTGTTTTAATAATTAATTGTATATATTTCTGTATGCATCAAATATTACATAATTAAAACCCAGCCAAAGCAAGGTGGCCTCATTACTCACACCCCAGGCTTGCAAGCTCTGGTTTCCAGGCTCCCTGCAAGGATGCTGCAGCCAGGCCCACAGCACCAGCTGCTGAGGGTTCACACTTCTCAGGGCAACAAAGCGTCTCCCTGGCTTCGGCAGTCAGATGACAGGGCTGTGGTCCCAGCAGGGCACCGTGGAGGGTGAAAAGTAGCTGCTTTCTCTGCAGCATATTGAAGCCCCTCGTCTCTTCCCATTTCCAGGTTTTCAACTCCCCCTTAAGCCCAAAGCAGTGAGTGGATTCCCACTTTCCTGTGGGCGTATCCCCTGGGATGCTCAGACCTGAGCGCCTGTCCCGCTGGCCCACTGCCGGCCTCTACTCATTCACCCTCCAAATGTTTACTGAGCACTTACTGTGTGCCAGGCACTGTCCCCCAGGCTGGGGATGCAGCAGTGAACAAGACCACACAAAAACCCTGCCCTCAGGGAGAGTCTGTTCGTGTGTGTGTGTGTGTGTGTGTGTGTGTGAACCCATACAGCACAGGATGTGACAAAAAACCCATGACAGAGTAGGGGCATGTTGTCAGGGTACAGTGTGGAAGGAGTTTAGATAGGATGGTCAGGGAAGGTCTGAGGACATGACTTTGGGGCAGTGACCTCAAGGAAGGGAGGAGGGACCGTGTGGGTATCTAGGGGAAGAGTCTTCCAGGCCCAGAGAAGGGCAGAGGCCCCGTCTCCTCCCCATGAGCTCCCTCTACTCCACCCCACCCACAGTCTTCCTCTTTCTCTCTAGCCCTCTGCCCTCTGTTTACTTCCTATTCTCGCTGTGTTCAGGCTCTGGAAAGATGAGGCTTAGGAGGTTGGGAGGTTTCTAGAACACATTGACTAGCCATTAGCACTGACCTTTGGCCTGGACCTATAGCCCATCTCCACTGCTGCTGGCAACCCATCCTTCCCCACGGATCTCTCCTGAAGTCTCCTCTATTTGGCCTCTTTCCTGCCAGGTGCTGCTGGGCCTCAGCAGTGGATTTGGCCTCTAGGTTGGGATTTTTGCTTCCTTGTCAAACCTGTAATACCTGAATTCCTGGAGAATAAGATGCTGGCTTAATTACTATTATTAATATGAATGGCTTCCTACTCCTGAATTTACCTGAGTACCACCTGCAGGAAATTGTTACCTGAAAAACCATTCTGAGATTTCTCTTCACAGATCACTAGTCTCTCTCTAAGGTTGTTGTGGCAGCTGTCAGAGTAGCACTGATGGTGGGCAAGGACCAAAACATTGCTGAGGTGGAAATCAACCCAGAGATCACAGGGTCCACCTCTTAGGCTCCACATAGCAAAGATCCAGAAGGTTCTTTTTCTATGTTGGGTCAGACTGACAATGTTTGTCAGCTTCTGCTCCCAAGCCTATACCCAACAACCTGGGCACTCAAGCAAATGGGTGGACGTGAGGTGGAAGCCTGGAATGTGGTCATATCTTAGTGCATTTTTCATAACTATAAGGAAAAACCAGAGGCAGGCTACCTTTATAAAGAAAAGAGGCTTATTTAGCTTACAGTTCTGAAGATTCAAAAGCATGACACCCACATCAGCCCGGCTGTGGTGAGAACCTCGTGGTGTACGATGTGAGCATGTGTGAGAGGGAAAGATGGCTAGACAGGCAGCCAGAGAGCTTCAGGGGTGGGATAGTTCTGAAAACAATTTTCTCGCACTCACAAAAGCTCAGGGTCCCAGAGAACTACCTTAATCCCTGCAGGAGGCCACCGAGCAATGACCTAAGGACTCCCACCAGTCTCCACCTCTTAAAGGCCTCCTCCCCTCTCAGCATGCCACACCAGGGACCAAGTTCCCGACACATGAACCTGAGGCAGGTACATTTAAACCACATCCGAACCACAGCAAGTCGCATGTATTTGTTGTCTTAAATGCTAAAGAAAGGCACCTGGAGGCTGAGTCTAGATCTTGGCACTCTTGGCCTCATTCACTCATCATGCCAGGCTCTGCACCAGGTGCAGGGGACACAGCAGCAGAAAGGCCACTCACATTGATTGCACTCTGTCAGTGTCTTAGCACGCTTCTGCTGCGGTAGCTGAGAGACAGAGGAACGAGGAGTCACTGCCCAGGCAGCACGTGCCCTCATGGGGACAACTTAGCGACGGAGGAGAGGGGGACACTGATGATCTACCTTGCACTGTGGCAACTGAGGCAGTGCAGGCCTTGGCCCCTGGTGCCTGTCCTTGGGAGTGCCACCACGAGGGAAACAGGTAGTGCTGTGGGTTAACAGCAGATGTCAGATGGTGAGCAAGGCCTCTCAGTGACCTCTGACCCAACTCCTCTCCTGGGCCAGAGACGGAGAACATTCCAGGCCAACATCTGGTGAGATGCACTTCTAAGCTGGAGTCGGAGGGGAGTACTTCCCATGGAGATGCCCTGCCCTTCCCTTCCTTCCGGTGCTCTCTTGGTGGGAGCAAAGGGAGAGGGCACCAAACGATCTCCTGTGGAAACTCAGCCATTCCATTTCCCTGTGCCCTGGGCTGTCCTTAGTGTCTGAGGCCATCAGTTCAACTTTCATCATCTCAGAGGAACTGAAAGTTGTGCTGGTCACATCAGAAAACATCTTCTGATCCTCCCTCCTCCCATCCCTTTTCTAACAAGGTTCCTCATTGGAAAAACATGGTCCCCAGAATCTGTTCTTCATGAGACCCGGGTCTATGGAGGGCCTGAGAAAGGAAGGAACCCATAGGTGGAGGGGATGGTGATGATGACCTCAGGCCTCCTCAGACATGGAGGTGACAGCTTCATCCTCAGATACAGTGTTTAGAGTCCAATACCTTCACTTCCCCGTCCAACCAGCACCATCTGTCTCCTGACCTGCTGGCAGTATTCTCAATACTGCAACCACAGTACTGCTCCTGTAAGGCAGGTCACAGTGCTCTTCTGTTAAATGCCCTGTCTGGATGCCCCACCTCACCAGGGTGAAAGCCACAATCTCTACAACAGCCCACAGGGCACAGATGAACTGCAACTCCTACCCCCACCTCTGAGCTCATCAGCAGCTTCCCTCCCTCTCCTCCTCTTGTCTCCACTTCAGCCTCTCTGGCCTCTGATGTTTCTCCAGCCCACCAAACATTCTCCAACCCCACGGCCTCTGCACTTGCTGTCCACCCTGCCTGTAACCCTCTTCCCTCACACATGTCCTCAGGGTCATATATATATCCTCATGCCTCTATCAAGACTTTGCCAACTATCAGGGTGATGAGGCCATCTCTGACCATCCCATTTAAAAATCACAGCTCCCACCCACTCACTCGGTATCCTCTGCTGGATTCTGCTCTGTGTTTTCAAATTACCATTTATTAACCTTTTGCTTATTTCCATTTATTTATCGTAGGTGCTGGGGTTAGAACCCAGGGCCCTTCACTTGCTAGGCAGGCGCTCTGCCACTAAGCTGCAGCCTCAACTCTCCGTTTTGACCTTCTAATTTACTACTTTGTTCTGCTCAATTCTTCATGCCTCTAACTGAAATGGAAGTTCCACCCTGGCAGGCTGTGTCTCCCTCACCTAAAACAGTGGATGACCACCCTGTAATTGTGGAATGAATGCACAGCGGAGCCGGCTGCCCCTGCTCTGGGACTACAGGGGCCACGACCAGGAAAGCCCACTGGTGGCCGCCGTCTCCTCGCAGGGCAGGGGAGCTGGCTCCTGGCTGGGTTCAGGCACTATGGAACCTCTGGCAGGTGCAGATGGAGGAGTCTCCGCCCACCTCTGGCCGGATGGCGGCTCAGGCAGCCAGGGCAGCGGGGAGCCTAATAAAGGGCACTGGTCAGCGCGGGCGCAGAGGGGCTCCCAGGTAACCCGAGATGGCCGCACAGGCTCGGGCAGGCCTCCCCTCGCACGCGCTGGGGCCGGGCCTCGGGCGCCCCAGGGCTGCCGGGCTGTGACCTTCCCGGGTCGCCGCCCGCGCGCGGCCCTGTCCGGGGCCGTCGGCCTCTCCGTGCGGCCCTCGACCCTCTCCGTGCCCAGTGTCCGGCCCCGGGCGCCCAACCCGCGCCTCCCGCCCCCGGGCCCGCTGCTCCGCGCGGCCCCGCACGCGCTCGCCGGCCGCCGGGCCTCGGGCCCACTCCCGCCCTTCCTCACGCCCCGGCCCGCGCGACCCCGGCCCGCGCTGCGGCTCCGGCCCTGGCCGGCAGGGGCCGCTCCTCGCGGCGCCCGGGGCCCCGCCGCGCCCGCCGCCGCCGCCCGCCTCCCCGCCCCTTCCCCGGCCGGCGCTCCCGTTACGCCGCGGAGCCGGGAGCCGGAGCCCGAGCCCGCGGCGGCAGCGGGCGGCGGCGAGGGGGCGCCCGGCGGCGGCGGGCCTGCGGGGCCTGCGGGGCCTGCGGGCGGCGGGGCCCGGTCAGGCCGCGATGGCGACCAAGAAGGCGGGCTCGCGGCTGGAGACGGAGATCGAGCGCTGCCGCTCCGAGTGCCAGTGGGAGCGGATCCCCGAGCTCGTCAAGCAGCTGTCGGCCAAGCTCATCGCCAACGGTACGCGCGGGCGCGCCGCCGGGGCTGCGGGGGGCGCCGCGGCCTCCGCCGGGCCGGGCCGGGCCCCCGGGCGCGGCGGGCGCGGGGCGCGGCCGGGCCGCCGGCGCAGGCCCGGGGGACGTGCGCGGGGCCGGGCCCCCGGAGAGCCGGGGTCCCGGGGTCGCGCGGGGTGGGGCGGGGGGTTGTGCCGGCGCCCGGAGTTGGGCGCGCAGGGCGGGCGTCAGCGGAGTCAGGGCTCAGCGGCTCCGGAGTCGGCCGGTGTCGGGACCCGGGGGGCCACGCCGGCCTCGGCTTTTAGAAGTTGGAGGTGATGCGGGGGCGCAGCCTCAGGACACAGAGTGAGCGGTTGGCGGGCGACCAGAGTGTGTGTATGATGTCCTGAGAACCCGGGGTTGTAAACATATGGTGTTCCAGGGCCCCAGGTGGAAGCTCAGGCATGGAACATATGGGGGTGGTGGTGACAGGTTGGGGTGTGTGTCCTGGGGTTCAGAGGAGCATGTCAAGGATGCAGACCTGGAGAGGTCAGGTTGGGATGTAGTAGAGGAGTATGGGGGAAGTAGAGTCCCAGGAGTCTGGAGGGAGAACATTATCTAGAGAGGTGAGAACCTTGGGAAATGGAGTTGGGTGGGTGAGGGGCTTGGTGCCTAGAAGAGCAGGGTGCCTGGAGTTGGTCCATGACCCCATTGACTGAATTGGTTCTTCCAACTAATCGAATCAAAATTGCAGCCAAAATCCCATTCCAGAGCACAGCTCCACGTGGCCCTATTTGTTTTGGAAGCAAGTATGGTTAATATTTGCTTGTCTTTAAGTACCCGCCAAAACCACAGGCACCAGTAGACTGAGGAGAGGGCAGAGGTTCTGTCCTACTTCATCTCTGGCTTCCCAAAGCAGTCTGGATACATGTGGCTGAACAAAAGCATGAAAGTGAATGAATGAATGAATGAATGATGGTCATCCAGGAAAGGATATGGGCACCATTTTCAACCTTCTACTCTCAGACTACCCAGAAATGGACAGTGATGTCACATTTCCTCTTCAAGGACGGGTTGGTTGGTCATTTATGGTATTAGTGCCTTGAAATAAGAACTTGGGTTTGGACACTCTCAATTTCAGCATCGTGCTTTGGGCAGGTGTGTTCTGAGTAGATGAAGGGGATGTGATGGCGCCAGGTGTGGAAGAAGCCCAGATCCCACCAGGACCCGGCTTGGTGAGAAACGTTGACTCTTCTCAGTGATGTGAGCATGCGAGGGAACTCTTCCTCCAGCGTTCAGTCCCCAGAGCCTCAAAGACAGTTTGACCTTGCCTTCCTTGTTAGGTTCACTGGCTTGTCCTCCCCAGTCTCCTCTCCTGTTTTTTCCTCCCAATCCACTTGTTTCCTGGTCTTTTTGCTCATTCATTCAACCAATACACGCATGCCCAACCTGTGCCAGTCACAGACTGTGGGGAACAGCGCTGACCAAGCCCTGCCTCCATATGCTGACTGTCCTTCGGGGAGTCAGCTCATGTGGGAGTAAATAAGTGAAGTAGCTTCAGGTAGTGAGAGGTGACTTAAAGAAACAGGCAAGTTAACATGATTGAGAGCAAGGAGTGGGAGCAGAGACAGGCACTCAAACCATGGTGGGCCCTGGAATGACAGTGGAGGGGTTTTTGGTGGCAGGAGCTTGTTTTACTCACCTTCACATCTCCTGCTGGGCTGGGCTCCCTTTCCAGAGCCTGGTTCATGAGTAGCACTTGGGGTGGGGTGGGGTGAGCAGCAGGTGGTTCAGGGGTTTTGTGCAGGTTCAGTTGTGGGAAACTCATGGGAGACAGATTTTTGTCACAGAGACTCACATAGTGAGCAGTAGCCACTGATGATAAAAGGTCCTCAAGACTTAAGGAGATCAAAGAGATTGCTCAGGAAGATTAAAGTAATAATAAAGCAACAAAAAAGATGAATTGCAAACAGGGATATTGTGGTCTCCTTTAGACTTCAGGTGTCTGAGGGTGGCTGACACACCTTCCTTTGGCTCTGGGGTTCCCTTGGGCTGGTGTTGGCATTACTCCTAGCTACAGGCCTCCTGTTTTCCTTAGACCCCTTTTAGGTGTGGTGGCACAAGTTCTGATCAAATTTGTCAGAATCCTTAAGTTAAAGCAATTGCTACTCAGAATGAGGAAAGCAAGTTAATGTCCTGTTTCTCTAACTAAGACAGTTACCTTGAGGGCAGCCACAGGCAAAAAGGAGCTCAGTCTTTGGACCCAGCCAGCCTGGGCCTGAGCCCTGGCCCTGTTGCTACTTGACACTGTGACCTTGCTCAAATCACCACCTACTGGAGCCTCAGTTTTCACATTTTAGAATGGGGATTAACAGATTTACCTTGTGGGATTACGAAGATTAAAGCCAGTGTTTCTCCCAGGGTGGTGAGGCCTGGCAGGCAGGACATTCGTCCATTCATGCATTTGTTCCACCAATATTGTGCACCTGCTGTGGGCTTGCCACCGTTTAGGCACTGGAGATGCACCAGGGAGCAAAACAGATAAAGAAGACAGAACCCATCCCTCAGGAGGCCCATTTCTTGGAGGGAAGGGCAGGGGTTCAGATAAGGAATAGGGTGCTTTTGTGTGTTGGGTGCCTGGTGTGGTGAATGCAGTCAGAAGAATACAGTGGGGACAGGAAAAGGTGCTTTGGTAGTAGGGTAGGGTGGGGCACAGGGACAACTAGTTAAATAGTAAACTAGGGTTCACCAGAGTGGCCCTGAAGTAAGGGCACCACGGAGAAGGCAGCACCTCAGGCAAGACCAGAGGAGCTGTGCATTCCAGGGAGGGGCTGTGGCCATGGTCAAGGCTCTGACTCCTCTGAGGGTGGTGGGCACTGCAAGAGCACCAGCTCCTTCCTGGGCGCCTCCTGACTCCACAGCTCTGGCTCCTCCGGGGAGGCGCTCGGCAGCCCCTTTGCATCAGGGACTCTAAGCAGTGGACACTTGCAGACTGAGCTGCTCCAGCCCAACTGACCTCGAGATAAACTGGTTCAGACATTTTGCCAAGAGGTGAATAAGGGAGAAAAGGGCAAATGCCAAGTTGGAAACAGAACCCAGAAAATCTGTTTTCGGCCTCATTCCCCACCCTAGTCATCATTTATTCCTTCTATTTTAGAAACCCAACATGTCGTGGGAGCTGGCTCTGAGCCAGGCCCTAGTAAGTCCCTGTGAGACAGCAGGTGGGGGGGGGGGGGAGGTGGCAGGAGCTTCCACCAGGTCTAGGCTCTGGCTACTTGAAGTGTGGACCCGCCACGTGGGCGTCACCTGGAACATGTGAGGAATGCAGACTCAGCCCTTCCCCCTGACTGGAAGTCAGAATCCACCCCGTGGCCAGGTGTCCAGGGGCTCTGAGGGCACAAAGAAGCCTGCAGTGCTATGGCTGGAGACGAGGAGGAACCCAGGGGTCCAGGGGTGAAGATGGAGAACCATTCTTGGCTTCTGTTTGACTAATAGGAAGTCCTGGTTTCTGGAAGGACAGTCTAGCTGCCCTCTCTCCCCAGAATGTCATCTCCAGCCCCAATGGTGAATTCATTGCTGTGCATGAAGTATGGTGATTTGACATCTGAGCTAATATCTGGACTCTCCTGTAGCTGACTGGGTGACCTCAGGCCAGTTGCTTCACCTCTCTGAGCCTGCCTTTCCCATCAGTAAAATAGGGTGGCTGTGAGGATTCAGCGGGTTGATCCCTGGAAACCTTGGCATGTGGTAAATTGTTGTTCATTCTCTCAGCAGCTCCACGTAACCCTGGGCAGGGCAGGCCAACTCCTGATCCTTACCTGGCTGGGAAAAAAGAGCAGGGGATCTAGAAATGAGACACCCGAGCTGCGGCCTGCTCAGGACTCCCAGGTGGTTCAGGGGTGGAAACCTGTGTGGAGGCCTGGCCAGGCCCCCTGACAGCCCTTCCTTTTCTGCCGCCGTGGTGGCTTCTCTCTTTGCAGCCTGGTAATCTTCTTGAGCAAGCTGTTACTCAGCTCACTTAGAACACTCAGGCCCCAAATAGTGGTTTTTCCTTGAAGGGATCATTGCTGTCTGATTCCTTGAGATTTTGAAACATTTTAATTACTTTCTTGGTGATATGTAGGCAAGGAAGTGGTGCTTCTTCTGGGCCAAAGTTTGGCTACAAAATGTATTTAGGATGAAGTGGGGTGAAGCTCTTTGTCTGTGATGGGATTCCTGCTGTTTGGAGGCAGGGCGGGGATTTTTTCTGGCTCCCCTTCTGGATAGGGCCCCCCTCTTGCCTTCTCAGCCTTCTCAAAGAGGGGAAGGGTTCTGTGTGCCCAAGGGGCTTCTTTGGAACAAGGCTGAGATTTAACTGAGTCTCTGAGGTGGCCTTGATGTTTAGGAGTGGCTTCTTGGGACACTTCTGGGGCACAACAAAGCCCTGGGAGTCAGACTGCCCTCAGAAGGGGCAGAGGGACAACAGTGAGACCTCCGGTGAGTCTTCATCCGAGCCTTCTCAGGCCAGCGTCCTGCTTTCAAATACTCTGACCTGTTGTCCTTTGAAGGACACATCTTTGTGGCAACCATATATCCTTACTTTTGGATTGATGGCCCTGATCTAGGCCGTGGAGCCCATGGTCACAATAGTCAGGGCAGAAGGACCTTGACTTCTGGGGCCTAGACACTGGGGCTGGGCCTGCCCAGCTCTTCCCTGGCCTTGTGCTTGGAGCAGGAGGGTGCCTGGCATTCCCGTGCTTGGCCTCTCACCTTGGTGCACTTCCCCTCTCCCCGCTCATCCCTTGGCCAGCGTGGCCTTCTGGACCCTCCTGCACCCCTTGTTTGTCTTTATGCCCTTGCTCACACTGTTTGGCTCTGAAATTCTCTCTGTCAATGAAAAACCTACCCATCTGTCAAGGTCTGGCTCAAGTTCTTCCAGTTATTCTTCCTTCACAGGCCACCGTACCGTGCTAGGACCAGGCAAGACCTGAGCCATCACGGCGTGCAGCAGTTGTGAAGCTGTGCTGTCGGGCCGTCTGGGAACAGCATTAGCAGCCATCAGGCCTCACCCAGTGGAGCAGCTGCACTTCTCTCTCCCCCTCCTCTCCTCTCTTTCTTTCCCTCCCTTCCTTTCATCTTGCTGTGTTGCCCAGGCTGGTGTTGAACTCCTGGGCTCAAGGGGTCCTGTCGTCTCAGCCTCCTGAGTGGATGGACCCAGGCCTGCGCCACCACACCTGCTTGCAGTTATGCTTTCCTCTAAGGTTTCCTTTGAAGAAATGGAATACAAACAAAAAACCCTTTAAATCCACTGATCTAGTCCATCTTCCTACAGATGAGGAAATAGGCCCAGAGAGGGAGACAGCTTCCTTAAAGCCACTGTCCAGTGAGTGGCAGAAGCAGGCAGAGTGGGTGAGAACGCCAGCTCCTGAGTCAAGGTGTTCTGTTGCTTCCTGAGGGGCCACTCACTTTGCAAAGCCCCATTTGTAAAGTAGGGACACACACCCAGAGTCCTTTTTCTGAATCCTTTGGGCCAGGTGTGTTTCAGAATGTAGAATTTTTTAAGAATATGGAACATATTCTAGACACCGAGTGATGTTCTCAGTGGGCCCTGGGCCAGCACTTCATAATAAAACACGTCAGTATTTCTGCATCAAAACCTATGAGTTGTCATTGAAAAAGGGATAAAGACACTATAAACAGCCTCATGTCAGTTCAGTTGAGGTTTTGGTATCCAGTAAGTGAATAACAACAAAATCACCTTTTGACTTTTAGAGTTCTGAAATTTCAGAAAATATTGATCAGGTATTGTGAACCAGTCATGATAGTGACAGATTGTATGGTGGTCATAAGAACCAAATGAAGGAAAACCCAAAATATCTGGGAGTACTTAGCACAGCGTCTTGGGTGCCCGAGGGTCTTCTTTGGAAACAAGGCTAAGATTTAACTGAGAGTCTATAGTGTGGGAGTAAGAGTTAGCTTTTCTGGGAACTGGCTATTATCTGCTAGAGGTGGTGATAGGTACTATTGTCTCCTATCCTCCAATTCAGGGTTCTTTTTCCTGAACCCCTCTCTTGGTGTGTGTCTTTTCTCCTTACCAGACAGCCAGCCTCAAGAGGGCTGAGGGCCGCATTTCTACTTTATGGTCCTAAATCATGGTGTTGGGCCATCGCACATTCCTGGTGTGCTTGTTGACTTAGTCACAGCCTTTAATGAGCCAGGGCCTCTGAGCAAATGGAACAGGCCTAAGGATAAAAGGTCAAGGGTCTTTTTCAATGGGAGTGAAGGCTGCATCATTAGTGATAATATGTCCCAGAAGAGTAGCACCCTGCTGGGACTGGGGTTTGCCTGGGGCTGGTGGGATCATGAGTTGTGGCCATCAGAGGCTCCCTGGTTGCCAGTTCAGCATTCTCCATATCCACCCATTTTCTTCCTTCCTGAATGAGCCCCATATTTGTTTAGGGGCCGCCCTTTGGTGTACCATGTTCTTAACTGGGTGGGCTCTGACCCCAGTAATTCTACTTGCTTACCTGTGATTGAGGTATGAGCATGCGAATTGGTTCTGGCCAATGGGACATCACCAGGCATTTGCTTGATGGAGATACTTCGGGAAAAGTCTTTTTTTTTTTTTTTTTCCCTGCTAAAGAGCCACTTACTTGTTTAAAACAGAGCAAATGGCTCTCTTCTTGACCTGGATATCATTGTTTGTATCTTTGAGACCTGGGGTTGCCACTGTCTTGTGCCCCTGAGCTTGCTTGGGCCAAGAATGAGGTGACCCACAGAGGGTGGCAGCACAGAGAGACAAGAGGAACATGGTCCCCCTGCCTGGAGCAGCCTTCTCTGGTTTTCCTGCTGTGGGAGATAATGTATTCCTTCACTGAGAGCACCTGGAAGTGGTGTGTGGTGCTCACATGCTGTAGGCCCACCCCCTCCCTTCCCTAGAACCTCTACCGCCTGACCAGCTTGGCCCTGGGTGCTTGGGAATGGCCGTTGCTCCTGATTCCCACTGCCCTCACATGGGTGGCTTTATGCCCCTGTGGGTGACCTCATGCTTGGCAGATGGTGGAGGGCTGCTGGCCTTTGACATGTGTGAGAGCCACTGTTCCCATCTGGGAAGGCCATGAAGAGAGGAGTGTTTTTCTGAGGCTTCTCAATCGTCCCCATCAGTCACCAAGACAAAGATGTTTGGCAGGTAGGCTAGGTGGCTGCCATTTAAAATATGAAGGACAGCCACAAGCTGCAGGAAAAATGGAGTGGCAGCAGCCCCTGCCACCCTTGGGATTTTTTGCTGCTCATCCAACTTGTGACGGTGGACATGCCAGAACTATGCAGAGTGGACCCTATTTGGTTCTCTCAGAGGCCCCTCAGACCTGGAGCCAGGATCCCCATCCATTTGCCCTCCAAGTGACCTTGTGGGCACCACTTGATCCTCTGAAGCTTTAGTTCTCCCAACTTCCCAGTGTGAAACAGTGCCAGTAGGGGAGAAGAATGCAATCATTCTTCTCTCATGTACCAGATTTGGGGCATTGACTTTTACATAGACCCCAGGTAATTGAGGTCAGGGATTGCAATTCTCATTCAGGGGTAAGTAGACTGAGGCCTGGTGACGTCAATTAAGCTGGGTTCTATCCCACTTCTGAAAGTTGCATTATTCTATTGCATTAATGTTTTCTAAACTGGTCATGTCAAAACATCACTGAGAGAATCCATATTGCAAAGCCCCACTCCCAGAGATCTTGACCTAGCAGGCCAGAGGGCTGTGTTCTTAAAAAGCCCACAGGTGACCTGAAGGCTGCTAGGCTGTGACACTCTGAGAAGTACTGGACTGAGGGAATCTGGGCATTATAGAGTTCTAGACATCTGCTCTGGGTGGGGTGATCCTCTTGGCCCAACATGGGTCTGGAGTCTGAATATTCAGACTGTGCCTCACCCAGGAGGTTTGAGTGGGCAGTGTGGAGCCCCTGCTCTGAATCACAGGGTTAGTGTTTAATGAGTACCACCACATTCTGTGTGTGGGCATAGACCAGGTGTCAGGGGGCCATCAGGAGAAAAAGAGTGAGTGGGTCCCTAGCCAGGGAGGGCTTGCCGGTCAGGACGGTCATGCGACCTTCCAGCAGCAGCTGCAATTGCCAGGCTCGACCCCAGCTTCTACTTCAGGAGGTCTTGGTGGGTTGGTCAGGAAGCAGGAGTGTCAGCCAGCACTCCAGGTCGTTGTGGTGTGGGGTATCTCAGGACCAGACCTTAGAGATGACTGTCCAAGTGCTGAGACAGCACGTGACCCTGCAGTCTGAGAAGGACAATGACAGTGTCACAAGACACACAGGATGCAGCTGGGTTCCTGAAGGGCTGAGACCAGGGTGGGCTTGTGCAGCAGTGGGTAAGGCCTGGTAGAGTGCCAGGGAGGGCCTTGGGCAGGGTGGTAGTGTTGGGGTTTAGCACTGAAAGTCTTTTTTTTTTTTTAATAAGTATTTTTCAGTTGTAGTTGGATACAATACCTTTTATTTATATATTTATTTTTATGTGGTGCTGAGGTCGGAACCCAGGGCCTCGCAAGTGCTGGGCGAGCGCTCTACCGCTGAACCACAACCCCAGCCCCAGCACTGAAAGTCTTGAGTCCCAGGAACCCCCTCAGTCTGGGCAAGTGGGATGGCAGATCATCCCATCAGTGGATGGAGGTATTTAGCAAGGGGGCCAGAACCTGGTGCCAGAGAAAGCAGTGCTATGCCCTGCCAGTCCTGGGTTCAGATCCCGCCCTGGGTGAGTTCCTCAGCTGCTGAGTCCCACTCTTCCTGCGCAGGCTGCTGGAGGAGTGAAGGAGACACTGTAGTTTCTGGCACTGGCAGCACCTGGAAGCCGCTTGGCCAAGTCAGGAGTGTCGTGTGTGGAGGGAGGTTGGAAGGACCCAGATGCTCAGTCCATGCAGGGGATCAAGGGTGCAGAAGGAGAGTGACGGGGACAGCAATGACAGTGAATGCAACAAGACGTGCAGCAGGGGCTTCCTGTGCCCGACTGTGACTGAGGCCCAAAGCTGAAGGTAGACATGCTAACCGGGTCACAGAACTAGGGCTTCAACCCACATGTGACAGACTCCACAGCCCTCCTCTTCCATGCATTTTCTCAGTGCTTTGGTGGGTCTGCCGTAGGGTGCTGGGGCGCTGTTTGTTATTGGAGTCAGGGGCGAGTGTGACTGCCTTTGGCCCCGTGAGGGCCAGGCCTTTTTGCCACTTTTGCTCATTGCTGTGTCCTGAGCACCAATGACAGTGTCTGGCACATGGCCAGTGCACAATTGATCATTAAGGGAACAACTTGGCCTCTGCCCTGGAGGAGTTTACTTGGATTCATTTATTCACCAAACACTTGCTGAACATCTACTGTGTGCCAGCCACCATCCTGAGGCGTCGGAATGACCCCAAGACTCACTTTTCTGCTCTGCTGGGCCTAGAGGCTTAGCAGAAGGTTGATCAGGTCTGGAATGGGAGAGGAACGAGGGCCATGGAGGCCCAGAGTAGGCAGAGGCCACGTGAGACCTGGCAAGGCTGTTGGTGTCATCTTTAGGGTGACCCTCCTGCCTGGGGCTCTGGGTGAGTCCTGGCTCATGGGTTTCTAATAGAGCTGACTGAGTGCTGTTACCTACCTGCCCTTGCTAAGGCTCTCCTGGAACTGAGGTGGACACGGCTGGGCAGCCTTTCCCAGGATGTGGTCGGCTGCCCTGCTGTCCCCCTTTGCACATTCAGACTGCTCCCCTGTGCTGTGAGGACTGACTCCCTTGAGGACCTACCCCTCTGGCCCTCACAGGTCAGAAGCCCAATGAGAAGCACTGTTTTCTCTCAGGCTAGTCACCCCCAGGGCAGCCAGTCGGCAAGGTGACCCTGCTGGGGGAGCCAGGCCCAGGACCTGCAGCAAATGCCACTTCCCTTGCTGGCCTGCTGGGTCAAGGGAGTTGAGTTTCCACTGAGTCTTGGGCCCAGAAAAAGTCTTGGGAAGGTGGGTCTCTGAAACCCTCTGCAGCTGGCCCCACACCCTGTGGAGCCTGCCCCCTGCCTCTTCCCGCCACCTCCCAGCTGGGCCACTTCCTGCCTGGAGTCACACTTGGAGAAGTCCTACCTCACTTGGAGGGTTCCTCAGGCCCAGCCCCAATGTCACGTGCTCCTGACCCTCCTCTGACTGTCTGTGGTCTTCCTACCACCTGCAGGACTGGTGTCCTTGAGCGCAGGTCCACACCAGTGAGCGTGTGTGCCTTGTCGCAGGGAGCTGGCTTCCTGAGAAGAAGCCACTTTCAAGCCTCTGGGCTGCCTGACTGCATCCCCTGGCCCTGGAGTCACTTCCTGCCCTCAGAGCTCAGAGGACAGGCCACACCACTCCAGACATGTAACAGGGACTTCATGTGACCTTCCAGCAGAAGAAAAGTGACCTTTTCTTCTCGTGGGGCAGGCTTCTCCAGGAGTGTGTGAGTGTGAATAGGTGTGTGGTGGCTGTGCTGCGGAAGAGAGAACGCGTGTGGCAGGAGGGTGTGTAAGAGTGTGTCCAGCAGGCGCGTCTGTTCTGCCAGCGCAGAGAGGCACTATCTTCTGTCCCCACATTGTGCTCTCCCATCCTGTCCTTCCAGCTTCCGTGTGGACGTGGGGAGGAGGTTTGGCAAGACGCCCGGGCTCTCCCTACCAGGATTTTCTCAGAATCGTTTCTCCCAGCTTCTTTTGGGCTCTTAATCTGTGACTTTTGCCATCTTTGCTTTTCAGTCAAGACTTCCAAGTGCCCAGGCCTCTGAACTGGGCCACGGTTTAAACCTAGAGGGTTGGGGTGGAGGCGAGTGGGCCTGCTGGAGCCCTGAGGTAGGAACTGGAAGGCTCGGGTCATGGCCACACTGTGTGTCAGACGCCCCAGGGGGCTGAGCCTCCTGAGAGCAGGCACTTGGTTGGAGGGACTCTGTCCATGAGAGGGGAATGTGTATATTGATGGAGTCATTTTGGAAATGCTTATTGAGGACCTACTGTGTGCCCAGCACTGGCCGTAGAGCCCAAATGTGAGAGTGACAGGATGGACGTGAGAGCAAAGGAGACAAGTTACAGGGCTTTCGGCCTTCACTTTGGGGAGGGGCAGCCATTGGAAGGCTTGCGAGCACTCTAAGAACTGGCAGGGGGATGACTATCCATGTCTTGTAGTAGTGATGTGTGCCCTTCCCTTCTAATGTACCAGTTGCTGTCCCCGCCCTGGTTTGGCCCACCTGGGCCTGTGCATGCCTGCCCGTGCACCTGCTGACCGTGTGCAGATGGTGGCCAAAGCTCAGGGAGAGAGCGCTGCCACTCCTCACCGGCTTGAAGTCAAACTTTCCAAAACTTGCTCTCTCTTCTCCCCCTGAAGGCCACCCTCTGGCTCCTAGCCTGTGACCTTGCCTCATACTTTATTGAGGAAGTAAGAGCAATTAGGAAACTCCTTCACCCCTCCTGCTGGTCTGCCAGCTTCCCCTGTCACTGCTTCCGGGCTTCCCTCAGAGGCCACCAGTGCTTCAGCTTACTCAGAGCTTGGGTCCTCTCAGGCCTGTGCCATGTGGTATCCCGCCTCTCTCTGGCCCGGCCCTTGGGCCGCACTGCTCCCTGGTCTGTCCTGATAAAAGCTTCCTTAGTCCCCACTGCAGTGCTCTGAGCCCCGCCTCAGCTCTCTGTTCCCTGTCGTGGCACCTTCCCAGTCCACTGTGGGGCTCCCGTCCCTGCGCCCCACAGAGACACCAGTCAGGGTCACCGTCTGGTGTTGCCTCCACATTGCCAAATCTAACGTGGCCTCCTCTTATCTCACCCGGAGTTCCAGCCGCTTTTAGCCCACTTGACCACTCCCTCCTTCCGGACTCGCCTGATCTTGGCTTCTGAAAGAGACATTCTCTCCTTTCCGTTCCTGCATCTTCCTGCTCAGTCTCTTCCAGATTCCTTGGGCTTGAGTTCTCTATCTGGAAACCGGTGTCACTGCACAGTGAACTTGGCCAAACAGAGCTCTTGGCTGCCTTCCCCCCCTTTAGTATATGGCGAGCGGTTCCACTGTCCACAGGATTTGTCTTTGCTCTCTCTCTGTTCCTCTTCCATCATCTGTTAGTTTCCTGTGGCTGCTGTAACAAATTATCCCACATTTACTGGTTTAAAACAATGCAAATGGATTCTTTTATTAGAGTTCTGGCAGCCAGAAGTCAGAATGGGCCTCATTGGGCAAAATCAAGTGTCAACAGAGCTGTGTTGCTTCTGAAGCCTCCAGAGATGAACCTGTGTCCCTGCCTAGTCCAGGTTCAAGAGACGGCTGTACATGTCATGGGGTCATGACCCCTCCCTCCATATTCCCCAGTCTCTCTTCTGTCTCTGTTGTCACATCCATGCCCTCCCTGATGTGGACCCTCCGCTGCCCTCTTCTAAGGACCCAAGGCCCACAGGACTATTCAGGAAACTTACTTCAGGATGCTCAGCACTTCTGCAGGTCAAGTGCATATTCACAGGTTCCGGAGGTTGGCATGTGGACATCCTTGGGGCCATTATTCTGCCTCCCACATCTCCAGTCCAGTCCATTAGTAAGCCTTGCTTATTTTTCCTCCAAGCTGTGTCCTGACTCAAGTTTCTCTCTCCCTTCCTGCACTATTTCTTTCCGTACCCCTGTCCAAGTTGCTGTCACCTCTCACCTGGCTACTGCAATAACCTTTTCTGTCCTTGCCTCTGCTCCTTCCACGGCTGTCAAGAGGGAGCGTTCAGCAACTTAAATCAGGGCCTTTCATCTCCCCGCTGTAAGCCCTCAAAGACCTCCCATGGCGCTCAATGCATGCTGGACCTTCCGCACCGCCCCCTGACCCCCAACCCACCGGCAGCGCTGCCCCTCCACTCCAGCTGCTTGGCCTTCTTACTGTTCCCAGACCACACCAGCTGGGTCCAGCTTGAGGTCTTTTAATGACCCTTCACCCTCCTGGAACCCTCTACCCTCAGGTCTTTGAGTGCCTGACTTTACCTCCTTGTTGCTTAGGTGCCCTCTCCTTGAAGAGTCTCTTCCTGACCTGACCACCGAGTCTGAAGTAGCCACCAAGTACTTGCTCGTGCACTGCCCTGTTTTAATTCCCTGCAGTCTCGTCCCACTCTGGTCCTTTTCAGGTTTCTCTGTCTTCCCTGTCTGGAGGGTGAGCTGCTGAATGCAGAGACTTTGCCCTGCTCCTTCACAGCTCCAAGTCCTGGTGCCAGCAGTGCTGCTGGTGATGTGTGACCTGTAGCATGCTGTGGGACCCTGGCTAGCCCAGGCCATGAGCTGGGGAAGCTGCTCCAGGTGGACCTGGAGTAGGTCATAGAGGAGGCTGAGTTTGGGCAGAGAGGAAGCGAGGCACAGTGTATCCAGGTTCCCTATGTGACACAGATGGCCATGGCCTCAGGAATATGCTGAGGACCCAGCGTATGTGCATGTGAGAGGCTGTTGGCCCAGGAAGAGTGAGAGATGGCTCTCAGCAGTCACTGTGGATGTGACACTCTTCACTTGACTCTGAGTGATGGTTCAGGTTGGGTGAACCCCTCTGTGGGTAGCCAGTCCAGCTGCTTGAGATTCAGGGCACATTATGTTATAGCTCTTCTCTCTTTTTTAAGTTAACTGATTGCTGTTTTGTGTAGATATTGAATGTTCATGAAAATCCAATAATTAAAAAGAGCATAGGGTGTTCCTTGACTTATGATGGGGCCATATCCCGATGAACCCATTTTAAGTTGAAAATATCCTAAGTTAAAAGTGGATTTAATACACCTGACCTACTGAGCATCAGCGCTCAGCCTGCACCTTTAGTATGCTCAGAGCACTTCATCAGCTTACGGTGGGCAAAATCATCTACACAGCTTTTTAGGAATATATACATGTCATCATGACGGCATGGCTCATGCTGACAGCCTCTCCAGGGAGCCTGGCACTGCATATGGCTAGCCTGGGAAAAGACACAATTCAAAACCCAAAGTGTGGTGGTTCTCACTGAATGTGTCTTACTTTTGCACCATCGTAAAGTTGGAAAATCATAAATCGAGCCATTGTAAATCTACCTTCTGTAGTGTGAAAACTGACCTCCTTCTGGACTGTCTCAGCCACCGACGCAGCCCCTCTTGAGACTTTCACAGGGTTCTTTTCAGAAGTGTTCTGTACTTTCATAAGAAAGTATGTTATTTATTTGTCTTTGTGTATATGCAGTAATGACCTAGTGTATACCCTCCTTTGTATCTTGCTTTTCCCCCTCTGTCTTTGAGATTGTTAGCTGTGGCTGTCTGACAAGTCAGCCCCAAACTTAGTGCCCTACAACAACCATCCTGGCCATCTTTCATGATTCTGGGCTCACCAGGGCTCACTCATGCATTGGTGGCCCTCTGGAGGTCAGCATGGTGACCTTGCTGCTCTGGACTGGTGCTCTCATGTATCTGGAGCCTAGGGTGAGACAACTTCATTCTGCTTCATGTGGCCTTCCATCCTCCAGTGACTCATCCTTAGCTGAGTACAAGTGTGTGCTAGCCCAAGTGTGTGCTCATGGTGGCCATAGGTAGCCAGGGGGAAGAGGAAGCCAGCAAGCCCTTTCTCTAAGCTGGGAGTGTGTGTATCAGAGGACTATTGGTCCTTCTGGTCATGGCAGCCAAGCCCAGGGTCAGTGCATGAGGCCACATAGCATGTGGACTCAGGATGTGAGAGGACACAGGCCATTTGTGTGGTCAGGCTACTATGGCTTTGTGTTTAATCTGCTGCTTTTGTTTCATGGATGCACTAGTTCAGGGCACATCTGAATTTATTGAACAGGTCCTCTGTCTGGACCTTGTAAGTGGCTTTCTATTTTTACTGTTATCAGTCAGGTTGCACAAAAATCAGTGTCCCTATACCTGTGAATTTATGCTCAAGGGTGCATCTATTTATAAGTTCCTGTAATGGGAATTTCTGCTTAGGTGATATAGACGTATGATTTATCATGTAGAAACTGCTAAATTGCCCCTGGAGTCACTTTTGTTGGTTAATACTCCTACCAGCACCACATGATCATGCCTGCTTTCCTATCAGCGCTCTTTGGGGGGATGAGGAATCCCTGAAAATGCTGTTAGCTGTGACTTACAAGAAGCCCAATAAGTGAGAAGATCGAATCCCCGTGAGACTTGAGAACTGGAGACCTGGCTGTCTTTGGCATGTGTCCAAGGGCATGCTGGAGAACCATTCTGCTTGAATAGGGCTTTACTTTGTCCTCTGGGATGACAGCCACGCCAGGAGCGGTTTGAGTAGACTTAAACGTGTCTCTGTTGACATACGAACCCCAGGTGGTTGATATGAAGAACCCCAGGAATAGCCCTCCTGTCCCATCTGATCAAAAGTTGGCACATCAGCTGCTGTCCTGCAGGGGAGACTCTGAGAGGAAGGGGCAGTCACTTCAAAGTCACAGGCCATAGCTCCCCTTCCCTGGGGGACCAGGGAATCCAGGCATCCCCATGCATCTAGCTGCGCCATCACAAGGCTCCTGGGGTTGTCTCTTTGGAGCAGAACCAGAGAACCAGTCCCCTGAGGCTAATGCCTCTCCTTGCTGAGGATTCATATTGAATTCATGTCCATCATGGGGAGGCTGGTTCCTGCTGC
This sequence comes from Callospermophilus lateralis, assembly GCF_048772815.1. Classification (NCBI taxonomy): domain Eukaryota; kingdom Metazoa; phylum Chordata; class Mammalia; order Rodentia; family Sciuridae; genus Callospermophilus; species Callospermophilus lateralis. Next base: position 15,022,630 of record NC_135307.1, read on the forward strand.
CTGGCCTAAACTCCCAAGAAATGCAGTGGGAAATGTAAAACCAGTCCCAGGCTTCCCAGAGCCTGTCCTCACTGTGATTCCCCAAGAATCCTAGCAGGTAGAGCAGGAAGGGGCTCTAGAACTGCCTGTCCAGCCCCTGCAGCAAATGGGCTAAGTGGTGTGGCCAGGGTCACACAGCTGGTTAGGAGGGAAGCTGGGCCACTGCTGAATGCCGATGTCCAGGTGGTTTGTGCTGGGCCTGCTGGAGAGACAACTGGGTCCTGCCTGAGTTCACACCCCAGCTCCGGGATGAGCTGCTCTGGAATCTGGCTGCTTTCCCGCTTGTGCCTGGCTCCCTGTCTGTAAGGGGGGGATAAGAAGAGTGTCATCATCCTGGTGTTTTCAGGGCCATCGGGATCACATAAACAGCTTAGTACACTGCATGGCACTTAGTAAGAGCTTTGTGTGGCTGGGCCGTTAATGAAGGTTGCCAGCGTTCATATCCTCCGACCACACTTGGGCCCGCTGAGCACAAGGACTGTGTCTCAGAGCTGTCTGCCCCATAGTGTCTAACATGACCATCCTGGGAAATTGCATGTCCTAAATGAAACAAGGTGTCAGTAATGGTAGTGAATGTCTACTTAGCACCTGCTTCACTGTAGGTATTGCATATATAATCTTACTCCAGCCAGATGAGGACACTAAGGCTAGGGACGTCAGGTGTCTTGCCCTGTGCCACATAGCCAGTAAGGGGGTGGGGTGGTGGAATTCAGGCCCCAAGCAGCCTGAGGCCAAAGCTCTTTGCTGTATGTCATGCTGCCTGGGCTTCTCCATTCTGGAAGTCACGCGCCCAGCCTACTTTGCAGGGTGGCAGCTCCACGTGCAGCTGTGGAAGCCCAGCCCGCGCTCCTCTGGGCCTGCTGTACACATGTAGGTGAGAGGCCAGAGAAGGCAGGTGCCTGGAGTCTGTGTGCACAGAGTTGTGCAAGGTCCCCGATTCTGTGTCGCTTGTGGAAGCTCCTAGGGCTTACCTTGAGTGTCACCTGGCCCTCAGGGGCCTCTTCTGTGTCACCCAGTCCCAATGTTCTGAGACATTATTTTTGAGGTTGTTTCAGGGGAGGGTGGCACAGGAGGCTGAATTTGGTCCCTGTTACTCCATATTGGTGGGAAACAAAAGTGTCTTTTACCATTTTGATCCTCTTCTATAGTACCTCTAATTTTTTAGTCCACTGGAATTAATTTTCTCACGTACCCCAGATGCCTCTTCGCCTGCTCACGGTCCTAGTGTGCAACGGGTGGTGCTGGCAGAGGCAGCTGCCTAGCGACGCCGGCTCCTTGTTGCCAGTGGATTCTGAACTGGGAGTCCCTGAAGCCCAGCCCATCAGAGCTCACCGTATGCTGTCTGGCCACCCAGCACTCTCTGTTTTAGAACTGAGTCTTGCAGCCCCTGAATAATTTCTTTGGCGTGAGCTCATAATGTTTTTAATATCTGCTGTCCTGGTTGGGAGTCTGGGTGGAAGGGAATTCACCTTTTTTGAAGGGGAACAAATAAAACATAATTTGCTTGGGAGATTACATTGGAGCCTAGATATTTTAAAAATTTTAAACTGTTTTACAGCCAGTCTGCTGGATTTCAAGCTCAAGCGTAAGCTCAGAGGGTGCAGCTCCTTCTGGACCCTCACCCACCTGGCAAGAGCCCCCGACTGTCTCCCTCCCCCCAGCACTCCAGGGTTTGGCTCTGACAGAGTACTTGGAGTTCCCCAAATGACCAGGCTGTGGCATGCCTCCTAGTTCAATTTTGTGCCTGGAAGGCCTTTCCCCCACTTTCCACCTTGCAGAGGTGTATCTGGCATGTTCCTGGTGAGAGCTTTGCTTCCTTCTCCCCGTCCAGGATCACACTCAGCTTCCTTAGGCCCCACATCCTATTGAGTGGTCCTGAGAGACAGGGACTGTGTGGGACTGTGTCCTAATTCTGAGGAAAACCCCCTCTCTCAGTGCAAACCCCTCGCCCCCGCCAGGTGTTCCTGCTCCAGCTGGGCTCCCTCCACATCTTGGCATCGAGACTGGTGCCTTCCCAGAGTCAGGAGATCAGAGAAGTTATGGGGGGTGAATCCTGCAGAGCACTCGGGTAACAGTCTTTTACTTCTTTTTAACTATGAGATTTTTTGTTTAGGTAAAAAAATTGCACATGTTTAACGAAAAAGCAAGGAATAGTACCTGAAGGGTGCGGTCAGGAGCTGCAGGATTCTGTGTGGGAGCCAGGGGACTTGGAGCGGTGCTGGCAGACCATCTCACCTGGAAGCCCGTTTCTTCTTCAGGAGATCACTTTACGTCTTTGGCCTCTTGTAAGGAAAGTCAGAGTAGCAGTGGCTTCAGCAAGACCAGATAGAAGGAATGTTTCGCACATGTGATAATTGACCATTAGCAGACCGGGGCTTGGTGGCAGCTCCTGGGTGTTGGGGACCAAGGCTCCCTGTATCACAGTTTTCTGCCCTCCTCTGTGGCTTCCATCCTGTGGGCTAGGATGGAGTGTCATTGTCCATTAGCCCAGACTCATTGCCAAGGCACAACCTAGAGGAACAACCCAGAGGTTGCATGGCTGTGGTCCCCTCTGCTGTGACTCAGTTGCCTGTAGCATCTGTTACCAGGGGGCCTGGGAAGCGTGATCTGTAGCCTCTGTACTAGAGGAAGAGGAGGATAGCTGTTCAGGGTAGCTAGTAGCTGCCACACATGCAGCAGGCCTAACCCTGTCATCAGATTAATCCACTGGTTATGGGCACTGACTGGGCCAGACATTGTGCTCAGCCCGGCTTCAGAAAGAAACCGCACATGGGTTCTTCCTTCAGCCTCTTCTTCCAGTGTAGAAGGGCAAACAGATCAGCAACACCCAGGCCAGGGTACTCGTGGTTCCCGGGTAGGAGGAGGCCACCCGTGCCTCAGTGGGTGTTCCTTAAGTAGTGGCGAATGGCTCCCAGGATGCTGAGCGTGTGAAGCTGGAGGAGCGGCTGGCTGGTACCTGTTTTCTACACTGAGGGCCCTGGACATCATCCTGAGGTACAGCCGAGGGGAGGACTGGCCTGTCTCCTCATCCTCACTCCAGCTCCACACTGTAGCCTCGTCCTAGGCTCTTATTTCTGTCTTGCCTGGGCCTCTGCATCACTGCTTAGGTCATGCTCTTCCAGAGCCTGGTGTGCCCTTCCCTCCTGCTGGCCAGTCCAGGTCCTCCTGCCCATAATGGCCCGGCTGAGGGCTAAGCTCCACCCTAGCTGTAGCCCTGCCTCTGATAACCCCTCAACTCCAGGCTCAGTCTGGATGGCATGGCTCTCATTTTGTGATGGAAATTGATGCTCTGAGGGGTGAGAAACCCCATCCTGTTCCAGTGCTAGAGCAGGGGTCCCGGCCTGTTGCTGTTTTTCTCCGGGGCAGGGATTCTGCCCCAGTACCCCCTATCAGATGTGATGTCAGGGGGTCCTGGAGCAGGAAGGCAGGTGGAGGGACTGGATCATGGTGGGTAATGTGGAGAGAGAAATCCTGAGCTCAGATGGGCAGAATTGTCCTCTAAACTGAGGTGATGTCATTGGTCACAAGCTGGGATTCTAGTACTTGGAATCCCATGTTCCATTTTGTTTTACTTTATTTTATTTTTTGGAAATTTAAATGTACAGAAAAAAAGTTCAGCATAGATTGATAATCTTACATTGGAGAAATAGCCACGATTAATACCCACGCATAAACTCCCAGCTTTTAAGGAACAGTTACAATTTTAAAGTAATATAAAGTGATTCTGCTCAATATAAATAATCAAAACTACAAAGATGAAAAGTTTAAAAATCTCCAACTCTATTGTTCAGAAATTCCTGTTGTTTTTGTTAGATTATTTTAGATATCTTTATAGGGTCATGACAGACATAGAAATAAATATTTAGATGTACTCTCTAAGCAATGATCACACTCTCACCTGATGTGATGGTCATTGGCTACTGGTAGCTACTGATCACTTGAAATGTGGCAGATTTGTAGAGAGTCTGTTAGTGTAAGACACATCCTGGCTTTGGACAGTGTCATAGGAGATTTCCTTTCTCAAGAAAGGCTCACGTTTCCGGGGGATGCTGCCTATTGCTTTCCTAGCCGGCTGGTGTTTGGGCTGGTTCCATCTGGAGAGACCACACCGTGTCTCTGTTCCTTCTGTGGGCATTGCTTCATTGTCCTCTGGTTGGACGCTACTGCTGACCATCAGATCTTCTCTCCTCCTTATGGGAAACTTGCTTTGTATTCTTGACTGTCTTAAGAATTCCTGTGCCCAGTAGCTTACCCCAGCCCTATCCTGCTGCTCATGGGCTCCTCCCGGAATCTAGGTCTTGTGTCTAAATATGATTTCAGCTTCTCAGTATACAGACAGGGCTCTCTATGGCGTGTGGACTGCAGTTTGGGTTGACTAACATGGATGTATAGGAGGCTTTTCTGGCCCTGGGCCTTTGATGGGCTGAGCACTAGCCTCGTAGTGGGGTCCTCAGGGATTGTTGTGTGAGTTAATTTTAAATTGCATTTAATAGTCAAATCTTTCTCCTTTCTAGGACCAGGGTGTTAAATAAAAGTGATGCTAAAGTCCATTTTGGCTGCCACCCCATCAAAGTTTCCCTGTACCCCAGGGGTAACTGCTATTGTGGATTTGAGACTTATTCTTCTAGACTTTTTAAAAACTGATTTTATATTTTGTTACAATTATTTTCTGTCCACCACAGAAAAATAGACCATGCTCAGCTGGGTGTCCGAGCTGCTGTGGGTGCAGTCAGAGCAGTCTGGTGTAGGGGTTCCAAAGGGCTAAGCCTGGGGTGAGCTTTTTATTCTAATCAACCAGCCAGTGTAGACACTACAAAGTGGTAACTAATCTTAGGAGTGAAAACTTCTGTGAATATGCCTAGACATCAGTGTCTATGTAGTTTTGACTTTGAGACAGAGAGACCTTGCATCTAGGTCTTTTTTATCCAAACTCATTTTAAGAACCTGACTTTTATCCAGGTGTGGTGGAAAAACCTGTAATCCCAGCTCTCAGGAGGCTGAGGGGAGGATCGAAGCTCCAGGCCAGTCTGGGCGACTCAGAGATCCTGTCTCAAAATAAAAAAAATAAAAAAAAAAAGAGCCGGGGGTGGAGTGCCTGGCCAGCATGTGTGAGGCCCTGGGTTTAATTCCTGGTATTGCAAAAAAAAAAAAAAAAAAATGAAGAAGCTGTACAGATAGAGCTGTCCCACCAGCTCACGTCCATGTTCGCAGAAGAGCCAGACCTCACTGCCCACTCTTGGAAATGCGTCACATTGTTTTTTGTGTGTTGTTAGATCATACTGTATCTTCTTCTTTTTTTTTTTTTTTTTTAATTTTTAGATGTTGATGAACCTTTATTTAATTCATTTATTTATTTGTGATGCTGAGAATTGAACCAATGCCTTACACATGCTAGGCAAGTGCTCTACCACTGAGCCACAACCCAGCCCCTATCAAAAGACAGTCTTGTTTTCTCCCTCCTGAACTTGACTCTCTCCATGTTAATGTGTAGCCATCCCTCTGGAGTCAGCAGATGTGAGACAGCAGATGACGGAGTGCTTGGCCAACACGGCTGGACATTCCTTGCTAGTGAACAGGGCTCAGTACATTCCTTGCTAATGAACAGTGCCTGTGAGACCCCATCTAAGCTTCTGAGGCCTCAGGAGGACCTTGCTGGGCTAGAGCCATGGGGAGCAGGGTCCTCAGGTGCTTCCCAGCCCACCCGTCCCTTGCTCCCACTAAGTGACTCCCTTTGTTTTGTAGATGACATGGCAGAACTCCTCCTGGGGGAGTCGAAGCTGGAGCAGTACCTGAAGGAACACCCGCTGAGGCAGGGGGCCAGTCCCCGAGGCCCCAAGCCCCAGCTGACCGAGGTCCGCAAGCATCTGACCGCCGCCCTAGACCGAGGGAACCTCAAGGTACTGTGGGCCTCTGGGATGAAGCAGGGACAGCAAAGGATGCTGGCATCATCTCCTCTGGGAGGCCTTGGCTGGGAAGGGTGGCCATGTTGGAGTGCTTCTGCACACAGCACGGCTCGTCTTTTGGAAGCAGGCCAGCTTCCCGGGCCATCAAGCTGAACCCCTGGGGGGCTCTCTCTGAGAGTGCTCAGTGACCTACCATCCTGACAGAAGGCACCATTCTCCCACGGTGCTTGAAGTAAAGCCTCAACAGAGTGACCTCAGCGTTACTCTGAGGCTTAGAGAACAGCCTGACGCTTTGCCCCACTCTAGAAGAGAGAGAAGTTGGTTGTGAGCGTCATCAGTGCACAATTTCCTAACCAAATCATGTGGCTTGTGAATGCAATGGGCCACTCTGGCCCAGAGCCAGGGGTTTCATACTGACTCCCACAGGCCTGGCACTGCCTCTGAGTGGGGGGCACCAGGAGCTTCCCTGCCTGAGCCTGGACCCTTGTCTCCTCGCATGGGACACTGCAGCTCCCCATTGGTCTGCCTTCCAGTCACACTCTGCTCCTCACCTACTTTCCCCGCTTGCTCCTCGGGAACCCCTCCCACCCCTCGCCTTCCACAGGGGCATCTCTCCGTGTTCGCCCCGCCTCTCCTCCCAGCCCTTTAGCTGTGGACCCTGCCCATCACTGAAGTCTGGCCCTCACTGCTTTCTGAGGCCACTCTGTTGAAATGATTAACTGCATCTCAGCCCCATCCTCCGGGTCCCTTCATCTCCCTTAGGGCCCCCTTTCCCCCCAGAATATATTTCCACTGAGGACAAAGAGTTATATGTGAACTCTTGAAGCTCTGACTTCTTTTTTCCTTTGATGATGGGTTCTCTTTCACTTTCCTTCTCTTCTTGTCTCAGAATCTTCTGGGGCTACTTCTTTGGTCTTCACTCTTGTCCATTTGTACGCACTCACCCACCTGTTGTTAGAAGCCAGATTTTTTTGGCTCTACCTTTTGCATCTGTATTGGAAACGTGAGTTTGCTTCCAACTTGCTGTGTGACCCTGGGGAGGTCACGCTCCTCTCTGGGGCAAGGTTCTATGGTTTTTAATGGGCTTTTGCAGGCCTGAGCTTGGATTCTCTCAGTTCCCACAGACTCTGAGACTATGAGCCTTCATTCATGTTCTTCCTCCTGGACATCTGGCCACCTCCCTGCCTCTGTCCCAGGGAGGCTTGGGAAGCCCTGGAAAGATGGTGTTACTCTCTGCTGGCTGTGCCTCGCTGAGCCCTCTGGCTGTGCCTCATGCCTTCTGGAAGTGCTGACAGAGGACACCTTTCAGAAGGTCTCTGGTTCTCTGTCTGCACTGGACCACCTTAGCCCCTGGGAGGCCGGCTCAAGGGCACCGCTGTCACTGGGAAGCCCAGGCTCATGGGGACCTGCCATTGTACTTGGGCCTTACACTAGGCCTTCATCACCCCTCCTTTTGTCCTCAGGGCCAGGTCACCTAGGATGAAGTTAGGGAGTGTTTGTCTGCATATCCGCTGTTCTTAACCAAAAGACACTGGGGTGAGTCTTGGTCAGCAGGAGAGAGTGGAGGGACAGTGGGCCTGTGGGGCCACAGCTCACAGGATAGTCATTCAGACCCAAGTGTCCTGCCAGGTATGAGCCTGTGACTGTGTGTTAAGGGAGACATCCTGCTCAATTCTTTCCTATCCTTAACCTTCATCTTGAAACATTAGCCATTTATCTCCGTGGTCTTTATTCTCTGTCCTCTTCAAACCAATGTGGTAGTAAGAACGTTGCATTTCTTTTTCTTTTTTCTTTTTTTTTTTTTTAAAGAGAGAGTGAGAGAGAGAGAGGGAGAGAGAGAGAGTTTTTTTAGTATTTATTCTTTAGATTTCGGCGGACACAACATCTTTGTTTGTATGTGGTGCTGAGGATCGAACCCGGGACGCACGCATGCCAGGCGAGCGTGCTACCGCTTGAGCCACATCCCCAGCCCTTGAATTTCAAGTTGAAATTCCACAGTTTGAGTCCCTGTCCTGGACTTATAAACTGTGCCATCTTGGGAAGTTATTTAACTTCTCTGAACTCATGTTTCTCAACTAAGGCTGACATGGGTCAGGGTTGTTTTAAGGCTGAAAAATGGAAGTGCTTTCAAAGCTCTACCCCACTGGACACCTGCCCTTTACTGTTGTTTTATTGCTTCTACCAAAGGGTTTTCCTCTTGTTGCTGTTTTTAGCTTCCTTTACCTTATAAAGCATATTCTAGAGTCGAGCAGCTTCTACACAGGTGTGTTGCCACACTCACACTGGCTAATGTGGAACTTGTAAAGTCCAATGTGTCTCAAGTGACCGAGGCTGGGAGGAGCAGTCAGCCTGCAGTGAGGGCTGATGGAGCCTTGGATGAGGAGGTTGCTTCTGGTTTAGGGCAAGAAGATTGTGCTTATTATACACAAGGCAGAACCTGGTCCTGTGCTGGGGCTCTGCCTCCACTCTGGAGCTGGGTGGCCTGGGCAGAGTTACTTTCTTGCTGTCACTGCTGCGGGCAAGCTCTCCTGGCAAGGCCCTCCTGGGGTGTCCATCCTGTGCCTCCGGACTATGAGTTTCTCCAAGCAGATTTTAAGACTTACTTTTCTTGTAGCAAAATATACTTAACGTAAAATGGATCATTTGAACCACCATTAGTACACAGCTCAGTGATGTTACGTGCATCATCACAACCACTCACCCCCAGGACTCTGTCACCTTTCTGGATGATCCTCTGACCCCATTTGGCACCAGCTCCTATTCTCCCTTCAATTGGCTAACGCCAGGGCTCAGGTGTGGAGAGCTGGGGAAGGAGGGGGGACTCCAGAGTCTCCTAGGAAACTCTCTGAAGTACCCAGCCCTGGAGCTGCTTTACCCTGCGGTGGGTGCTTTTTTCAAAGCTCTTTCACCTTCTCAAGTCTGTCTCCAGGAAGCTCTGACTTCCTGCACGGGACCCTCTCCCTGGGCCCCTCTGACACCCTCTGCGTGGCCTTGGTCCTTTGCTGTCCTCCCATGCTTGGTGGTGCTGTTACTGGCGTCCTAGGCCTGAGGCCTAACTCCAGTTCTGGCCACTCGACCCAAAAAACCAGTGGAAAAGGTCATGGCGAGAGCAGAAGAGGAAACGAATCATGTGGCCACCTTGGGAAGGCAGATGACACTTGGTGTCCTGGCCCTGTCTTTGGGGCACTGTCAGGAGCTTTGGATTTAAAGGAGGAGGAATCAGGGTGGAGGGCGGGAGGGTGCCTAACTGAGCAGCGTTGATCAGACTGTGGTCTACTGGGCTGTGCTCTCAGGCCCGGGTCTGCCAGGAAGCTCTGCCAGGTGGCTCTGTGGTAGTCCTTCTGACTGGCGGGGGCAACTTCCACCTGCTTTCAGTGTGTTCGCCTGTCAGACCTGTGATTCTGGGAGGGGTGATGTCTGGGGACTTGTAGGCACCATTCAGGGGGACAGAACGGGAGGCTGCCGCTCTTGCCTCAGTCTCCCAGGAGGACAAGGTAGGCTAAGCCCGTGTGTTACTGGGTTGAGAGGAAGGCTCCTTGGTGATCACAGGCCTCTGCGTAGGAGTGAGGCGCCTCACCTGGAGTTGAAGGTAGTCAAGGAGGCAGACAGAAGAGGAAGCAGGGGTGCTGGGGCTGACCCTGCTTTTAGTCCCCACAGGGCCTCGCAGGCCTCAGTAAAGAGTCGCTACTCTCAGCACAGTGGCCTTCCTAAGGCCTGTTACACTGTCTGGTGTCCCTGCGCCCTTCAAAGAAGTGTCGACCCCTTTGGCAGACAGGGCTGCTTCTCCATGCTCTGCCTGCTCTCCTGTGTTTTGTCACCTACCTGTCAGAGCCGCAGGTGACAGAGGAGTGCCGGTGTGACTCTCTGAGCAGAGCCACCAAGCGTGACAACTTAGCTGTGAGGAGAAGGCCCAGGAGAGGTGATGGATGTGTTTCCTAGTCTAGATGGCTGGGTCACCTCTTGTCTCCAGTCAGTGAGGCTGGGGACGGCAAGGCAGAGGAGGTGGCACTTGGGGTCGAGAGGGGACAGGAAGGAAGGTGACCCCTCAGACCTGCCACAGCCCTCAGCCGCAGGAAGGAGGACTCTGGTCAGCAGCAGCTTCACAGGCTTGATCACTCAGTGGGAAACATGGCCCCTGATGGGAAAGTAAGTCTTGACCTCGTAGCCACTTGGCAAGCCCCGTGTGGGTGATTTGGGCTTTGGTCTGTGCATGTCCAGTGCCAGGGACAGGACCCCAGGACACTAGGCAGTGGCCTCTCTTGTTTGGAGAAGGTGCTCACATCGTTGTAGTGCTTACTAGGGAAGTGTTCCTTCCATCTGGGGCCCAGCGCAGCCCAGGGCCCGAGGGGAGCCGCAGGGGTCTGGGTTATTTGTTTTCACAACGACCTTGAGGTATGATTCCCATGATGTTTAGTTCATCCACTTAAAGTGTACAGTGCAGTGGTTCTTAGCATCTTCCTGAAGTTATGCAGACTGTTACCATGATACCCTGGAACATTTCAGCACGCCCCAAAGGAACCATGCATGCAGCCATCGGTCGATATTCCTACTTCCCAAACCCCAGCCCTTGGCACACCGACTTATTTCCTGACTGCAGATTTGCCTCTTCTAGATGTTTCCTATAATGGAGGCATACAATATGTGGGCTTTTGTGCTGATCTTTGACTTGGAATAATGTTTGGGGGTTTCCTCTGTATTGTGGTACTTAATTTTTGATTATGACCAATATTCTATTTTATGGCTAGACCACATTTTTATGGATACTTGGGTTGTTCGTGCTTTGGGCTGTTGTGGGTAATATGCTGTGAACATTGATGGGCCGGTTTTCATGTGGGGGCGGCGGGCTTTATGGCAGTAGATGGCTGGGCCCTGAGGGAGCATCCCACAAAATACTGTAGGAAAATGCCTTTCTCTCCTTTTCCTTCTAGTCAGAATTCCTACAAGAGTCCAATCTGATCATGGCCAAGCTGAATTATGTGGAAGGAGATTATAAAGAAGCTCTGAACATTTACGCCCGGGTGGGCCTTGATGACCTGCCACTGACAGCTGTCCCTCCGTACAGGCTGCGGATGATTGCAGAATCCTACGCCACCAAAGGTGAGACCTGGGCCTTTTTCCCTCCGTGTCATGTCGCTGGGGGTAGCAGAGCCTCCCAGGAGTCCCCTGTGAGAATCCCAGCTAGGCCCCTGTGATGCCCCACTGAGCACTTGGGATGGTTTTAAGCTCAGCAACACTCTGTTTCCTCAGAGCTTGAGTTCTTTGATTCTTGCTCAAGGGAATGAAGGAGAAGCATTTCAGTAGAGTTTCTTGGTTATTAATGTGCAACTTCACTGGGGACTTTTCTTGATAATTGAGTAACTGGACAGTGTATGTCATGTGATCAACTTCCCACATGCTCTACCATGTTTTTTATTCATTAATGTCACCCCTGACTAGTTAAGGTCAATCCACAGCGGTTCCTTTGATGATTAACAGGGTCCCTACTGAAGGGTCAGAGGGAGCTTGTAGTCTAGCATGGTAGGATGCAATCTCACAGAAAGAAAAGGCAGGACACAGGTATTATTGTTGCTAAGCTGCCGATTCTGTCTCTGTAATGGTGCAGTCACATTCACTTCATAGAATTAGTGTCAGGATGAAGTAAAATACTGTACGTAAAGCTCTTTATGGTGCCCGGCACATGCTCAGTGCTCAGTGAATATCTTTAGATGCCAGCCCCAAACAAGGCAGCTAATGGTAATAGCCAGGGGTGGGTGATACCTTTGCAGGTGGCCTTCAGCAGGGACACTTGGATCTGGACTTCCCAATACTAAGAAGTCAGTCTCTGAAGGACCCCCTCTGCCTCCTGCTCCTGCAGTCCTGACTGTGCATTGTGACTGACTGTGGCTTACACAGGGCCCTGGGCCTGACCCTCTAGAACAGCAGCGAGCTGGCCACTTGAGTACTGCCAGCACATTCTGTCCAAGATGTTGGGGCTCCAGGGGGTCCAGTCTGTGGGACTCAGGTGTTCTGTGCAGTGTTGACTTTGTGACAGGATTGATATATACACCCAGTTCCCTGGGGAGCTGAGAGGTCTTCCAGATTCATCTAATTAATTCTAAATGTCCCTGTGGACCAGGAAAAGATGCCATTGCTCTTGATGTGGCTCTCGGGCAGCTTAGTGGGCATAGGCTTCGAGGTGGTCTCGGGAGCCTGGGAACCTCCGCTTTTGTTGGCATGTGCCGTGTTGTGTGCTGTGCTGGGCTCTGCGCTCAGTGGCCCTCTTCTCTCTCTTGTGCTCACTCAGCTTCCCACATTCCCTGGGCTGCTGGAAGCTGTTGTGTGTGTGTTGCACACATACATGTGCTGTTTGGGGCCAGGAACGATATTCTGGAATGAGGGCAAAGCTTCATCTGTCACTTTCCAGTCACCCAATTGACCTGGGCCCCAGTGGCTTGTGGCCAGCAGCTGGGTCATTGGTGGAGGATGGAGGTGGCTTGGGGGCCTGAGCTCAGGTCTTCACATTGGCCCAGACATAGCAGGGTGGAGGCAGGCTGTCTGCTGGTGACAGTGCCAGCTGTCTTTTGGCTGCCATGCAAGGTGGGAAAGGAGACTTGGTCCCCAAGTCTGCCCTGGTGACATTGTTAAGTGACCCTCCAGCTATGAGTGTGACAGTTGACTCTTGGAACACTGGCTGGCTCAAGAGGTGTCCAAGTCTGGCTAGTTTCTGAGCTCTGGGAATGTGAGTAGAGTCACATGTGTGCAGGAAGAGGGATGACCACTCGTGTAGAGAAAGTGGACAGCAGCTTTGGAGGCTCCAGGCCCCTGAGAGCCTGGTTGGCAGCTAGAGCAGTGTAGAGTGGAGGGAGACCAGCTGAACTGCCAGCCTGAGTCCAGCTCCCACCTCGGGCACGCACTGGTCTGGTGTCCTTGTGCAAATTCTTTTGTTCCTCAGTCTCTCCACATAGGGGTCTCAGCAGGTCATCAGGACCGTGTGAGAGAGTACGCATGCAGTGCTGAAAGGCACCTGGCACACAGCGGGCACGATGAGACGGTAGCTTAATAGATGAGTGTGTTGTGGAGTGGGTGGGAGGGGGGCGTAGGAGTGACTCATAACAACCCGGGACTTGCCAGCCCAGTTGACCGAGACGCCCAAAGACAGGTGAACTCTCTGAGGGCTTAAGAGACATTCAGTCTTGGCTGTTTCTTTGCCAAGGTTCCAGAGAATTTAAAGGAGAGACAGTTGGCAAGAGAGCCCATGACTGCTGATGTACAAAGCACCTTAAAGCAGGAGTGCCGTGGCAGGTGACTGCCCAGGTGGAGCTGTTCGTCATTAGCTCAGGTTCCCCACACTTGTAAATTAGCATTTCAACATCGAGCCCCTTCATTCTGCTTAAATATTTGTTTTTCCAGTTTCTTTGGAAAGAAGGGAGAGCTATCCTGTCCACCCCCATGGCCAGACCACATTGGGGCTATGGGGCAGCTGCCCCTTGAGTGGAATGTCCCCAGCTCCGCCCCTCCCCATGCTGCCTTGCACTGCTCCAAGCAGCAGGACTGACCTGCATGCTTTCTAGGTCCACCTGGACTTTTTCATGATGATCCAAAGGCTGACATGAAACATGACCATGACCAAGGTTTTAGCCAGAGCCTGGTCTCGATCATGACCCGCGCAGATGGGACAAACTGGGTTTAAACAGACTGGCTGCAACATTAAGCTAAGAAGGTGGTTGTGAAAAATCACATGGCACAGAAAGCAGTATCCAGAAAGCAGGGCAGGACGGCTCTTTGACTTTCAGGGTCAAACTTGTAGGCTGGAACATGAGCCTGCGTTTGATTTATTTTATAACAGGGATAGGGATTCAAGGGCGAGGTCTTGCTTCATGGTGTCCTGTGGTCAGCAGATTGATTGGTATCTTTGCAGGTCACTCCCATCTCAGGTGCTGTATGGGATCTTAGGCAGAGCTTGAGGGAAGGTTTACCTGCATCAAGTGATCAATCCCCGAGGGGGTGCTACAGGGAGTTGGCAATGCCAGACCTATCCTCGCACTTGGCTACTATGCGCAACAGTCTACACACAGCCCATGGATGACTCGTGACAGCCTGGAAATGCCATGGCTCCCACACATCTGCTCTTCTGAGTGGAAGGGAGTTGGCCATTGCTTGCTGGGAGTCAGAAGCCAGTATCCTTCAGTTACTGAGGCCTTCTATGGGACGGCACCAGGCGGGACTTTACTGTTTTTTACTTCTCCAAACTCCAAGCTTACAGATGAAAGAAGGAGACCCGGTGAAGTTACCAGTGACCTCAGTGACCGAGTGCACTGAGATTCCTGTGCCCTGCACTGCATCCTCTTTGGGTTTCCCGTTCAGGCCTCACAGCTGCCCTACAGTGTGAACACCATTATGCTTTCTGTTTTGCAGACAAGGAAACTGAGGCAAGTTAGAGGGAAGTTAGAGAACCTTGGTGGGGGTCTAGAGCAAGAAGAGGTCAAACCAGAACTTGTCCTGGGAAACCAGTTGAGAGCCTGTGCCTCTCTGTGAGTGGCAGGGAGGACTCGAGCTGAATGGAGCGTGCTCAGCAGTGAGCCCAGATCTCAGTCACTCTGTCCTGTTGGCATGTGGGCTGGTCTCCCTCAGCCATGCACAGCCTCCTCAGGCAAAATGCATCCAGGTCTCTGGAGAATGCCCTGGATTTGTACCTGCTCCCCGTCCTCAGCCCACCCCCTGATGCCTTCACCTCAATTCCACACTCTTGCCTGATTTTCTTCCTGTAAGTTCTTTTTTTTTTAAGTTCTGTTTCCTGTCCTCTCTGAAGCCACCTGGGACTCACCCATTCACAGATGCCCATTTCTGGTGCCATCTTGGCATAGTGGATTAGGATCGTTTGAGAAATGTAGAGAATTGGTTGAAGCATCACCAGATGCTCCTGCCTGTCTGTGAGCTCCTGTAAAGGAAGACTCTCCTCTCACTCGTTTGCTGTCCTTGGGAACCCAACACAGTGTCTGTCACATAGTTGGTGCTTAGTTACTGATGGCATTTTACAGGTTCCCCTGCTTGGATTTCTGCCCAGGTGCCTGTCTTGAGGGTTGGGAGATCTGGGAGCCATGGCTCCTGGCTGGTCACGGTTGGACGTGCTTTCTGTACCTGTGTGTGAGATGCTGAGCACCTATGGGCCACTCTCCCCTGACAGCCACGGGGCGCACCTGCACAGACCCACGTGCCCACTCTCCCGGAGCTGAGGCCACCTCCTCCCCTTCTCTCCCTCGCACCATCTCTTAGACCTGAGTAGAGACATAAGGACAGGCGGAAGAGTGAGAAGCTCCTCGGTGTCTGGCAGGTTGGGTTAACCTGGCGAGTGGAGGGCTGACTCTGGGATAAGGCTCAGGGAATCTCTGGGATACCAAGTGACCACAGATGTTGTTCCCCCAAGACAGGAGGCTGGGAGCAGTAGAAAGAAAGAGGGCCACCGTTTGTGCTGGGACGTGAGGTAACTGTGCAGTCAGGAGAGTGAGAGCTGGAAATGGCGTGGCCTCTGGAGATGGCCTTTCTAAGTAGCTCTGCTGTGATAAAGGGACCAAACACGCCTCAGCCCACCTGGCCAGGGCTGGTGGGGCTGCTCTGCTCCCTGGGAGATGAGACTCTGGTGTCAGGTAACCTGCTGTTCCACTCTGATTTTATTCTGTGATTTCTAGATACCTTAATCTAGGTTCTCACTCTAAGTCTCATGTTTTAAATTTACAAGACGGAGCTCTAACAAAACCTTACAAGAGTATTAAGAAGGCCAAGATGAAACAGGAAGGTGCTTTGAAATATGTAAATGGAGGCCAATGAAAGGGGCTTTGTAGAGTGTGACCCCACTACAGCCGAGGTTGGGAGCAGCAGCAGGCTACAGCCTTACCCCCCACAGTCCCCGCATCCCCACACCCCGCATCCCCCTGCCTGAAGGCCCCGCCTGTCATGCTCTTGAGCTTGGGTAGCCAGTGATGCTTCCAGTTGTCCCTGGGATTGATCTCTTGTCCTTTCTCCCATGTGATATTTAATTGTTCTGAATGTAGACCAAACACATGTGTGTTATAAAAGCCAGACGCTCAGGCAAGACAGAGCAAGACCTATTCCCCATCTCCCCCGAGGTGGGCTCTTAGCACCTTCTTGCCTCTCCTCCCGTATGTCCCTACACTTCTCAGATGTGTAATTTTTTTTTTTTTTTTTAATCAGAAGGGGATTTTACAATGTACTCTGCTTTGTGACCTGCTTTTCCCACTTCACCAGGGATCATAAACACTTTCCATGGACACGTCTCTGCAGTTTGGGGGACTGTGGAGCTTCTCATTGTGTGCATGAGGTAAAACTTACTTAGCTAAGCAGCCTCTGTGCTGCACAGAGCTTTTCACGGCCACACATGAAGCTGGGAGGAGGTGTACCCCGGTCTCTGTACGTTTCCATGTGATTTCCACAGGAGAGCTGCCAGAAGTGGAGCCTGCCCTGTGGGATGGCCAGACCTGTGTGTCTTCCTTCCTGCAGTGAGGGTCCAGCTTCTCTCGCTGTGGCCAACACGCAACAGAATCCTTTACATTTAAAAATGAACATTTATTTTTTAGTTGTGTGCTCAGTATAGTGTATTTGGAAAATAAACAAATATAAAAATTTATATTAAAAATGAAATAGTCACAAAAAATATTCACATATATTTCTATTAAATATACTTATATATTGATAGTTATTTAAAATCATTTCTATATTGTCAGTTACCCTACTGCCACTTTGAGTAGTTAACCACTGTTGAGTGTATATTTAAAAATATGTAGTATATATATAATTTTATATTTAATTGGGATTATACCCATGTACTCTTTTATATTTTTTTACTCCATGAGTGTACAATTATTTTTCCATATCATTAAATACTTTCAAAAATGTAGATTTTGACATCCACACAGTGGCGTGCCTTATGGTTGATTTTGAGCCAGTTGCCTGGGGAGAGTCCAAGCTGTTGTGTCATGAGTGTTTCCTTTTTGTGACCAGCGTACTTCACTTAGTATAAAGTCCTCATGGCCTGCCTGTTGAGCTGGTGTCAGAATCCTTCCTTCTAGGTGAATGATGTTCCATTCTGTGAATATACACCACATGTTGACTTAGTTTGTGGCCTAATATGTGGTCCATCCTGGAAAAGCTCCCGTGGGCACCTCAGAAGAAGGTGCGTGCTGCTGTTGGCAGGCAGGGTGCTGAGTATGTCCACTGGGTCTGGCCGGCTGACGTGGCAGGTTCTGTTTTCTTACCTTCTGTCCGTCCATTCCTTACTAAGTGTGGAACAATTGATACAGAATTCTCGACTTCTCCCTTAAGTTCTGTCTGGATTTGGTTCACGTATTTTGATGGTTATCAGGTGTGTAAATGTTTTCACCTGTCACATCTTGCTAAACCTTTCATTAATCTAGAAAATCCTTAGTCTGTTGCACTCTTTTAAAGTGTATTTTCTCAGATATTAGTGTAGCCACCCCTTTTTCTTTTGGTCACTATTTATGTGAAATATCTTTTTTCGTCCTTTCACTTTGGTTTGCTGAATGGTCTCTCACAGACAGCATGTAGTTGGACCATGTTGTTCACACTCCTCTGCCAGTCCCTGTCCTTTCACTGGGGAGGCATCCACCTTTGTTGAGATCCTTGGTTCACCCTACAGCTTCGAGCGACTGTCTGGTGTCACTTGGTTCCACCTGCAGGACTTCCTTGAGCGTTTCTAGCAGTGCAGACACAGCAGCAGTGCGCTCCCTCAGCCCTTGTTTACCTAGGAGTCTCACAGGTGCTCCTCTCTCGGGAAGGACAGCTTTGCCAGACACAGGTTCTTGGCCAACAGAGTGCTTCTTCCAGTACTCTGAATACATCGGCCCACTCGCTGCATTTTGGGCCATGGATGTTTCCGATGAGCTATCTCCTGATCACCCACAGAGGATTCCTTCTATGTGAGTCGCTTCTCTCTTGCTTTTTGAGCATTCTCTGTCTTTGCTAAGTTGGTTATAATGTAGGTCTCTTCAGTGCATCTAACTTGGAGTTTGTTGAGCTTCTTGGATGTTTGTGTTCATTTCTTTCATCACATTGGGGAATTTTTCAGTCACTGGAGGGAATGCTTAGCTGCCTGGCTTCTGTAGGCCGCACGTTGGTGGCTCTGGGAACACTCGCATGGCTGCTGCTGCGCTAAGAGCTGACCATGACTCTAAGTTACCATCAAGCCTTCCTCTGGACATTGCCAGCTTTTAACAGACTCCAGGTTCCAAGAATGTTACATGGGACAGACTGTGCCTATGTCATTGTTGCCTAAGCAGAAAGATACTCCTGGGACTTCCCACCATCTTCTCGGAATCTTGTTTATAGCTTTTATTTGATTATTTATTTTTTGGCACTGGGGATGGAACTCAGGAATTCCCTGCTACTGAGCCACATCCCCAGCCCTTTTTATTTTTATTTTGAGACAGGGTCTCACTAAATTGCAGAGGCTAGTCCCAAACTTATGATCCTCCTGCCTTAACCTCCCTAGTAGCTTAGAGGTGTGTGCCACAGCACCTGGCAATGTTTCCAGCTTTTTAAAATAACATTTATTGGTATATAATTTACTTAGTTACCATGTTATATAACCACCACCATCAATTTCTGAAAAATTCTATCACCCAGGCCTAAAAAGAAACCTGTATTCATTAGCAGTCACTTCCTATTTCCCAAACTCCATCCCCAACCTGCAGCCCTAGTCAATCGCTAATTATTTATCTGTCTATTTGTTTATACTAGGCATTTTATGCAAATGAATCATATTCTATTAGAATTTTTACATTGTCCTCTTTCCCTTTGTCTGCTCTTTTAAGGTTCCTGCACGTGAGAGCAGGTGTCAGTCCTGGTGATGCTGAGCGCTGTGCTGTCCTGTGAAGATCACATTTGCACATTGTTAATCTTGCGTTCAGTTGGTGAACCCTGGGTTGGTTCCACTTTTGGCAATTCTGAATAATGCTGCTATAAACACTGCATAGAGATTTTGGGTAGACATTCTCATTTCCCTTGGCCACCAGGTCACCGGGCAGCTCCGAGGAGCTGGTCATGGCTGTTTTCCAAGGCAGCCTCACCAGCACAGAGGTTCCCTGCATCCTCATCAGCGTTGCCAGTGTCTGTCCCTTGATGATAGCTGTCCTACGGCGGGTGAAGCCAGCCTCACTTATTTGCAGTTGCCTAATGACGAGTGATATTGGGCAGTTTTTCATGTGCTTATTGCTTTTTGTATATCTTGTTTGTAGAGATATCTATTCAAACCCTTTGCCTATTTAAAATTGGAATATTTGTCTTTTTACTCTTTGAGTTGTAATGGTTCTTTGTGTGTTCCAGTCTTGTACAGATACATGGTTGTAAATATTTTATCCGAGTCTGGTTGTCTTTTCACTTTCTTTCTTTCTTTTTCATTTCTTTTTTTTTTTCTTTAGTTGTAGTTGGATATAACTTTATTTTATTTATTTATTTTATGTAGTGCTGAGGATCGAACCCAGGGCCTCCCATGTGCTATGCGAGTGCTCTACCGCTGAGCCACGACTCCCGCCCCTCTTTTCACTTTCTTAATGTTAACCTTTGAAATGCAAAAATTTCTTAGTTTTGATTAAGTCCAGGTTATCTATTTTTTCTTCTGTTTTCATGCTTTTGATTTTGTATCTAATAAACATTGTTTAATCAATGCTATGAAGATTTTCTCCTATTGTTTATTCTAAGAGTTTGTTGTTGTTGTTTTTTGAACTAGGAGTTGAGCTCAGGAGTGATTACCACTGAACCACATCCTCAGTCTCTTTTATTTTTTATTTTAAACAAGGTCTTGTTAAATTGCTGAGGCTGGCCTTGAACTTGAAATTCTCTTGCTTCAGTCTCCTGAGTCACTGGGATTACAGGTGTGTGCCACTGTGCCCAGCATAGTTTTATATTTTAAACTCTTAAATTTAGGTCTCTGATCCATTTTGGCCTCTCATCAAAATGTTTCAGGCACATACTTGTAATCCCAGCTCCTGGGGAGGCTGAGGCAGAAGGATTACAAGTTTGAAGCCAGGCTGAGCAACTGAGTGAGATTTGATGCTGTCTCAAAATATATTTGGTCTCTCATCCAAATATATGTTTGTGAGGACAGGGGAAAAATTCTTTTCTTTGGGCATAGGTACTGGGAATTGAACTCAAGGGCCCTCCACCACTGAGCCACATCCCCAGCCCTATTTTGTATTTTATTTAGAGACAGGATCTCATTGAGTTGTTTAGCACCTTGCTTTTGCTGAGGCTGGCTTTGAACTCGCAATTCTCCTGCTTCAGCCTCCTGAGCCACGGGATTATAGGCGTGTACCACCACCCCTGGCTGGGAAAAATTCTTTTGTATGTGAATTTCTAGTTGTGCCAGCACCGTTTGTTGAAAAGACTATTCTTTCCCTAATGAATTGTCCTGTTATTCTTGTTAAATCAATTAAACATCAATGTAATTGTTTATTTCTGGACTCTCAATTCTGTTCTCTTGGTCTATATGCCTATCCTTATGCCAGTACCGCAGTGTATTACTGTAATGTTGTGGTTTGGATCTTTAATGTCTGCCCCCAAACTCATGTGCTATGCAATGCAGGAATGTTCTGAGGGCTGAAACGAGGAAGCTGTCACCTTATTGGTGGCCTAATCCACCTGATAGATTAATAATTTGAATGGATAGCTGGGTGGTAGCTGTAGGCAGAGAGGGTGTACCTGGAGGAAGTAGGTCACTGGGGATTGTCCTGGTCTGTACCTACCCCTGGCCCCTTCCTCTTTCTCTCTCTCTGCCTCCTGGCTGCCATGAGCTGAGTAGCTTTCCTCTGCCACAGCCTTCCTCCATGATATTCTGCCTCATCTGGGTCCTAGGGCAGTGAAGTCATCCTGTTATCTACTGAACCTCTGAAACTTGAGCTCAAAATAACCTTTTTCTCTTTTAAGCTGTTCTTGTCAGCTATTTTGGTCATAGTGACAAAAAGCTCACTAACATGTAGCTCTATAGTAAGTTTTGAATTTGGGAAGTGTAAGCCCCTCCAACTTTTTTTTTTTTTTCAAGATTATTTTGGCTCTTGTGGACCTGTTACATTTCCACATGAATTTTAGGATATATTGTAAATTAGTGCAGGAAAAATTTTGATAGAGATTGTATTGAATCTGTAGGTCAATTTGGGGAATACTATCATCTTAACAGTGTTAGGTCTTACAATCTGTGAATATGGGCTGTCTTCTTTCATTAATTTAAAAAATGTTTTGTAGATTTTTGGTGACAAGCCTTACATTCCTTTTGTTAACTTTTATTCTAAGCATTTTACTCTTTTTGATGTTATTATGTATAGAATTCTTTCTGATTTCATCTTGAGATTGGTCATTGCTATAGAAATACAACTAGTTTTTATATATTGATCTAAACTTATTAATTATCTCTAATAGTTTTTTATTAGAGCATTATAATTATACATAGTATTTGGGTTCATTTTGACAAAATCATACACTCAAGGACTTTGATGTTGATCCCCACTGTCCCCCTCCCTCCCCCATCCCTATTCTCCCTACTTTACTAAACGCTCTTTCTTTCAAACATATGTAAAGGTGAAGTTCCCTCTGGTACCTTTATATATGAATATAACATGATTTTGTTAAATTCATTCCAAATTTCGTCCCCCTTCCCATCCCTCCTCCCTCCTTCTTCATCTCCTCTTATTCTCGTGATCTTCCCTGAATTTTTATGGTATCTGATCCCCTCCCCAACTGCCTCCTTTCCCTTATTTTGCTCCATCTTCCACATATGAGAGAAAATGTTCAATCATTGATTTTCTTCATCTGGCTTATTTCACTTAGTGTGATCTTCTCCATTTCCATCCATTTACTAGCAAATGCCATTATTTCATTCTTTTATATGGCTGAGTAAAACTCCATTGAGTACATACATCACATTTTTTTTAAGAGAGAGAGAGAGAATTTTAATATTTATTTTTTAGTTTTCGGCGGACACAACATTTTTTTTGTATGTGGTGCTGAGGATTGAACCCGGGCTGCACGCATGCCAGGCGAGTGTGCTACCACTTGAGCCACATCCCCAGCCCCCACATTTTTAAAATCTATTCAATTTTTTTTTTTTTGAGAGAGAGAGAGAGAGAGAGAGAGAGAGAGAGAGAGAGAGAGAGAATTTTTTTTATTATTATTTATTTTTTTAGTTTTTGGCGGACACAGCATCTTTGTATGTGGTGCTGAGGATCGAACCCCGGCCTCACGCATGCTAGGCGAGCGTGCTACCGCTTGAGCCACATCCCCAGCCCAAAAGAGATAATTTTTTAATATTTATTTTTTAGTTCTCGGCAGACACAACATCTTTGTTTGTGTGTGGTGCTGAGGATCGAACCCGGGCCGCACGCATGCCAGGCGAGTGCGCTACCGCTTGAGCCACATCCCCAGCCCTCTAGTCATCTTTTGATGGGCATCTGGGTTGATTTAATAATTTGGTTATTGTGAGTTGTGCTGCTATAAACACTGAGGTGGCTATATCATTATAGTATGCTGATTTTAGATCTTTTTAATATATATCAAGGAGTGGGTCATATGGTGGTCCTATTTCTAGTTTTTTGAGGACTCTCCACACTGCTTTCTAGAGTAGTTTACTAATTTGCTGTCCCACCAACAATGTATGAGTGTACCTCTTTCCCCACATCCTCACCAACATTTATAATTATTGGTATTCTTGATAATTGCCATTCTGACTGGAGTAAGATGAAATCCTAGTGTAGTTTTGATTTGCATTTCCCTAATTGCTAGAGATGTTGAACATTTTTTTCATATTTTTCCTGACCATTTGTGTTTCTTCTTTTGAGAAGCTTCTGTTTTATTTTTTGCCCATATATTGATTGGGCTATTTGTTTTTTGGCATTGAGTTTTTTGAGTTCTTTGTATATTCTGGATATTAATCCTCATCAGACAAGTAGCTGGCAAAGATATTCTCCCATTCCACAGGCTCTCTCTTCACCCTCTTAATCATTTCCTTTGCTGTGTGGAAGCTTTTTTAATTTGATGGCATCCCTCTTATTGATTCTTGGTTTTAGTTCTTGAGTTTCTGGGTCTTGTTGAGGAAGTCAGTGCCAGCACTTCTATAATGGAGTGTTGACCCTGTTTTTTCTAGCAGTTGCAAGGTTTCTGGTCTAATTTCTAAGGCTTTGTTCCATTTTGATTTGACTTTTGTGCCAGGTGAAAGATAGAAATCTAAATCTAATACATTTTTTTTAAGGACTCTCTAGAATTTTCTACATAAGATTATCTGAAAGTAAATGTAGTTTTCCTTTTTCGCTTTCAATATGGGTAACTTTTTTTCTTCATTGCCTGATTGCCTTGGCTTGTACCCCCACTGCCATGTTGGACAGAAGTGACCAGAGTAGACATCCTTATTTCTGGGGGAAAGCGTTCACTCCATTAAGTATGATTTTTCATATGTGGCCTTTATCAACTTGAAGAAGTTCTTTCCTATTTCTAATATGTGGAGAGTTTTTGTCATTAAAACATGTAAGATGTTGAGGGCCACAGCCGAGTCGGGATGACGCATGGCATTTTTGCCAGAAGTAATGGTTGAGAGGTGACGCCAGCAAGCCATTAAGATGATGACTTTTGACTTCTCGCGGAGTTCCCGTTGAGCTCTCGTGGGGATTCCTGAAAAGTTCTCATTGGTTGGGGAAGTGCGGGAGAAGGGATTTCCGGAAGAGGGATTTCCTGTTGTTGGTTCCTGGAGGAGCCACGTGGCGTTCGGGAGAGTTCCTGGGGAGCATGTGTGGAGTGTGCTGGTGGAGTTCAGAAATAAAGTTTGATCCTGCTTCAGTGGCTCGTGATTTGTGCCCTGCCAGACTGTAGCAGTAAGAGACTGTCAAAAGTTTTTTTTTTTTCCCTCATTGAGATGTTCATGCATTTTTTTGGTGCTTTTATTCTTTATAATATTTTACCTTTGTAGATTTTCATATGTTAAACCAACCTTGCATTCCTGGGATAAATCACATTTGGCCATGTTATGCAATCCTTTATAGCTGTGGGTTTTATGTGCAATCCTGTGTTGAGGACTTTTACATCTCTGTTCATAATGGATGTAGGTTGTTTTCTTGTGACATTTTTGGGTTTGTATTATTGGCATACTGTCATAGAATGAGTTGTGAAATGTTCCCTCCTATTCTACCTCTTGGAAGAGTTTGTGAAGGATTGGTGTTAATTCTTATTTAGACATTTAATAGAATTCACCAGTGACACCATTTGAGCCTGGGTTTTCTTTGTAGAAGTTTCTTGATGACTGATTCAGTCTCATTACTGTACTGGTTTAGTTGGTTTGAATGGCCTTCACTTGCTCTCCGTGTCCTCTATGGCATTTGTTCATTGAGTCCTGAGCCGGTCAATCATGGCAAACAACCCTGGTCAGAAAAGTGGACACTTTTAGCTAGTTCCCAGTTTCAGAGTCAATGACTTTAGGAGTAGTCTCTATTCTGTTTTTTAGTAATATTTTGAGTAGCAGCTCATTTGAGTTATAAAGCAAAGCTGATACATATCATGGTCAAAGGAAGCAGTACTTCCCATAAGTGCAGTTGATGGACAAAATCATCCTGGTGAACAAATCCTGTTTTTTTTCCTCCTGCCAAGAAACTGTCAACCACTGCCAGATTTTAAGCAGGAAGGATGACTTAATTAAATTTATAAGTAAGAAGGCTCTTTCTGGCACAAAGCAGAGAAAAATGAGAAGGAATTAAAGACTATAAGGAAGGGGGATGTGAGCTGGCCTTGGCCCTTTCTCCATGCTCTTCTGCATTTCAGGGGTCCTAACTTCTGCAGATTGTTCCCCAGGTGTCCAGGTCAGTAGTAGGCTCATGCATGGGCGTGGCAGACAGGAGGCACTGGCAGGAAACTGGGGGGGGGCGGAGAGAGAAACCCGAGGATTCCTCTTCCTCTGCTTTAGGCAGCACCTTTGGCAGCAATCGAGTCTCTTTGGTTCAGCTCTAGATGAAACCTCCCCCTGTGATTTGTCACCCAAGGCTCCCAAAGCTCCGTCTTCTCCTTCTGTCCTTCATGACAGTGGTGTCTTCCTGCTGTTGCTGGATTCTAGGATGTAAAGCCATCTTGTGTTTCCCCTTGTCTCTTATAACCCCCGTGCGGACAGTTCTAGGTGTTGCATCCCCTGTATTGGAAGGGCTAGAATGCTTCCGCTGTCCTCACTGGATCCTAATGGATATCAGTAAGAGAGCAAAAACCTAGATTCCATGCAGAAAGTGTTGAACCAGGCCGGATGGGGCAGGTCAAAATCAAGAGGCATTTGAAAGAGACAGACTATGCTTGTTGGAGTTGGTGTGGGAAGGTGGTTGAGAGAGGAAAGATGATTGTGGGGTTTTTAGCTTAGCATACTGGGCAGGTAATGATGTTGTTAAACCAGATGAGGATCATGGGAGGAAACACTTATTTTCCTTGGAGGGTGGAAGGACGAATCTGGATTGCAGTTGAATATGGTGAAACCTGTGTCCACCAGGGGGTGCTGTCCACGTGACCATTGGAAGTCTGGTGTTGCTGGTCAGACTACAATTTCTAGGTTCCTAGAAATTGTAGCTCATGCAGAGGACCTTGGAGAGTGAGGTGGGCAAGGGCTGAGCCTTGGGCCTGCCAGCCCCCAGCAAGTAACAGGGCCTGCTGTCTGTAGGCAGAGTGCCTGCCCGGGCTCTGGGCTGGGGAAGGGAGGAGGCATGCAGGTGACACATGGCTTTCCCCTGGGGTTCACAGCACCTGAAACATGAGCATTTGTACGTTGAGGCAGGTGTATGTTCATAGTGAGAGTGATATTAAAACGTGGTAAAGGCAGTAAGTAGGTGGTAGCCTGGGTGTCAGGACAAGTCAAGATGAGGTTTAAACGTACTATGGAGAAAATCCACATTTTTTCCCTTATTGCTTGAAGCTCAGGTTCCTAATAAGTGTCCCTGCTTACTGTAACAAGTTGAGGCATGGCCACATGTTTCTCCAGATTTCTGGACAATACGTCCCAATTTCGTCATGCTGGCCACATGTCCTGCTGTGTCCTGCCCACACTCTGTGCCAGGCTGCCTGCCCACCACCCGCCTGTCCTCACCCCACCAGGTGCACCCTGCCCCTGGTTGTCTGCTCCCTTCTCCTTAGAGTCTCCCCTTTCCCTGTGCTGAATCCATCTAGTGACACCTGTTTTGCATGAAGGCCCCACTGGTCCTCCATCTTCTCTAGTCTCTCCTTCCTCTGAGTCCACCTCTGTGTGTAGTTAGTCATCTAGTTTGGCACTCAGTTTTTGTTTAATTACTTCACATCTGCCACTTGCCTCTCCCAGACTAGATTGTATAATTAATTCATTAGATCAGCGACCCTGTGGGCTCCTGCTGTGGGGTGGGCACGGAGGCTGTCATGTCAGGGCTGCTGGCTTTGTTTCCCTGCATTAACACCAGGGACAGTGCCTGCCACACGAGGGTGCTTGCACAGGGACTGTTCTTTAAACATTTTGCCCTCCCGAAGATAAGTTCTACTCGAGTAATACAAGTAAAAAGCGAAAGTGAAGAGCTTCCGGAATATTCTGAAATCCAGTTTTAGTTGAAAGTGGGTTTGGGGTCAGTCCTGGTAGAAAGCACAGCCTCCTGTTGCCAGCTTCTCTCCACACACGCTCTCTCCCAGGGCGGGTCAGTTCACAGACTGCCTCAGAGAGCCTGCCTCCCTGCTGGCTGGCTGAGAGCAGCGGCTCTCTGTCCTCCTCAGTGCAGTTTTCTGCCCTGTCTTGTGTGCTAACTGCGGCACTTTTTTTTTTTTTTCTTTTTTTTTTTTTTTTTTTCAGGATTCGGGTCCTTGTTTTTAGGATCTCCCGGGGCCCAGACACACAGAGCTGGCTGTGGTGTGGAGGATCACCCAGACCTGGCTCCTGGGTCTTATTTTAGATCCAGGGCGCCTGACTCCTCCTGCAGTGCTTGTTCTGTCACCACCCATCTCTTGGCTTCTACGGTTTCCAAACCGTGTCTGGTGTTCATTTTCTTCCCCCAAATGTTCGTGACGCTTTGGGAATGAAAAAAGCATCCATATTTGGAAAGCTCTGAGTGCTCTCGGGGGTGGGAGCAGAGCACAGACTGTTCTGTGGAGAAGGAGGGCGTCTGAGTGTGGCTCCCTCAGTGGGCTGGGAAGGGCGCCCGAGAGCAGGGAGCTGTGGAGCAGCCTTGGCTGGGCCACTGTGAGCAGTGTCCTGATCCTTGAACCAGGGAGAAGCCGGCAAAGGTGGGCATACCACCTCTCAAGACAGAGGACTCAAGTTCATGGAGTGACTCCTGGGTGCCAGGTTCTGGGGTAGTAGTAGTAAATTTCTAATGATAATCATGGCATTTAAACATTCCTGGGGAAGGGGGAGTGAAGGGAGAGGAGATACAGTGGGGGGTGATATTGGCCAAATTATTTTGTAAACAAAACAGAACACCATCTAAGCACTTGCGGGTCTCTTAATCTCAACCCTAGAGAGGCATGGGTGTGGCTCATCCCCTCCTCTATCCAGCTCTCTCCTGTCAAGGGCTGGCATGTCACTTTGCAGTTGTGAATACTGCCAAGTCGGGATTGAAAGAGACCAATTTGATCCTGGTGTGCTGCTAGGTGCCTTAGTTTGCAAGTAGCGGCTCCCAGTGCCAGTTGGACCTTGCAGGAGGGTTTGGAAAAAAATACTTCTTCCCTGAACAGTGTAGACAGCCCTCAGGCTTCTTTTTCTTTCTTTTTCTTTTTTAACGTTAGGGCACTTTGGAGCTCTGGGCACCTGCAAACCCTGAGTTCTACACAAGGCATCCAGGTGTGTGGACTTTGGGCCACCTTAGTACTCAGTGCAGCCGCCCAAGGTCATCCCGCCTGGTCCGGGCTGCCACTAGGGGTCGCGGGAGCAGCGTCCTCGCTGAGGCGCGCGCCCTCCCCACGCATGCGCAGAGTCCACCAGCGGCGTCCGGGGCCGTGCCCCCGCCCGGCGTCTAACGCCTGTACCCCAGGGCGGGGCCGGGCAGTGGTCTCTGCAGGACCCCTTGACGCTGGCAGTCACTAAGTTTAGTTCATTCTGTGATTCAGCTGGAGTTCAGGGAGAGGGAAGGAACTCGCCCGCTTCCTTCTTTAGCCTCGAATTAGTGAGTCTCCCTGGGGACGCCCGGCCCTTTGCAGGTGGCATCGCCGGGAGGCAGGAAAAGCCTGGCTTGCAGAAGCGTTCACACTCGCAGGCCTTTCTGAGCCCCCACCCATGAGCCAGGTTCTGCCTCTGGGACATTTGTAGACTTTCCAGGAGTTGACAGCGTTTAACATAGGAAACACTGAGTGCGAGGATCGTTTACAGAGAGGAAGACAGGAGAGCACATAGGCTGCTAGTGGAGCTTTCGCAGGAGGTGAGCTGTGCCCTCCTTGCGCATGGAAAGAAGATCCTTGGTAGGTAGGACCGCAGAAGGCCTAGGAGGAAGTTGTTTTGATGGTCATTGTTCACGTCTTAAAGTGACAGAATCTCATCCCAATCTTGATAAATTGGATGTTAATGACATAACCTTCTAGGTGTCATCCTGGAGTTGCAGGGTAGCCACTGACAATGCTTCTTCACTGGTGGAGAATTCCTCCAATCTCTTGGGGGCTGTGTCCCAGCTGCTGGGGGGGACCTTCCCTGGTAGAAATCTCCTTGGATCAGGAATTTGGGTGGCCTCTGCCAATACCCGCAGTGGGACCGTGACTGAATCATGAACCCTCTGGAATCTTAAATTTCCCCATCTACAGGAGAGATGACATGGGTTCTGCGTTGATTTTTTTATTTTTTTGAGAAGCTGCTTTTCATTATTTGAGGCTTTGAAATCCCTTTGGGTGGGGTGAAAAAGCAGTTCTATAAAAAAAAAAAAAGTCCATGTGTGGAGGGAATGGAGTGGGGAAGGTGGCCACAGGAGTCCTTGCTGAGTGCTGGATTTTCTCATGTATGAAACCCAGCACTGTGGGAGCAGGGGCCGGTAGCTGCGCTGTGGGGCCCTGGGGTGAGATCTGCTGTGAGCCTTCTAGCTCTTTGCCTCTGACTCCGATCTCTTGGGCTCCTTCCCATTCTAGATCCATGGTTCTGGGAATGGTGGGAGGCTCCTCTCAGGTTGCTCTCAGGGCTTCCTGTTATATTTAGACTGTGTAAGAAGAGCAAGAGTCCTTTCCCAGCCACTGACCCGTGTTCATGTTTAATGTTATTTGTTTTGATAGGCTTCTCATTGGTTCTCTTTTTGGAAGTGGCAGAGACTCATAGGGTCTAGAGAAAATTTGGGGAATGGAAGCTTTAGGTGAAGGTCTGCTGAGGCCCCTGCTCTTTGGTGACACCTTGTCTGCTGCAGTCATTGCATGCTTTACATTGTTTTGAGAATATCTTGTTTTTCATTTTTGCTAGAAGTGGCACTTCTCAAGGGTGAAAACTGTGTCCTGTTCTGTACAGTCCAGGACACTGAGGGATGGTGTTCAGTGAGAACTTGGGGGTGAAGAGGGATAGGCACTCCCATTGGCTGGCTGCCCTTTCCTGGGCTGTAGTGGGAGTGCAGGGGCTAAACGTGGCCCACAGGGATCCTTAGTGTGAAGACTCCTCTCTTCTTAGGAAGGAGACTAGTGCCAAGATCAGAGTGCTATGGCATCATGTACTAGGGGTGCCAGCATGGTAGCTGTGCTGAGCTTCAAGTGGAAAGAACATGGTGATTTTTAGCTTCTCCCTGATGCTTTCCTGCATTTTTCAGATATACCTCAAAAAAAAAAAAAAAATAGGGAGGAGGATTGTCATTGCCCCAGGAAAGGCACATATTGCTAGGAGTAGTTGCTATTTATTGAGTATGTTCTGTATTCCAGGCACAGGCTAAGCCTCGCAGCAGTCAGTCAAAGCAAGTGCTGTCATGTACCTTTGCTCACTGAGGACAAGTGTCAAGTCACAGAGCAGGTACTTGGAGAAGCAGGGGTTCCAGTTCAGTTGACTAGGTAGAAACCTGTGCAGTTTCGATTCTTGGTACACCTAGCAGTTTGTCAGTTAGGTAGAAGATGGAATTTTTCAAAGAATAAAAATAATTTAACATGGGCTGGGGCTGTAGCTCAGTGATAGAATGCCAGCCTCGCATGTGTAAGGCATGGGTTCCATCCTTAGTACCACATAAAATAAGTAAATAGATATTGAAAAAATAATAACAAAAAATACAGGGTTACCACATGATCCACCAATTCCATTCATAAAAATATAGCCAAGAGAATTGAAAATGTATGCCCACACAAGAACCAATACCTGGGCTTGGGTGGGGTGTTGCTACTCAGGAGGCTGGGGCAGGAGGATTGTAAGTTTGAGGCCAGCCTGGGCAACTTAGTGAAACCCTCTTTCAAAATAGAATAAAAAGGGCTGAGATGTAGCTCGGTGGAAGTAGGCACTAGCCTTGCCAGAGGGAAGATGGTGGGGAGGCCTCTGGGTTTAATGCCTAGTGCTCAAAACAAAACAAAACCAATACATGAACACTGATAGCAGTATTCTGTAGACATCCAGGAAGTGGAAGTGGCCTGAATGTTTAGCAGCTGATGACTGGATAGAGAATATGTGGTGTTTCACAGAATGAAATATTATTTGGCAATAAAAAGGAATGATGTTTGGAGCTAGATAATGGTGGTTGTATACTACAGTAAATGTGCTAAATGCCCACTACATTGTTAACAGTAAAATGACTGATTTTGTGTTTTGTGAATTTCATTTCATTTTATAAATATATTTTTTAGTTGTAGGTGGACATAGTTCCTTTATTTTATGTACTTATTTTAAAAAAATATTTATTTTTTAGTTGTAGTTGGACACAATATTATTTTTTTATTTTTATGTGGTTCTGAGGATTGAACCCAGGGCCTCAGACATGCTAGAGAGTACTCCACCACTGAGCCCCAGCCCCAGACCTTTATGTACGTATTTTTAACGTGGTGCTGAGAATAGGACCCAGTGCCTCACATGGCAAGTGTTCTACCATTGAGCTACAGCCCCAGTCCCGAGTTTCATTTTTAAAAAAGGAATGATATTTGGATATTTGGTATATAGCTGTAAAGCTTGAAAACATGATGAGTCCCAGAAGCCAGACACAAAAGATCATATTCTGTGTGATTTCATTCATATGAAATATGCAGAATAGGCAAATCCATAGAGATGAAAAGTCAGTAGATTAATGGTTGTCAGGGTCTGAAAAGAATATGGAGTAGGAAGTACCTGCTTACGGGGAAGGGTTTTCCTTGGAGCTATGTAAATGTTCTGGAATTAGCTAGTGGTGATGGTTCCACAACTGGACCACACACCAAAACCACTGGATTGGTATACAATTGGTACCATATATCAATCCAGTGGTTTTGGTGTATGAATAATATCTGGTTTATATTTTTGGTATATGAATAATATCTCAATACTATTTAAGTATAAATAAAAATAACATAGCCAAAAATAACATAACGAATGAATAAAATTCTCCCTCTTAGAGACTTTCCAGCCTACTATTACCTCAAGATAATAATAATGCGATGAATGGTCCTCAGCATTTGTGCTTCTGAGCTCTTCCTGTGTGCCAGGCGCTGTTCTAAGCACTCAGCACCTTTGCATATGAAGTCAGCTGTGGATTGGAGCCTAAGTCTGGCCGGTTGGCTGCTGAGCTGTCCTGCTTTATATATAGAGACAAATGCACCAGAGATTCAAGAGTGTGGCAGAGAGCCTAGGAGCAGGACTCAATGCTGGACCTGCTGGGCTGCATCCCAGCTCTGCCATTTTGATGTGATCTTGGGTGAGTTACTTCACAGAGCCACACTCTCCTCATCTCCAGTCTGGAGAGTGAATCTTCCATCCTAGGGCTTTCTGGAGTCAGGTAAATTATATCAGACTCAGAACAGAATCTGGATGCAGTGACACATTACTATTATTACTATTATGTGGGGTTACTAAAGGAAGACTTAAAGAATAGATTCAAATTGCAAACTTTTATTTAGTGAGCATTTCAGGTTGACTTAGCATCTTACTTGCTGGCAGGATCATAGAGCTAGAAAGGACATTTATTGAAAACTGATCTGCTCTGGTGGGTAAATGTGTAAAGCAGGGCCTGGTATCCTCTTTCTGTGTGAGGAGTGTGTATGAGGGGGTGTGTATGCATGTGTGCGTATATGTGTGTGTGGTATGTGCATGTGTATATGTGTGCGTGTGTGTATGTGAATGCTTATGCGTGTGCGTGTATACGTACCTCCTAAGAAGGATGTGCTGAGTCTAGAAGGAAAACAATTCGTAAAGCAACAGAGGGACCAACCATGGCTCCTAGCCCAGAGACCACTAAAAATCTCCGAAACTGGGATTAACACAGACCTCACAGGATGTCTGGGCAGCCATCCCTGCTCTCTCCACCCTGCACTGAGGCTTCTCCTCCCACTGAACTGAGAACACCTGACACCTGTGGGAACCCGACCATCCTAGAGGCAAGAACACAGAACCGCAGGCTGGGCTGCTCTTGCCAGGGCTTGGCTTTGTGCATCTTAAATCTGTTTTCCTAAGTTTCTTTTCAGACTTGGAAATTGAGATCCCTGGAAATTGTCTTCCTGCCTTTGAAGCCCACGCCCCAGGGTGGAGTATGAAAGACATGATATTAAAGTTTTTCTGGTACTTCTAGTTATAAACTTCCCTGTGGGTCATGTGACAACAAAGCATCAGGCCTGTCTTGGGCCTGACTTCCAGAGGTGTGGTCAAGCAAGGTAAATTGGCAACAGTGGCTGGTGTTAGAGCACACAGTTCATGTCCTTACATTTTATAGGCTTTTATTGCATTGCATAATTTTATAAGAAATTAATTTCCTATTCATCTCAGTGTGATTTTAAAAAATCAAAATATTTGTTTTGGCTGTTTGTCTTTCAGAGTTATATAGCTCAAGGTGGCATCTCAGTAGTTCAGCCCTTCATGGCAGACAATGAAAAGGAGGCCCAGTGTCTAGGACTTGCCTGGGGTGCTGCAGCTCTTGATAGGAGGGGAGCAACACCCTGAGACTCCAGACTTTGATCTATATGCCTTTGCAACTTAGGACTCATTGTGATGGCATTGTTTTTATCAGACACTGAGTGCTGCTGTCAGCAGCTCAGTGAGAAAGGACTTTGGGAGCAGGGCTTAGCACTCAGTCAGACCAGGGGTCAAAACTGGCTTTATCAGCTGTTAGCCTGGCACCCTGAGTTCAGTCTTATTTAGAAGATTCTGTTAACACCTTCCTTGCAGGATGGCTGTGGAGATTAGGAATGCATGTTCAGTCCCAGGCATGGTGCCAGGGGCTGAGGAGGGATTTGCTAAATGAACCTTTATTATTATTGAAACTGTTCAGTTTTAATGTCCAGAGAGGGCGCCTACCTGAGTGATCTCAAATTTAACTAACTCTTCTGATCTCTGGCAATGAGATGTGTAATTTTCTACTTTCTCACAGAACTCCAGGGAACCTATAGGCCATGGGGAAATAAAATGGCGCTCCCTGGCAGAGGATTTGAAACCGTGATGTTAAATGAAACGCAGAGGGAGAGTATAGTTTGTCACATGATGTTCTGCAAGTCACACCTAGATGGAACAGCCCAGAGGCTGGGCGGGTTTGAGCTGTTAAAAGCGTAGAAGTCCTCAGCAGCGACCCAACCATCCTGTACCCACTCCACTTGCTGCCCACTGGTCTTCTGGCCTCTGTAGGCCACTTTTGCTTTCCACATCATCCTGCAAGGTCTCAACGGTCAGTGTGGCCTCTCAGGATATGACCAGGGCAAATTATTGGCCCCAACCCAGGGGGTCCCTTATAATTTCAACTTCTGACTCCCGCACTGACCTTGGGCAATTGCTGAACTTCTGAGACTGTATTTTTCCACGAGTTTGAGAGGAGGATGGTACCTACTGAATGGACCAAACAGACCAGTGGAAATGGAAGAGCTTTGAAAGCTGTTAAATGTAATCAAATGATATTATTGTCATTAATTTATTTAAAATATGTTATCATTCCTAGAAAGGATCTCTTAGAAATGAGTCGATATGTGGAAATTCTTTCCTGTGGCAGAGAGAAAAATAATTTTTGTGGATATTCTGTTCTTCAAACCACAACAACATGGTTACCTGCTTTGATCACCTGCTTTAAAGCTGGCCTTGACTGTCAAGATCACTCGCTGTGGTGAGCGTCTCCTCCAGATGTCCGTGTGCTGGAAGCTTGCTCTCTGGCAGCGATATTGAGAGAGCATGAAACGTTTAAGAGGTGTGGCCAGTGGAAAGTGATTAGGTCATTGGGGACATTGCTCTTGAAAGGGATTAATGTAGTTCTCGAGGGACCCTATTTAGTTTCTGTGAGAGTGGGTGGTTATAAAGAGAATGAGTCTGCCCCTGAATTTCTTTTGCTTCCTGTGCCACCATGTGCTTTCTCCCTCTTATACATGTGCCCGTCATGATGCCATCTACCATGCTGTTATGTAGCCAGAAATTTCTCATCAGAGCTGAGCATATGCTGGTGCCATACTGTTAAACCTTCAGATAAAAAAACAAAACAAAACAAAAC
Organism: Callospermophilus lateralis; assembly: GCF_048772815.1. Lineage (NCBI taxonomy): Eukaryota > Metazoa > Chordata > Mammalia > Rodentia > Sciuridae > Callospermophilus > Callospermophilus lateralis. Next base: position 15,057,122 of record NC_135307.1, read on the forward strand.
AAAAAACCCAAAAACTCTTTAAAAAACCCACCTCTTTTATTTACAAAGTACCCAGCCTCAGGTATTTCATTACTACAACAAAAACCAGACTGACAAACACTTAATTTCTCCCTTTTTTGTACACAACTTTAATTTTGGAGATGCAGACCTAATGAGGCATTGCTGTTACACCAGCTTTTTTTTTTTTTTTTTTAATCAAGTCTTCTTTTCAGTTTATTTTCGGTCATATATTTCTCTAGGAAAAAGAAAGTAACTAAAAACATTATTGAGATAGCTTTCCAAAGTGACAAGGCATTATTTGAGATTTTAATGGGAGCCAATCTAGGCCATGACCTCAGGACTCTGCTTCTCAGACAGTGCTGATATGATCCCAGACACTTGAAAATTTATAGAGTAGTCCAAAGGGCCTGTAAGCAGCTTTGACAGAGGACTAAATATTCTGGAACTCAGCTGCACAGGCATGAAGTCATTGCAATAAGTCAAGACACTGCCATTGCTCTGATGTGTGCCCAGTGCCACATGGAATGAACACCATAACATTGGGGAGAGGAAGCAACAATAGCTAATTAATTTAATACCATAAAAGAGGAAGCAACAATAGCAAATTAATTTAATACCATAAAAGCCTAAGAGTGGATTCTTTCCTGAGAATGCATTTGCCAGCCCAGATCTCGAGTGTCCTCAAGTGTTCTGCCTAAGAACGTGAACCTGTAGAAAACACTGGTCTCTCCTACCAGTGGAGGGTTAGTTGTGTAGGTGGTTTGAATATTCTTACTAACCACACATGACCATGGACTGCAGCCCTAGATGACAGGTTTTCAAATATTTCAGAACCTAGTAAAATACAGCTGATAGTCAAATTACATTTAGTGTATTTGGCCTTTATTTATTTATTTTTATCTTGTTCATCTTCATAAGCATTGGTGTCAGAGTCCAGCTTGCAAAGAAGCACAGTATCAGAGAGTAGAGCCATTTCTTTTCTGACCTTTTAACATGCTCTGGGGAATTACTTTTCTTTAATCTGAATCCCTGATATCAACTTGCACATTATTTAGTTACTTCTCATGTAAGTGGACGGCAGGTTGTGAAACAGTTCATTAACATTTATATTCATTCTCTCTGTCTCTTTCTCCTGGTGGTTTTAATTTTGTACTAAGTACTTAAAGTGCATTTAGGAAACTTTAATCAAGTATATATTCTTTTAAGTAGTTCTGCAGTTGTTATGCTAAATGGTGCAACTTGTTCAGTTTATCTCATATTCTCCTCCAAAGAAAATGTCAAGAAGTTAGAATAGAGTTCACACTGGAGAGAACTACTTTTTTTTTTTTTTTGCAATGGCATAAACAATTTTGGCTCTAAGCAGGAACAGAATGAATATCGAGGACGTAAGACTTGATGAACATTAACAGTTATTATCACTGCATTCCTTTTGTTTTAAAAGTCCAGTTGAGACACAGAAGATAAAAGTAGACCCAAAACAAATTTCTAGAGATGAAAACTACAATGGCTGAAATTTAAAAAATGCAATTGCATATGATTGTGGCAGAGTAGACATTGTAGAAGAAAAAGTTAGTGAATTTGAAGACATGGCAATAGAAATTGTCCAAAATGAAAATGAGAAAAAATATTTCTTAAAAAGTGGGAAAAGTACAAATGAGCTGTATGACAACTTCAGGTGTCTTAAAGTGTACTAGAGTCACCTATGAGGGGAAGAGGATGACATTAAACATTTTGTCATAAACCACACAAGTGAGAATTCAGTGAAGCAACACTGTTAGAGTAAGGGATGGTAAATAGCAAACTGTCAACCCTCAGTTCCATACTCAATGAAAGCATCTCTTTAAAATGAAGACCAGAGACAAGACAACATATTCAGGCATAGTAACTGAAAAAAAATCATCAGTAGCAGAACTAAACTATAAGAAATGTTGAAGGAATTACTTTCAGCAGAAGGAAGAAGATTCTGGAAGAAAACATGAACAGAAAGGAACAAAGAGCACAAAGAATTATCACTGTAATTGGTAAATATATAAGAGTTCTTCCTTGTGATTTAAATATCTTTAAAAGATAATTGACTACTTAAACTAAAACAATAACTATATAGGGTGGGGCTTATAAAGTGTGTAAAAGTGAAATATATATGATAAATGAATAAAGGCTAGAAGGGGAGAAATGGATGTGTGCAATTGTAGAGGTGATGGACTATATATGAACTAGTCTAACGTCGTTTGAAGTAGACTGGCAGTTTAAACTCTAAATCAACCATTGATACAACACAGTTTTAGCAAAAGTACTTAGCTAGTCAAATAGAAGAAAGAAAAAGGGAAAAAAACAGAACACATGGGATAAATTAAAAACAATTAGCAAAGTAGTAGATTTAATCTTAACTGTATAGAAAACTACATTAAATGTAAGTAGTTAAAACACTCTAATTAAAAGGGCTGAGATGTGACTCAGTGGTAGAGTGTCTGTCCGGCACGTGCAAAGCCCTGGGTTTAAGCACTGCAAAAAAAAAAAAAAAAATAGAGATCATAACATTGGAAAATAAGCAAGGCTCAATAGTGTGTTGCCCACAAGAAACACTGTAACTAGAAACACATGACCTATGAAAAGTAAAAAGAATGGAAAAATATATGATGCTAACAGTCTAACAGTGAAGAAATGAAAGCTGGAGTAGCTATGTTAATCTTGGACAAAGCCAGTTTCAGAACAAAGAAGTCTGTTAAGAGGTTCTGTAAAATGATCTAAAAGTTTACACGGTTAGTAAGAGTTTTAAAATACATGAAGCATAAACTGAGAATTTAAAGGAGAAACAGACCAAGTTCACATTTATGTGCAGACTACAATACCCGTGTTTCAACAGGTAGAACAAGTAGGCAAATTATTTGTGAGGATATAGAAGCCTTGGAACAATACAGTGTACCAACTTGACCTAATTGAGAAAACCCCACCTTTATTCTCATTCCTGATGTTGCAATTTGTGTCTTCCCTTTTTCTTGACCAGTCTGGCGAAAGGTTTATCCTTTTTTAAAAAAAAATTCTCAATAAAGATTTTCTGGTTTCATTATTCTTTATCGCTTTTTTGTTTTCTATTTCATTTACTTCCACTTTGGTCTTTATTATTTCCTTTTCTTCTGAACACACTGCTATAGAAGGGACCATCCTCAATCTAACAGAGGGCATCTATGAAGAGCTTAACAGTTATTACAGTTAGTATTGAACTTAATGGTAAAGGCTGAAGGCTTTCTCCTTAAGACCAGGATTAACGTAAGCATCTCTGCTCTCTCCATTTCCACTCAGCCTTGCACTGTGGATTCTTGTCAGTGCAGTAAGGCAATGAATAGGAATAAAGGCATCTAGATTGTGGAGGAGGAAGTAAACTATTTGCAAACAACATGATAGTTGATGTGGATCTTCTGCTGGAATCTACAAAAATGGTAGTGGAGCTAAAAGGAGAATTTAGCAAGGTTACAAAATACAAGTTCACTATTCAAGAATCATTTCTATATACTAGCGATGAACAACAAGTGAATCAAAATAATACCACTTACAATAGTATAATAGATATGAAATACTTAAGGACAAACTGGGAAAGGTTTGCAAGGCCTATATGCTGAACTCTAAAAACCATTGCTGAGAGATGTGAAAGATCCATACATAAGAGACATACTATGCTCAAGAGTTGAAAAACTCAGCATACCAGTTCTCTCCAAATTAATCTCTAAATTCACTGTAATCTCAGGAAACATTTTGTGGTAAAAGTTGACAAACTGATGTTATATGAGAATGGAAATATTTGCAGAAATATTTGCGAACCATGTGTTTGAGCACTTGTATTCAGAATATAAAGAACGCTCAAAACTCCATAAGAAAATAAGCAACCCTATAAAAATGGATAAAATATTTTAATGGGCACTTCATCAAAGAAGATGTATAGATAGCAAATAAGCACAATGAAAAGGTGGTCAGTATTGTTAGTTGTCTTGGAAATGCAGCTCAAAACCACAATAAGGTGTCACTTATGGTCACTGGGACTGCTGTAGTTAAGGAGTCAGACAATAACAAGTACTGCTGAGCAGGTGAATGCCCTGGAGTCCACATACATTGCTGGTGGGAATGAAGATGGCGCCGCTTCTGTGGAAACAGCTTGGCAATTTCTTTAAAAAATTAAAAAGAAATTTGATCCAACATTTGCATTCCTGGGTCTCCACTCAAGAGAATTAAAAAATCTGCACAACCCACAAAAAACCTGTCCATTAATGTTCATAGCTTTATTGTTCAAATAGCCAAGAGTGGAAACAGCCCAACTGGCAAATGGGTAGATAAAATGTAGCCTCTCTATATGGCAGTAAGATGAGTGGGGTCCTGATATTTGCTATAACATGGATGGACCCTGAAGATATTAGGCAGGTGAAGAAAACCAAGAAGACCACATATATGATTCTATTTATATAAAATGTCCAAAAAAGGTAAATCTACAGAGATAGAAAGCAGATTAGTGGTTGCCTGAGGGTGGGAATAGAGACTGACTTCACTTGTGCCAAATCATTTGGGTATGATGGAAAGTTCTAAAATTGAATTACAGTGATAGTTGCATAACTCTGTGAATTTATTAAAAATTTTTTGAATTGCACACTTTATATCATATATATTATACCTCATTAGAGCTACTAAAAATGCTATACAGTGATTTGGGCTGCATACTATTGGAAAAATAAAAGAAAAGTAGATCAATGCAGCAGAATAGAGAGCTCAGAAACAGATCTACTCAGCTATAGTCAACTGATCAACGAGACCAAAGGCAAGTCAATGAGCAAAGGGTAGTTTTCAACAAATAATACTGGAACAACTGGACATCCAGATGCAAAAAATAAAAAATAAAATTCTAGACACTGACCTTTGACAAGTATTAAGTTGAAATGGATCATAGATCTAAATGTGAAGTACAAAACTTTAAAACTTCTAGGAGATAACAGAAAATCTAGGTGACCTTGTGTTTTAGTCATCTTTGCGTCACTATGACCAAAAGACCTGACAAGAACAATTGAGAGGAGGAAAATTTTATTTTGGCTCATAGTTTCAGAGGTTCAGTCCCTGGTCAGCTGACTCCATAGCTCTGGGCCTGAGGTGAGGCAGAACATCATGGCGGAAGGGCATGGTGGAGGAAAGCAGCTCAGGACATGACAGCCAGGAAGCAGAGAGAGAGAGCTTCGGTTCATCAGGGACAAAATATGACCCCAAGGAATGTCCCCATGACTTCTCTTATTCATCCACACCCTACCTGCCTATAGTTACCATCCATTAATCCAAATCAGTGGATTAATTTACCATTTAGGTTAAAGCTCTAAATCTCATCATTTCGCTCCTAAACATTCTTGCATTGTCTCACACATGAGCTTTTGGGGGCCATCACATAGTGCAACCATGACACCTTGTGTCTGGAATGAGATCTTTATAAACCAAAAGCACAATCCATGAAAGGAAAAGTTAGTGATTTAGAATTTAAGTTAAAATGTTCTGTGAAAGATGTGGTTAAAGGAGTGGAAAGAGAAGTCGCAGGCTTGGAGAACGTATTTGCAAAGTAGATGTGATAAAGGACTTGCATTGAGAGATACAAAGAACTCTGAAAACTCAACACTAAAAATCCCACAAACAAACCCCAAACCCAATGCAGTTAAAAAAGGAGCAAAAGATCTGATCTGATTATATTATTTGAACAATAATATAAAAATATAGTATTTATTATAAATAATAAAATGTATTTATTTAGTGATTTCATATAAAACCAAACATACTCTTACCGTATGATCCAGCAGTTGCACTTTTCGGCATTTACCAAATTGAGTTGTAAACATGTCCACACAAAAAACCCACAATGTGAAGGTTTATAGCAGTTTTATTCATAACTGCCAGGACTTGTAAGTAATCAAGATACTCTCTAAGTGGTAAGTAGAACATTATTTAGCAACAGAAATAAATGAGCCATCAAGCTAACACAAGACATGGAGGGACTGTAGGTTCTCAGTGCTTAAGTTCCAGCACCAGGCTGAGAAGTGTATGCACTGTGTGACTTCAACTGTGTGGTATTCTGGGAATTTTGCTGTTTGATGAGAGCAACTTGGGTAACACCGTTATCCAAAATGGTGCATGTTAGGCCATGAGTTCTTTCCTGACCTGTAGTGTCTGGTCCACTCCTCAGAGTGGTGTCCATTGTGAAAATCAGCAAATGATGCAATGAATGTTGGTTGGAGGCCAAAGACCTGGGTTTGGCCCTGTTGTGCCTTCGATGGTCTGTTCCCCCCTTTACTGTGGCAGTTCTTGTGTCTTCATCTCAGATTCCGAGAGCTCCCAGTTATCTATGTTCAGGAGGTCAGGTGGGCATTTTAGAGGAATGTTTTGGTAGTGTTATGCTCCAAACCAGTGGGTCAGTCTGCTTTCTGTTCCTCTAGCAAAATGTCTGAGATGATCAACTTATAAAGAGAAAAGTTTTATTTTGGCTCAGAGCTTTGGAGCTTCCAGACAATAATCAAATGGCCCTGTTTCTTCAGGATTTTTGGGAAGCCAGCACATGGTGGCAGGAGTGCATGACAGAACGAGCCGCTCACCAATGGCCAGGAAGCAAGAGGGGGCAGGAAGGGCCTGGGTCCCACGGTCCCCTTCCAGGGCAGGCCCACTGTGACATGAGTACCTCCCCTCTGGATCCCCCTTTAAAGGTGCCATGTGTCCCATGGCAAGACTCTGGGGGTCACCCTTTGACACGTGTGTCTTTGGGGTACACTTAAGATCCAAGCTATAGCAATTAGCTTTATTTATTAAAAAAAATGTAGGGGCTTGTGCTGTCTGAGTGAACTCTCTCTATTAGAGTTTTCCAGAGAGACAGAACCAGCAGTGGGTGAGGTTCTGGGGTAACTTGCAGTCAGCAAGCTGGAGCCCCAGGACTGGTGATGGTGTAGTTTCAGTTTGAGTCAGAGAGCTGGAAGACCCAGGTTAATTTCAGAAGATGGCAGGCTCAAGGCCCAAGAACAGACAGCATTTCCATGCAAATCCAAATGCCGGAGGAGACCAGATCCCAGCTGTGTGTACTCACAAGTGTGGGAGTGTTCCCACTCCCTCAGCGTTTTTGTTCTATTCAGGCCTTTAATAATTGAGTGAAACCCACCCATGTTATTGAGGGCAGTGTGCACACTCAGTCCTCCAAGTCAAGTGTTAAGCTAACCCAGAAACACCCTCAGACACACCCAGAATAATGTTTGCCCTAAAGTCTGGGCACACTGTAGCCCAGTCAAGTTGACACATAAAGTTAACCAACATGCTTTCAGGTCTGGATGAGGTCCTGGTGAGGTGCTGGGTCAGGTTCTCAACCTCAAAGTGAACAGGTTTTTCTATATTTCAGGGCCTCTTTCTTCTCTGGTGGACGCTATGGTGTTCCTTTTGGTGTTCCATTTTGATGTTTTATTTTGTCCTTAAGGAAATCAGAGGGAGGAGAATCTGCTTCTCTGATAGGCTGTGAGATCCTAGGACCATATTATGGCTCTGAAACACAACATTTAAAAATCAAGCCCCATGAAGAACCCTCACCAGATTTTTTGTTTGCTTTTCAGGACTCTGTTTAGAGAAGCTGCCTATTTCGTCTTCCACCAGTAATCTCCACATGGACCGGGAGCAGGATGTCATCACCTGTTATGAGAAAGCCGGGGACATCGCCCTCTTGTACCTCCAGGAGATAGAAAAGGTATGGGGACCGAGCATTCGCCCAGTGGTAACGTTTATTCTAAATCAGGTTGTGACCTGCGGTCGACCCTGGCGAGCTCCCACCTGCCTTCAGCTTGTGCGCCAGGCCTTCCCCACCCTCCTGGCTGGCAAGGAGAAGACACAGTGATTGTGCTGCCTTGTTTGGGGATAGATGGTTCCATGTGGGAGCCACTTCTGGGTTCTCTGAGCAGAAGTGCAGCTGGTTGTCCCTTGGCACCCTGAGGCCAACAAACACCCTGTTTTCTCTCCTAAGCAACGTGGGTTGAACTTCGTTCATCCTTGTGGGTCTGGAAGCCGGGATCTGTTCATCTGGGTCTGGAGACTTTGCCCCGTGGCTATGGTGAAGGTCTGCTGGGGACTGGGACCAGCCTGTGTGGAGCAAGTTCTGTGTCCCTGAAGATCATTTGGGATGGTCTTCTCCAGCGGCCATGTCTGCCTGAGTGTGGGGAATGCAACCCCAGCTACCAGAGGCCACCAGAGCAGAGGCTGAGCGAGCAAGAGCCCTGAGCTCGCATCCTGGGCAGGGAGACTGGAGGCTGGAGGCTGGAGGCTGGAGGCTGGTGGCTGGCTGGGCCAGGGAGGGTAGGCGGCCAGTTTGGAAGGACCCTTGCTCTGTGGCTCTGCTCTCTTCATGTTCCGTCACCTAGTGCCTCGGCGTTCCCATCTGTTAGAAGAGCGTTGATGACAGTTCTGGCACTCTGGTGGCACTCTTGTGGGGTCACGTAGGTCATGTGGAGAAAGACCCTCTGCCAGGCTTGGGAGCATGTTCAGTTCTGGCGAATGTCCCTTAGTTTTAATTACAGTAGCTCTCAGGTCTGCTGCTGGTGGAGCTTCCTGGAGCCCTTACCACCGCTGGCCGCGACCTCGAGCCCTCAGGCCCAGAGGCGCCCTGTGGGGCTGCCCACAGTGGTCAGGAGCCCAGTGTGCTTGGCCTCGCCTTCCCTCCTTGATGGGGCGCTCTCTCCCCATGAGAGGTAGAACAGAGAGGGACTTCCTAAGTCTGCGAGCTCTGTCATTTTAGACTTGTGTGGACTGGGAGTCATTTTTGAAATCACTTTGCTGTATGTTGGTGTCTCCTGAGGCTCAGAATTGCCTGTGAGGAGTTGGGGAGTCAGGAGGCCTGCAGAAGACGAGCGGCTGGGGAGAAGGGTGGGAGCAGCGCTGACCTGGCCTTAGCCAGGATGGGTGGAGGGCCCTGTCCTGGGAACTCGGGGTCTCTGGCTATCTTGCCAAGATGTTGTTCTGTCAGAAGGTTCTCTGGGGAGGGAATTTTGTTGTTTTTGTTATTCAGATTTCCCACGCAGGCTCCTTTGAACGCACATCCATCCTGCCTACCAGCCTCGGCGCTGGGCCCAGACCTCTGCTCATCCAGCTGCGTTGCTCACAGAGCCAAGGCCGCTGCGGGGCCCTTATTTTGCAGCTTATTCTGCCACTGCTGTCCACGCTACCACCTTGAGCGGCCTTTTCCTGAGGGGGAGAGGAGGCGCGTCTGCTCCGTGGTCTGCAGCGATGCGGCAGACACCCCCGTCACCCCTGGTGCTCATTCCCACCTCCCGCTCACCACTGGGCTCTTCATCTGGGCCATCAGGGAGGCTCCTGCAGTCGGAGTGTAAAGATGGATTCGTCTGTTGTTTGTTCATTTTGGTTCTGGGGATGTGGTGACCATAGGAGTTAGATTTTGAGGAGGAAATCGAGGCCCGAGGACACAGGGGGGAAGCTAGAGCTAGCAGGAGGTTGCGGCTCTCCTCCCATGCCATGCTCCCTCGTTTTCCCAGTGTGGACAAACACGATGGTACAGTCCCCAGGGTCTTCCTTATGGAAAGTGCTCAGTCAGCAGGGACCAGGTGAGCCCTGGCTTTTAGTCATAGGAGGAGGCAGCTTTTTCAAATTTGGTCTAAATTGTAGCACATCTAGGTGACGGTCACCTCTTTTCAGGCTGTGCTGTAGTTTTTGGTGTGAATTTTCCTTTATGAAACCCTCTTGGGCCTCCCCAGATTTCAGCAAGCTGGGTTATTGGCAGTGAGAGAGATCAAACGAACCAAACATCTGCTGTGACTGTCGTAGGTGCCAGGAAATTACGTGATGGTCAATCTGAAGTCTGGGGAAGGTGACCTTCCTTAAGAGACCAGTGGGCTTGGTAGAAGCTGCAGGGTTGGTGGCTGGGTGGTTGTGCTGCGTGAAGATACCTGGTAGACCTTTCAATTATTTTAAACTTAATTGATTTAATTTTGAACTTAATAAGAATGATACTGAATTGAAAATGGAAACATTAGTGAAACAGAATCTGAAAGAAAGAAAACCCTTGAGCAAGCCAGGGGGGACAGTAGTTGCTGTGGAGCAGCCCTGTGAGCAGAGATCCCGCTGCTGTCGACCTGTGCAGCGGCCCCACCCACCATTCTGTACTGCTGCTCTATTGCTGGCTCTTAACTTCATTCATTAAAGATAATAACATTTGGGGACTAATGTTTTTTCTGTAAAAGCCAAAAGAATCGTGAGTCAGAGGCTGCACCGTTCTGTGAGTTTCCCCACAGTGGGTTTGTTCAGCCATGTTGGAGTTGTTCACTTTGTGAAGGGCAGCGACCTTCAGAAAGAGGGCTGACCTTGGCTTCCCCTTGAGGCAGCTAACTTAAGTGCTTAAGAAACAGCAGAGCTGCTGTAAGGTGACTTGGTGCTGGAGTCCCAGCCTTGCCACCTCTTAGCTGTGGAACTTTGGACAAGTGACTTAACCTCTCTGTGCCTCAGGATCCTTATCTATAAATAGCAATATTCATCCCCAGATGCCATGTGAGGGCAAAAGGGGTCTGCAGTGTGCTGTGAGCACACAGTGAGGTGCTGGCTTTGTTGTCTGTTCCTGGGTCACCTGGCTGTGGAGGTGACCTAACATTTGACAGATTTCTCAGATAAAAATCTGGAGTATCCCTGACATTCTGTTTTACTGGGAATGTAAAGAATTTTTAGGGGAATGTTCCGCTAGGTTGCCCCATCTGTGCTGAAGCTCCTGGAGCCGTATTTTTGCCTGGTGTCCCTCTTTCTGGGTTCTGGGTTTCTATCGCTCTGGCTGACCTTGGCCTGCTCATTTGTTTCCATGTGGTGGAGCCCATCCTGCCTGACGAGGCCTCAGGGCTGGAGACCAGCGCTTGCTGAGGACCGAATGCACCGGGGGGATGCTGGGAGCTCCCCGTTCCCACTGTGGGGGCAGGACCCGAGGGGCGTGCATAAATGAGGTCTGTGTGCATCAAATAATTGTTTGTTTATCATGTTAGGGTCACGGAGACATGGACTAATGATCTCTGCGATAGTTTGTTGTTGTTTGTTGTTTTGAAGGGGAATAAAATAAACTCCAATATTGTCCATATAAAATAATTTACTCAAATAAATCAAATCAGTGCAGATCAAATGAGCAATGGCATAGGACGGCCTTGCTCACATGGTGGCATTATGCCAAGAGTAGATCGTTCCCTGTCCTGCAAGGAGCTCCCGAGGTGCAGTGGTGGGAGTGAAGATGACTCCGCCTGGAGCTCACGATTCGAGGCCTGCGTTTGGCACATGCAGTCATCCTGTCCCTGTTCTGCAGCACCAGCCAACCAACTGGTCACGGCTTTTTTTGGCAGAAGCAGTGCCAGGTGGGACTTGTCCTTCTGTTGACAGTTCATTTCTTTACATCCTATTTTAGAAAGGAAATCAGTACTAAATTAACTTTTTTATTGGCTGTTTTAATGCTAAAGTTCCAAGAAACACCAGGCCCCTGGATCTTGCATCACACGGCCCACATTTCCTGTGTCCATGAGGAAGCTGTTTGCGGGCAGCATCTCAGGCCTTGGGTTCATGATGTCCTCCCTGTGGAGGAATTTGCCTGTGGCGTTGGGTCCAGAACCAGATTAGTTCACACCAGGTGTCTTCACAGTTGGTGCTGCCGTTGAGAGGCGGGTGTGAGTCTAGAGTACCCAGGGCTGTACTGTGGCTTTAACACCTATTGCTTGTCCTCCTTTCCATGGCGACCTTTCATTCTCACAGAAGCAGCAGATTGTAGCTCAGGGCTTAGGTGGAGCTGAAGGCAAGCTTCCTAGCAGAAGCCTCCAGAAACCCACCAGCCAGGCTGCTGCCTCTGCCCTGGTACTGCCCACCGACTTTGAGCCTGTCATCTTGACTGATTGGACTAGGAGGCCACAGTGCTCCTAAGAATGAATTAGAAAAGTCTAAAACCAGAAAAGAGCAGTCACTTATTTTCATGCTGCCAGTCTTTGCTCTTATAACTGAAGGGCTTTCACATACCATTAGACTCCACATTGTTTTCCTGGTAATATAATATTTCAAGTGATATGTCTAACTAGTTGTGGGTCCACCTTGTTTAAAATTCCAGGGTCAAGCTTTCCTCAGTTCACTTCTCCCCTTACTTTGTTATTTCCTAACAAATTCACGGAAGTGGAGCTAGTTTTGCCATCTTCCTTACCACCTGTTGTGTCCAGTTGATTTTGACAAATCATACATCCTGTGACGTTGGCAGCATAGGAGACGAGCCGTTGCTTTGTAGTCTTGGAAACTTGATGAAAAGTTGTTTGCAAGCTGAAACTAGTACCTTGTGAGTTTAGTTTGCATTTGTCATTATTAATAAAATCCATGATTCCTCATATATTTGCTGGCTGGTTCTTTTTCTTTTTTCTTAAAATAATAGTATTATTGAGATCTAATTCACATATTGTACAATTTGTCTTAATATTTAAGTTGTATGCTGTACAATTTTTTTTTTCTTCAGATAGGGTCTCATTTTGTTTAACAGACTGGCCTCAAATCTTGGGCTCAAGTAATCCTGCGTCAGCCTTCTGAGTGGCTGGGACTAGAGGTGCACACCACTGTGCCCAGCTCTCTGTGGTTTTTAATATGTCTTCAGGGTTGTGTAACCATCACCAGTAATGAATTCCAGAGCATTTTCATCATCCCCAAAAGAAACCCTGTGCCATGATAGTCACTCCCCATTTCCACCCTTTCTCCTCAGCCCTAAGCAAATACTAAACTGCTTTCTGCTTCTATCGATTTGCGGATTCTGAACATTTCATACCAATAGAGGAATCATACAGTATGTGATCTTTTGGGACTGGCTTCTTTGGCTCAGCATAATATTCTCACGTTTCACCCATGTGGTGGCACATATCAGTACTTCCTTTTATTGCTACCTTGTGTTTATTCATTTGTCACTGAATAGGCATTTGAATTATTTTTACTTTTTGGCTATTATGAATAATGTCATTGCAAATATTCACATGCAAGTTGTTATATAGACACATGTTCTTATTTTTCTTGGGTCTATTCCCAGGAATGAAATTGCTGGCTCATGTGGTAACTTATCTTTAACCTTGATATAGTCTTCTTTGTCTTTTATACTTTGTGACCAGTTTCTTTCTTTTTTTGGGGAGGGGTACTGGGGATTGAACCCAGGTGTGCTATACTGAGCTATCTCCCCAGCCCTTATTTTATTTTTTATTTTGAGACAGGGTCTCACTAAGTTACTGAGGCTGCCTGAAACTTGAGCTCTTCCTGCCTCAGCCTCCCGAGTTGCTGGGATTACAAGTGTGTACCACCATGCCTGGCTGTGTCCGAGTTTTAGAAGCAGTGTTTCCTTACAATTTGAATCCACTAGATCATCAATGTGTTAGCCCTTATCATGTTTGTTCTACTTATTTTTCCAAACAGTAAATTTTTTAAATTGCTCATAAGTTTTGAATGTATAGTTGAATCTGATTATCTTTTTATTACATTTTATGTTGTTATTTTTAAAGCTTGAATGTTGGGATAACCCCCCTCAAGGATTTGAAAAATTTTTAGTCATTTTCTATATTGATTTTTAGTCCTAAATCTGGGCTTTATTTTAGTATATGATATTAGATGTGTCTATAAATTATTTGCTTCCAAATTATAATGCCATCATCTCTTTCTTTTTCATATTTTGTACAAGTTTAGATATGGCAGTAATTTCTGATCTCCCTTGTTGTCCTATTAATCTTATTTAATGAGCATTTTTTGAGGGTGGGTTCAACACCTGAATTATAGTAATTATTAGTAATTACAACTTTTAGGTTTTTAAAGTTCTTTTCTCTTTATACTTCATAATGAATTTTGTTGAGTTCAAAAAAAATCCTGTTGGTTGGGCGTGGTGGCAGGAGAATCACAAGTTCAAAGCCAGCCTCAGCAAAAGTGACGTGCTAAGCAATTCAGTGAGACCCTGTCTCCAAATGAAATACAAAATAGGACTGGGAACGTGGCTTAGTGGTTGAGTGCCCTGAGTTCAATCCCTGGTACCAAAACAAAGAAAAAAGAAAACTCCTGCTGGGATTGGGTTGGATTTTTGTTAACTCCATACACTAATTTGAAGCTGTATTTAGTCTTCTCCCACCTTCAATCCTTTGTCATTTTGTCAAGACTTTTCGTTTTGCAGATGTCAGTGGGTCTGCTCTGTTCCTAGAGCTGTCCTCTTTCCCTTGCTGTGTGAGTAGGGTCATTTTCACTGTATTCACACAGACAAGAAAGCCTGTGGTATTTAATTCACTCTCACAACATTCGAGTGCATTCCATGTTCTGGGGGCTGCTGGAGCCTGCGGCCCTGGTGTGATAAGCCAGAGCGCTTGCCCAGGGGAACCTGCCACCCCAGGACGTAGGCCACAGCCTGCATGGGAGTGGGGACTTTAGTGAAGAACCCCTGGGACACTCTAAGGCCAGAGAAGAGACTTGGGCCAGTGTGGAAGTCCAGGGACGCTCCTGGAAGAGGTGACAGCTGAGCTGAATCTCAAAGGTGGACAAGGACAGCAATATGGGAGTATTGGCTATGCTACTGAAGCCTTCCATAGAAACGAGCTGATTCTTTTCATTTTTCTAAGACTATGAGCTTCGGGCAGAGGAATGATTTTTGTTGTTGCTGTTTTCTTTCTTTCTAATATATTCTTACATCTCTCTCATGCCTTTTTGCCAGAATCTCTAAAGCAGTGTTAAGAGAGAAAGGTGATGGCAGATTTCCTAATCTAGGTTCTATCTGAAGGTGCTTTTGCTGTGACTCCACAAAGGATGGTAATGTTCATACACTTGCTAAGTTTCTTTTTGGAATTCAGAACAACCACGTGAGGTACAGGTCTTATCCCCACTGTCCGTCTGTCCATCCTTATGAAGACAGCCATGAGATGGGGCAGCTGGACAACTAGGCAAATGGTGAGAAGCCTCAGAGCAGACCTGGCGCCCCAGCCTGTTGGTCTGAGTCTTTGGCGCTGTCGGCTTCCTCATTCCTGGCCCGTGGGCTTTTGCCAAAGGAGAATGTGCCTGTTAAGGACACTTGTCAGCAGCCCTCTCCCAGCAAGTGTTTATCCACAGGACAAGTGTGGCTTCACAGTGCCAAACGGTGCTCCCGTCCAGGACCCCGTGTTGCGGGCTCTTTGTGAGGAAGACATTCAACTCAAGGTGCAGGGGCTTTAGGCTAGATAGACCTGGAGCTAAGCTGTTCCCTCTGTCCCAGCAAGACTCTCCCATTCTGCCCATGCAAAACCTAATGTCATCCTGGCCGCCCTGACCTCTGACATTTTGGACTTTGCTCTATGAGAAAAGAGAAGACTCATGGGGCCGAGGGGAAGGATGTGCTCAGTAGACAAGAGACTCAGTTTCCCCCTGAGCAAGGGTGGATGGGGTGTGCGCTCAGCGGGTTTGAGTGGAGAGCTGTGTACCTAATACACAGCAGTTACTTTCCTATTGCCTTTTTCCTGCATTTAGGATTAGCCTTGAAAATTCCTTCATTCATTCATTTACTACCTATACGCAGTGCTCACCCTGAGACACTGTGGCCGACCTGGGGTGTATACATTAGTAAACTAAATAGGCATGGCCCCTGACTGGGGGATTTGTAGCCTGGTGAAGGGAGCCAGCCAATGATCTGGTAAAACAAAACAACACAGAACAGGATGCTGGGGGAGGGGCAGGCCGACTTGACATTGGTTGGTTAGGAAAAGCCCTTGAGGAAGAGTGGAGCCAATAGCTGAGAGAGAAGAAAGACCTTGCTAAGAATAGCGTGATCCAGGTAGTGTCATAAACGTCCTTCAAGCTGCCCCTGGATAGCAGAGGAGCACTAGAGAATCCAGAGAAGACAAGGAGACTCCATGTAGGAGGCTACTGCAGAAACTCAGCATGAGCACGGGTAGTTTAGCTGCGGTGATGTCAGTAGAAATGGACAGACACAGACACGTTTGAGAAAGAATTAGGAGGGACATGGTAATGGATGAGACATGAAGGAGAGTGGGTGTAAAGCTTGGGGCTCAGTGTCTGCCTCGAGCAGCTGGTTGGATGGCAGTGCCCTTTCTTAAGATGGGAAGGCGATGGAGCCTGAACTCCTAGGAGTCTCATCATGCCCAGAGGTTTCCTGGTGAAAGGAAAAGTGACCACAACACTTAGAGCAACCAAAAGATCTTTATTGCAGCAGTGCAACAAAGAGAAAAGAAAGAAGGAAGGTGGGGGGAGAGGGAGGGAGGGAAGGAGGAAGTGCACGCAGGAGAGAGACAGAGAAAGCAAGATAGCAAGAGAGAGGGAGCAAGAGAGAGAGGGAGCAAAGAGAGAGCAAGAGAGAGGGGGGCCTGGCAGGAGGGAGTTTTTATAGCCCAAATCTAATGGCGCCTCTGGGTCTGCAAGCTGCCTTGTTGGCTCAAGGGGGGGGGGGTTAAGTGTTCAGCCTTGAGCAGGGTTGAATGTTCAGACTTGAGGCAAACAGGTGATAAAGGACCAGATAGAGGGAGGTTTGAGTGCATGGGCTATCTTGCAGCCAACATCTGTTCAGCCTGCCCTGCAGACAACACAGTTCAGCCTGCTGTGCACCCAACACCTGGGGATAGATATTTGGTGGTTTTTGTCCTAGGAGGGAACTCCAGCAGCTAGGAGGGAGATATCCAATGAGAGGCCTTTGAAGATGAGCCCCATCCCTGAGGTCCAGGTGTGCAGGCCCAGCCTGAGACCAAATCTTGACCAAAAGAACCAAGAAACCTTCCCTCCCCACACCAAACACAGAACAAAAGCAGTACCAAGCGATATCTGATGGCGAGTACTGTGGGAAAGGGGTATGAGCATGGAGAGAGGCACCCTCTGCAGCACACGCAGGGGCACGGAAAACTGGGAGTGGAGCAGAACCACCCAGAAAAACCTCTGGCGCCAGCAGTTTTAGGCAGCATTGTCACTGTTGTGAACAAACACCTGACAAGAACAATTCAAGGAGGAAAAGTTTATCTGGGGGCTCCTTGAAAGGCGAGTGACTCACCCAAGATGGAGATTCAACCAAGAGATTTTATTGGGGGCTGCCCAAAGGGGAAAAAAGGGGAGGCAGAGAGAAGAGAAAGAGAAAGAGAGGAAGAGGGCAGAGAGCAGAGAGGAAGAGGGCAGAGAGGAGGAGGAAGAGGGCAGAGAGGAAGACAGCTTAGAGCGAGAGCTTGCAAGTTTGGGCTTAAGAAGGGTTGTGTAGGTGACGTATCGGGTGCTGATTGGCAGGATGGCTCAGGAACAGCGAGCAAACACTGTGTGTCCAGTGGGGATTGGTCTAGAAAACTTTTGAATTTGGCGCTCTTCAGCGAGGAGGGGGAGGGTAAGGGAGTCCGTGGTGTTCTCGCCAGACGGAAACTTCACTTTGGCAGGGACTCTCCCACACACCTGTCATTACTCCTTTTAGTTTTTGTGTTGGGAGCAGGGCGATGAGATGTCTGGCTACTTCCTGCTGGAGAGAGACGCAGGGTGTGAAGGAAGGGAGGGATGGCCAGGGTGCGGGGACAAGGAAGCATGGCTGTGAAGGCCAGGGCGCTGGAGATGTGAGTTTCCTTGGGGCTGAAATCGATGAAAGCTCCTCGAAGCCATAGGTCATGGATAGTCTCGGCCCAATCCTTGTCCCTGCAAATGGGGGAGTCAGCCAGCTGTCCTGTCGGAGGGCCTCCACGAGCTCCACGAGCCAGGTGCGCCCCATGTGGGCCTAAGAACACCAACGGTACCCCAAGGCCAAGAGAAGAAGAGGGAGCTCCTGGCCGGAGGTCCAGTGAGAGGGACTGGCTGAGAAAAGGCCAGCGAGAGCGAGTGGGCCTGGCCCCAGGTGACAAGCTAGTGACGTTCGCAGTCGTGTTTCCGTTGTGTAGCTCCACATCCACGATGCGAAGTTCCCTCAGCCCTTGGTGGGGCCTTTACTAGGGACGCGTGTGAAACCCCTGGGGAGGGCTGGTGAAGGTCTGGTTAGACTGCTGCCTGTGCTTCCGCAGGGGCTTGTGACACGTAGAGAGGCCCACACAGGGAGCCCAGGGAGAGGGCAACCGTGTCTGAGAAGCAGGGGGGGGCGTGAGGAGGTGGGCCAGGAGGGCCGCCAGGACTGTGGGGGGCAGCTAGCGTGGGGCCTGAGGTTGGGAGGGGTTGTCGGGATGAGGAAGGTCCTCCTCGGGCAGGGGGAAGGACCCTCGGGTGAGAGGTGGAGCTTTAGGGGACTCTCCGGCGGTGCAGCCGACGTGTCTGTGGGAGGAGGACGGTGGTCATCAGCCTGGGCTCCTCCGGTCGGAGGCCGCCTGGTTTCAGCCTGGAAATGTGAATCCATGAAGTCAGTTTGCCTGGGGATCCTGAAGGCGGGCAGCGGTGGGAGTACACAAGATGACCCTTAGGGGCCCTTCCAGTTAGGTGTCAGGGTAGGCATGTCACCAGGAGGAGGAGAGAAATATTCCCAGTCACCCAGGGTTAAGGGGAAAGAGACCCATGGCCTGGAGGGATCAGGTCATGGAGTTTCCTGGTGTTTCCAAATCTGTCTTCGATGAATCTAAGAAGGGGATGACTGAGATGTTCTGGAAGGATGCAGGGTGAAGGGGTCACCCCAGGTGGCCGGGGTGGGCGTTCATACATCACCTCAAAAGGGGACGTTTGAGTTGGCCTTTGGGGAGTGCCGGAAGGCGAGACAGGGCCACTGGGAGAAGTTTGACCCAGTGGAGATGTGGTTCGAGGGGGAGCTTGGTAGGGGTGTCCTTTAGGGTGCAGTTGCCGCGTTCTACCTTCCTGAAGAGCTGGGGTGATAGGGGGTGTAGATGCAGGGAATGTGGAGAGCCCCAGAAATGTGTTGTGTGAATTGTGAAGTAAACTTGGGGCCATTATCTGATTGCAAGGAAGTAAGGACCCTAAATCTCAGGATGATATCTGAGTGCAAAACAGAGACGACCATGGATGCCCCTTTGTTGGTGGTTGGAAAAGCTTCCCCCCATCCTGAGAAGGTGTCTATAAGGACGAGGAGATAGAGATACCTCTTGACCCTGGGCACGTGTGTGAAATCCAACTGCCAGTCGGCTCGGGGAAGTTGTCCTGGAGCCTGGCGGGCAGGAAAGGAGCCTGGCTTGAGAGGGGTATTTGGACTGGTTCTTTACAGCCCAAATTGGAGTGCTGTAAGGGGAGTGGGTAGGCCTTAGTAAGCCCTTGCGCCATAGGTCCTTAATAATGGGCTGTAGGCCCTGAAGACTGCTATGGAAGAGGGTATTGAGGTTGACAAGGGAAATGCTGAGGATCCTTAAGATGAATTCTGACAGGGACACAGTGAACCACAGAAGGGGTGGAAATGTCCCAAACTTGAGGGTTTACCTCTGGAGGGAGAGAAGGAGGGGAGCCTATGGACATGTGGGTTGATTCTGCAAGGGCGAGGATAAGAGAAAGGCTGGGATGGAGTGTGATGGAGGCATGGAATTTGGCTGACATGTCCCTTTCCAATAGGGGAATGGGGCATTGGGGCAATACCAAAAACTGGTGGGAGAAAGGATGGTGGTGAATCCTATAAGAGAGTGTGAGGGTTTTAAGGCAAAGGATTGTTTGTCCCCCTATCCCAACAATGGGGGAATAGGGTGGAACAGTGGTCCCCAAAACTCCCTCAAGACTGAGTATGTGTCCCCTGTGTCTAAAAGGAAGTTAATTGGGTGTCCATCCACCATAATAGTGACCCTTGGCCCCTGAAAGTTGATGGTGGTCATCAGAGGGGGAGTCCCAAGGCCCCTTCAGTTGTCCGTTGCCAGCCCCAAAAGACCCAGGTCTGGGCTTGGGGTGGATCCAGCTCCCCTTCTGGGGTGGGGGCAGTCCATGGCCCAGTGACCCCTTAATTGGCATTTAGGGCATGGATGTGTAGGTGGCCTGGGATTCGGGTCCTCTTGTGCCCAGTGTTCCTCTGTCCCACACTTAAAACGGGGCCCAGGGGCCATCTTGGGTGGTGGACATTTGGCCAGAAACGAAGGGGCCTGTGGGGTAGGTCCCTGCAGAGCCTGTGCCAGCATCTGGGATTTTTGCTCTCTGGCCTTCTCATCCCAGTTATGATACCCCTTAAAGGCTGTGGCCAGGACTTCACTCTGAGGGGTCAAGGGTCCCCGTTCCAGTTTTTTAAGTTTCGCCTGAATGTCAGGGTACCTCTGGGAGACACTTCATATCCAAACTATAACACCTTTAAAGGATTGGAAGAGAAAAATTAAAATGTTTTTCTAAAATGAGACAAAATAAGTTTTAAATGTAAATGGCCCAAGCATTCCAATTAAAGGCATAGATTTTCAGATTGAACAGAAAAGCAAGATGTGACTATACACTATGTCTGAGAAAACCACTTTAAATATTGACATATAAGAAGACAAATAATAAAACTATGTTCCATGCAAATGATAATCAAGAGAATGCTAAAATGTCTGTCTTAAAATGTTTACTTAGGAATAAAGACTATTACAAGAGGCAAAGGGTGACATTACCTAATAAAAAGGGCAATTTGTCAATAAGACATTATAATCCTAAAAATGTGTGTAGTTGATCTAAGCCTCTAACTCAAGAAAGTAGAAAAAGAAGAATAAATTAGAACCAAAGCAAGCAGAAGGAAGAAAATATTAAAAGATTAAGACCAGAAATCAGCAAAATTAGTCTTTCAAAAGACCAGTTTGGTCTTTTGAAAAGATCAATAAAACTGATAAATCTCTTAACAAGACTGAATAAGAATAAAAGAAAGAAAACACATATTACTAAGGCCCAAAAGTGATGAGACACTTATATAGATTGTTACAGACATCAAAAGGCTGTAGGGGAAAATTAGGAACAGTGTTATGCCAATAAATAAGCAAATTCCCTGAATGATTCAAACTATCAAAGCTCACCCAAGCAGGAATAGATAGCCCTAAATATCCCTCTATGCATTGTAAAAATTGAATTTGTAGCTAAAAACCTCCCCATAAAGATAACTATAGGTCTTCTTGGCTCCATTGATGAATTCCAGTGGTGTGGAATTCTAAGGAAGAAGTGATACCAATACCACCAGATTTCCAGAACATAAGAAGAAAACACTTCCTAACTCATTTTATGAAACCAGTATCTCTGAATATAGATGCAAAAACTTTCTTTGTTGTGTATTTATTTTTTCTGGTTATATACAAAGTATATTCACACCATTCATGTCTCCACACATGTACTTAGGGTGATGGTGTCCATCTCATTCCACTGTCTTTCAGCAAAACACAAGTAAATTGAATCATGTGATGTACACAAATGGTGTCAACTATAACATTTAGACTTTCAACATTACAGTGGTGGGAAAGCAATACATGCTCATTAGAAACTGTACTTTGAATATTGAATTTTGATCTTTTCCTGAACTAATAATAAGCAGCCTGATACTTCCCCCCCCCATGCGGGGCAGCTGTGGTGAGTGGTGTTCTGATCTAGACGTACACCTCTGCACATCGTACTGTTTCTGACACAAGCATTCAATGAATTGCATGAGTCATTCAACATTTTATCATAAAATAGGCTTGTGTTACATGAGTTTGCCCAGCTGTTGGTTCTTCTGTGCTCTGAGCATCTTTACAGTCAACCAGGCTGTGTCATGATGTTCAACAGGTCAGTTGTATAAAATGCATTTCCAACCTATGATGTTTTCAACTGAGTATGTGTTTATTGGAATTAAATATAGGAGGATCTGTAAAAAGATTATGTATCATAACCCAGAGAGATTTAGGAAGGAAAGGTGGTTTAACATCCAATAATTAATGTGATTCAGCATATCAATATGTAAAGAAAGAAATCACATGATCAACTTGACAGATCCAGAGAAAGCATTTGATAAAATCTAAAACTCTTTCATGATTTTAAAACAAAAATACCCAACAAACTAGAAATAGGAGGGAACTTACTCAACCTGATATGGGGCATTTATTAAAAAAGAAAAAAACCCACATCTAATAATGTATTTAATGGTGAAAGACTAGTTGCTTTCCATGTACAGGATAGGATTTCTGCTAGTCAATTCTGCTAAATATTGAAATAGGCATTCTAAACAGTGCTGTTAGGCAAGAAAAAGTAATAAAGGGCATCCTGACTGGAAAGGAAGATGACATGATTTTGTATATAGAAAATCCAAAGACACACCCCCCCACACAAAAAAAGCTACTAGAACTAATCAGCAAGTTTAGCAAGGTTAGGATTCAGTATCAAATATCAAAATCACATGTTTCTGTGCACTAGCAATGAACAATCCAAAAAGAAAATTAAGAAAACAATTCCACTTTTAATGGCATCAAAATGATAAAATTTAGTGTATATTAAAATATACACTAAAAAGTAAAAGACATTGTTTAAAGAAATTAAGGAAGATCTAGGTAAATGTGCATGCATTGAAATATCTTATTTATTAAAATAGTTGCACTGTCCAAATTGATCTACAAATTCAACCCAATCCCTCTGAAAATGTGAGTTGCCCTTTTGCAAAAACTGACAAGCTCGTTCAAAAATTTGAATGGAAATTCAAGTGACCCAGAACAGCCCAAATAGTCTTGAAACAGAAGAATGACTCCTACTTCCTGTCCTTTAAATACCCCAGTTATCAAGACAGTGCACAGGACTTGGGGAGGCTCAGTAAGTAGAGTGCTTGCTGGGCACAAGTAAGATCTGATTTAGTCTCAAAACTGCAAAAAACAAAACAAAAAAATACCCCCCAATTAGTATTCTTTGAAAAGAAAACAACACCCCCACATATTTATGGCATGCATATTTTTATGGCAATATAAAAATAGTAATATAACCAATATGGGAGGCTGAAATATAAAACTGGTAATGTGATAAAAATGTAGGACTACAGGAAAAGGCAAAGTAGAAAATATGAATGTATTAATTTCTCTATCAGTATCATGTGCAGATAGACACTGTATAAAGTTGAAACATATAGGTAAAAATAGTGTTCTACTCTGTGTGTGTACATATACATACACATAATAAACAGAATATATATTTTTAACTGTAGAGAAATTTTTAATTAACTATAGGAATAAAAACATTTTTCTGAAGTTGAATGATTATGGTTACACTTCAGTTTCTTCTCTCAAATTTAACTAAATTAAATGTAATGTTAAATTTAGAGCTGGTGTATATATAACATGATCTCTTTTTTTACAAAATTATTTTCATTTTGAAAGTTTCAGTGTTGGATTTCCAAGTGATATAGTCAGCTACTATCTGAGTTTGAAATGCAGAGAGATCTGGACTAGAGGTTAAATTTGGGACTTGGCAGCATACTGCTGATTTTTGAAGCTCTAAGGCATGGTAGTGGTCACTTCAAGAGGTTCTTAAGAGAGAAAGGAAAAGATGATGCCCTGCGCATCTCCAACAGTGTGCGCATGTATGGAGGAGAACCTTGGAGTGGAGTGGAGATGTGAGTCCTAGAGGAGAGGAACACGGGTGAGCAGTGCTGAGTCAAGCACCAAGGCCGAAGGAGCAGGGCCTTTGATAAGATGTTGCAGTGTGGTGTGGTTGCAAGGGTAGACCACCTGGATTTACTCCTCAGTGCTGCATCCACTGTTGCCTTCTTCTTTTCTTTCCCCAAAGCTTGCAGGTTAGAGAACCAGCAAATTGCTTCAACTCCATTTGGAGAATAATTTTAAGACCTCTTTCATATTTGGGGTCTGGCTAACAACTGGATCTTTTAAAGTCCTGCTGACTCCCAGCAATTGCAGGCAGTATGTTTGCAGAACCCTTATGTGGTTTTTATATGGCCACAAGTAGGTTTTTCTTTGAGAAATGCTTTATTAGACTGTTCGTTGGAGCTCCTTGGGCTCATGCAGTGCTGGAGCTGCGTGGTGTCCTTAGCCGTTGGTGGACGATGACTTTGTGCCCTTTGCTGGGACCTGAGTCCGTGTCACTCATCCTACTCACGAACCTGAGTCCGTGTCACTCATCATACTGGCATTCAGCAGTGTTCCACCTCTAATGCTTCTCCCAGCACTGTCCACTCAGCAGTGCCCCTCCTGCCTCAGCTCTCAATGCCAGGAAGGCCGTGAGGGCCACTGGGTTGCCAGCTGCTCCCTGTCCTGTGGAAGCCATTCTCTGCTCTCCTGATGCTTGCACTTTTGCACCGCACCCCTATGCTGATCCCAGGGAAGGAGGTTGGGTTTGTAAGCTGAGCCGTGCACTGGACCGGGGTGTGTAGGACGCAGGTGTGGATGTGCATCTGATTAGTTTCCCATTTTCTCCCCTTCTAGGTAATACTTACTAATATCCAAAACAGAAGTCCTAAGCCTGGCCCTGCTCCCCACGATCAAGAACTAGGTTTTTTCCTAGAAACAGGACTTCAGAGAGCCCATGTCCTCTATTTCAAAAATGGGTAAGCGTTCTTCATTTTTTCAATCCACATCCTAAAGAAGGAAAATAGACTTTTACTGCTGTCTTCAGTTTAGTTACTCTAATGAAGTAATTTTAAATATGAACTACAATTGGAATATTTTTTAAAAAGAACGAGCTCTGGCTCTTCTTGTTGTCTCCTCTCCACCTGGCCCTCTTGCTTTCCCGTGAAATTTGAAGGAGGGGTAAGAGAAGAAGGAGGGCATTTATTGACTGAGCCACAGGTTGGGAAACCAAGCCCAGGTGGGTGGGTCTCATGGGGCCAAGTTTTGGTGCCCTTCCTCCCTGCGAGAGGCACTGCACAGGCCTCCCCATGTTATCAAGGAAAAACTTAACAAACTGGAAACCCAGGCACACAGAAGCATCCCCTTTCAATGACTGATGAGCTCAGAGGATCATATTTGCCACATCCTAGGCAGGGTTTGTGCAGGTGGGTGTGTCTGTAAGAACTCGCTTTCTCCATTCTACTTGAGCTGCTTTTGGAATGGGTTGAGGAGCACGTGTGGGAGGGGGCTCTCTAATGCATTCATGTCTGTTTTCCTGATGTGTTGCTGTTGTGAGAAACGTGCTGATTCTGTTCCACATCTCTTCAGTTGTCCCTTGTTTTGACATTGTGCTGCAGGATAGATGTGCATGGAGACCAACAGTAGGTATCTGTTCCTCTGCAGCTCCTCCAGCTTTGCATGGGAGGCCCCTGGGGGCTGGACCCCTTCCTCTAGGAGCAGTAGTCCAGTAGTGCTTTAATTGACAGAGGGGACACAAGTCCCAGCTTCTGGAAAAATGAACAGCAGAGCTGCTCTCTCTTCATTTTTAGAGCTTCAAACCTTGGGGTGTAGCTCACAGCAGTTGGATTCCATCTGCCTGGCAGCCAGCGCTGCGACCATCCATTTGCATCTGTTGAGAATAAATGCCTGTTTTCCAAATCCTATTTAACTGTCTGGGAGGAAAGGCCTGCTTTGCTCCAAAGGCCACGGGTTCAGCTCAGCAAGGACCACAAAAGGTCAGGATCAACACCCCGAGGTTTGCAGTGGCTTGATGGCTTTCAAGTTTGATCTCATCTGCTGCTGCCTGAGATCTCTGAGTAATGGCGCATGCCCTCTAGACTAAGATGCTGTTGTCTGTTGTAAAGAGAGCGGGAAGGGAGGGAACATGGAATATCATTCTAATGATCTGTTTCTTTTCCCATTTTACAAAAAATGGTGGTTGTCACAGAGGAACCCCCAACCCTTGCTCCCCTCTAACCTGTGTGGATGTATTGATACGGAAACCCACAGGAATCAGTCCCCTGTGGGCTCCCAGTGGGGCTGAACCAATACCTTCTACTGAAAATGCTTTCTGTGAGATTGATCAGTTTGGTCCAGATAAGTTATTTTTTATCTTTGAAGCCTGTTCCTTGGAGAGGAAGAAGCAGGACTGTTAGGCTCTGACGTCAGTCCCTGAAAGGTTGGCTGCCCCCAGAAATCCAACTACAATATAATCATGAGTGGTTTGCACTAGCGGACAGGTTACATGCTGGGGATTGCTTCCTGACTGATTTCTCATCTTATGTAACTTTGCTCAAGTTCATTGATGCAGCTGTCAGGGTCTGTTCCCCTTGTAAGTCTTTTCTTATCCTCTTGCTCTTGTCACTGTGTTCCAAGAACCAAGTACTCTAAAAGGTCCCTGCCAGCTGCAGGGTTCTAGAGGCTGGGATTGGTGGCAGTAGTGGGAGATTACTCTTGGTAGGTGGAGGTGGGGGCCAGTGTTGAGACCATGAAATGTGAACAGAAGAGACCAGTGGGAAGGTTTGGACATGCCAAGGGGCCATCAGATGCCTCTTACCAGTGGGTTATTCAGGGTGCAAGAGCCACATGGTGGGTCATTGGTCAGTGGATGCCACAGGAGAATGGAGGGAGCTGCTGTCCCTCAGCCCCAGGGCTTCCCACAGTTCCATCTTCTGATGTATTTGCTCCTTGTATCTCACTCCATTTTTGTTTTTCTGAACTTTTCCTCTATGTGTCTGGAAGGGTGGTGGACAGGATGGACTGTCAGTGTAGGAAAATACAGGATAGAAGAGTTTGGTGGTAAGAGGTGGAAATAGGAAAACTACATCTTATTTCTTCAGTGATATAATTAAATATATGCTCAGCTTTGGGGTTACTGTTCCCGAGGACTCACTGGGTTATGGAATGGATCTTACTCTTCTAACTCTCCCATCTTTTCCAGGAGTGACCCCCCACCAACTGTTGACCTTGAGCATCCTCCTGAAAACCCCATGCCAGGAAGTTCCTGGCCCTCCAGCGCCTTTGCTCTTAGGGGCATTGTTAGGTCTGCAGGTGCCTTCTCTCCGTCCTCACTGCTACTCCAGTTCTCTCTTCCCTCTCCACTGCCACCTTGCATCTCCATGATTTCACAGGAGTCCAAATCAGGCGTGTGATTTGCTGCAGGGCACACAGTACCCCGGGTTCCAGGTTTCTGACCTCAGTCCTTTTACCACTGAGCCTTGAGTGGGGCTGGTGAGGAGCACTTGACCCCCAGGTCTGGCCCTGCAGCAGCCTTTGCTGGGGCAGTTTCTGCTCAGGCTTTTCCGGTAGCACACAGAAGTTTCTTTGTTATTCTCTTCCTCCCCTCTTCCCCCATTGTGCCCCCACTTCCTCCTTCTCCCTCTCTTCCTTCCTTTCTCTCCCTCTCCTCCTCCATGGCTGCCATCTGGACCTGTACCATGCTCCGTCTCTGGCCCCAAGAGACACTGGTATGGTCCAATTTGGAATGCACCCACCTCTATTTCACATCTGTTTCTCTTATCCCTCTGGGTGGCAGCAAAAGCCTGTTAAGGGTGAAAAGAATCTTGTCTCTACAGAGGGTAGAACCAGGGAGCTCTGGCCCTAGGCCAGGACTCTGCCTCCGGGTTTTCAGAATTTCCTCACCCCAGCACACTTTTGTATGAGGGGCAGCAAGGGGCTCAGGCTAGACCTGGACTTGGAACAGCCTGTTTACTTGTGGGACCTCAGTTTCTTTATCTGTGAATTGGGGCTAATGCCACCTACCGCAGGAGCTGTGGGAAGGAGCAAGAAAGTAAAGGCTCGTGGGCCATGTGGTGAACCAGGGGCAGATGACAGTCAGCAAACTGTGACTTCCAGGACTGATGGTGCCCTGCCAGTTTCCTGGCTGAAAGTGGGACCAGAGTAACGCCAAAGTCCAGCTGAAGTAGAAGGTCACAGGAGCAGGCATTGTGCATTTGATTGCTGGGCCTCATGCTGCCGGGCTTGGAGGAGGGGCGTTATCCACAGTGACTGCTGGTGTCAGCTTGGTTAACGCCTGGTTGCTGATGGCCTAATGGTCCAACTGTGGCAGGACGGGGGTCTTCAGTGGTAACTCACCAGTGGCTGGGAGTTGGCCTCATTCCCATTCTCTTCAGCCTTCCAGGGAGAAGAAAAGTGTGACTCCCCACTTGACTTGCTGGGGAGGCTTGGATTTGGGGTGCCACTCATTTGCTGCATTTATCTTAGGACTAGCTAACCATCCTTTGTAAACAATGGGCAGTGAAGGACATCTCAAGTAATGTGGCTTATGTTCTGGGTGAGCAGAACAGTGCGTGTCCCCGGCTCTGGATGGGTTTTGATCAGGGCTAGTAGGGATAAATTGAAGCCAGGAGGAGATGTGGCCATTGGTTGCTAGGGTGCAGCACTGAGTTCTGACTCAGAGAAAGTAGCAAGTCAGGCAGGAGCTATTGCAGGTTCCCCGAGGGGCTTATGGCCAGGCCAGGGGACAGAGTGTGTGGAAAGGCTTTGGATTCTGTTCTTAAGGTCAAGCACAGACCACGAATCACCTCTGTGCATTGGCTGCCAAAAGTTTTTAACCTTCCCAAATAATCTTATAAAACTTTGTCACCATTTACCCTGCTCAGTGTAGCCTACCCTTGGCAGAAAAATGGGCCGCAAGGCCCTGCTGTGTCCCACAGGCTGCTGGGGAGGGGTGCCTCTGGGGTTTATCACCTCAGGGACTGCAGTGGCCGCAGACAGGCTCCAGAGTCTGTGTGATTGTGGGAGACATCACGGGGAGGTGCGGCCAGGAAGCGCAGCTCAGGGCTCCATGCATTGGTGTCTCAGGCACTCATGCTTTACAATCTGGCTCCAGGCATCTCCCTCTTGCAGCAGGAAGAAGTACCCACTTCTTAAGCTGCACATGACTTTTGACATTCTGAGTCCATTGCAGAGAAGGTGAGCAGTTAATACACAGCAGTTGTTGAACATGACAGACTTCAAGAGAGACAGAGATGAAAAAGAAATGGGCTTTGCTCTGCGGGAGGTGGTAGGAGAAGAAAAGGGGTGAGACATGAGCATTAGTAACTTTAAAGGTCATATCATGGTTCTTTAAAATATTCAGCAGTGAAAGAGCACTCTAAATGAGCTGAGGTTCCAGCCACCCCACCTTACCTTACCGTCCAGGCATTTGGCACGGCCTCTTGCTCTTCCATTCAGTGAGGGTTAATTGTGTGCCACTCCGGGCCAGGCCCTATTTTAGGTAGTCAGGATAGAGTGGTGAGGAAGAAAGACTGAGTCCCTGCCCTGGAGTTCATGGAATAAAGAATCATGGAGAATTAAGAATTAAAACAAGCAGTTTCGTATTGTGACAGGGCAAGTCCAGGTGGTCCCAGGAGCAAACAGGAAGGCTGCTGTGCTGGAATGGCCACATGATTTGGAAAAGGGAGTAAGGATTTGGAGAAATGGGCTTGAAATTATGTAGATGCAGATAGACTCGGGAGGCTGTTGGGGGTCAGCATTCTAAGTGACTGGGAGGAAGATGGAGTCCTAACTGTACTTGAGCTTTGTGTATCCTGGAGGGAATTTATACAGAAATCTGGGGAATTTCATGCGAACCTCTCAGCACAGGACCTGGCCTGTGGTGAATTTGGGCTTCATTCAGTAACTATTTATCGGGTTCTGCTATGTGCGAAGTGCTGTGCTCCATTCCAGCACCTGTTGGTGAATATGAGAGTCTAGGCGCAGGGCGGGTGCTTGTCTAGGGAGGCAAGGTAAAAGCAGGTAAACCCAGGTGCGTGATCATAAGTGGTCATAGTGCTGAGAAGTGAATCAGTGCAGTGGCTGAGCACTTTTGCTCAGATCACACGGCCAGGCCAGGCGACACTGGGATGAGACTAAGACTGAGGAACGTGGGGGCGGCTCAGGCAGGGGAGGAGTATTCCAGGAAGAGGGCCCAGTGAGGGCCCAGGTCCTGAACCAGGAGAGAACTTGATGTGTTTAATAAGCTGAAAGGAAGCTGAACATGGGGCACACAGCTATGATCCCAGTTCCTCAGGACGCTGAGGCAGGAGGATGACAAATTCAAGACCAACCTGGGCAACTTAGCAAGACCCTGCCTCAAAGTGAAATAAAAAGGGCCAAGGAGGCAGCTCAGTGGTAGATCATTTGCCTAGCATGTATAAGGGCCTAGAGTCGGTCCCCAGTACAGCAGGAAGAAGAAGAAGGAGGAGGAGGAGAAGGAAGAGGAGGAGGAGGAGAAAAAAAGGAGTGGGAAGGTAGTCCAATAGCTGAAGCACAGTTAGAAGGGGGACTTAGATACGGACCCTGAAAAGCCAGGTCTACTATGGCAGCATACAGTTGGAGCATGACAGTTATCCAAAGAAAGATCCCCAAGGCACTAGTACAAAGGGGAGGTGATAACTGATGGGCAAGACACTAGATGCCCACCTCCGAGGTGGCAGCTGTAGCGGAGACCGGGTAGAGGGGGTGGACCTGAGGTGTGTGTGAGGAGCAGCTGGTGGTCAGTCTGTGCTGGCAGCAGGTCATGGGAAGGGAGAGGCCAGTGATGACTCCCGGGTTAATCTAGAGCAGTCGGTTGGATGGGTGGGGACAATGAGAGGATCAGATTTGGGAAATGAAAGTCAGATATTTGCCTTTGCACAGGTTATGTTTGAGATGCCTGTGCCAAGTCCAAGTGGAAGCGTCAGCTGGAGGATACGGGAGCCCAGGGGTGGGGCTGAACTTGAGTCATGAAAGAAGAGGTTTCAGCTACTGATTGCCTGTAAAGCCTGGGGACCAGATGGGCTCTGTGAGGGGCAGAGGATAGAACAGAAGAGAAATCTGGGGCTGCCTGGAGATCTGCAGGAGGTGGACGCTGGCGAAGGGAGAAGGCAGAGAGCCAAGTGGGGCATGTGCAGGAAGGAGGACGTGGTCGCTGTGCAGAATGTCGCAGAGAGGCTCCAAGTGTGAACACTAATGTAGAGAACACAAGATGCTATGACCCGAGGAGGCAGTGGGGGCAGAAGCTGCTAGGGGACAGTGCAGAGCAGGTTGCAGGAAGGGTGACAGCAGTGTGTGGTGGCCACTCTCCCCAAGTGCTCTTTTTCTCTGGTTTTCTTTTCCAAGGTGAAGTTCATGCTGGAAGGACAGCAGGTTAAACACCAGGCTAAGAAACAGAGAATCCATTCTTCAGGTGTGGAGGAGCCGTTAGCTCATGAGGGTGGAGAGTGGGAAGGCCAAGGACAGAGTGGTGCATTTGGCAAGAGTGTAGTGCCACCGGCTCATGTCCCCCGTAGCAGGGGAGCCTGGGCCATTTTACATGGCTTAATGGCCACAGGCTGTATTCTGATCTCCATAGGAACCAGGTGGGAGAGTGAAAGATGGAAGGAGAGGCCGAGTGTGTGGGAGGGGGCCGCAGAAGGGGGGTTCTGTGGCGTTCCCGCTGCCTGTGAGCCAGGGCCACCTGGGGATGCCCCATGTCACTCAGGCATTCACAGGTTTACGAGACTCCATTATCCTTGCTCACTGTCCTCAGCATTTCATGTGAGTCATTTCCTACAGGGGCCCCTTTCATCATAGTGGACCTGACAGTGGGTACCGATTCTGAAAACCCTGGGGCCTTTGTTTAGAGAGCATTTGTTTCAGCCACTACTCTTTATAGATGGGATCCAGAAAAATCACCTGCAGGAACCAACCCATGAACATTTACTGAGGCCCTCACATATAGGTCAGGCCCAATCACTGCCTTCACAAAGTCTGGATGTTTATTCAGGCTCACACACCTGGGTGACTGCAGAGCTGGGACCGCAGACCATAATGAGTGTGCCCAACAGTCTCTTCCCCATACATATGGAGTCAGAGTAGTGCAGCTTGAAGGCATAGCTTACACTAGGAAATAAGGACTTTTAAAAAAAGGTCTAGATGCAGTCATTTATATCATAAAAACAGTCAGCTAAATCCATATTGCTTATATGGGACTGGGTCTGGCTCACCCCTTCAAGCCATCATGAAGGCAGGAAACAAGAGAACCCTCATCTATTTTAATTATGAAACTCCAAGACCATTGTTTTCTGTAATGAATTGTGGGGGACAGGTCACTGCTTCAGGACTTCATGAGCCAGCACTCAACAGCACAGTAGAATCCTGTGCCTCTGGAAGGTCTGTCAGCATTTGCCCAGATGGGTGCAGCCCTGCTGGTGTGTCTTTGACTTCAAGATGGGGCAGGTACTTTAGGCTCCACAGTGCGGAGGAGCTGGGTGAACTAACTGCAATGCCATTGCATCTCATTAGGCCCTTCCCCACGTGGTTTTGCCCAGCTGTCTGCTGCCTCTAGGAAGGCAGGCTGTAATTCCTTCACCCACCATTGAGAACTAGAATTCCCTGAAAGATGAACTGGTGTAGGATAGTGATTTTCAATTTTAATGGGGTTTGAGGAGAGAGAGATTCTTTACTTGTTTGCTTATTTATTCATTTATTTGTCTGTCAAATATTTATGTGGTATGAACTAGGATGGGGATGGGCAATGAGCCCTGTGGAATTTTTAGGTTAGCAGGAAGATAATCACAAATGATCTAGGCCTTTCAGGAAAGGGGAAAGGGACAGTCCTACTTTTTTTTTTCCCCTTACCTATATAATATAGTATCTAAAAACAAGATAACCTTTAGTGTTTTCTTGATATAACTGGAGATTGATTCTCCGTGGTGCTAGTGTGAGATCTGTTCGGTGGCAGTGCTCGCAGGCCTGCTCCCGGGAGTGCTCTGGCTGGGAGTGGCATGCGTAGCAGCCTGCAGGAGCATGTGGTGCTGTCCAAGGATGCTGCCCACTGCCGTATGGCTCCCGATGATGCTTTTGACATCCACTTGTCCTGAGGTTGCTTTCCAGCTCCTCTTTGGAGGAGCTGGGAATAGATGGTGACAGCCCCAGAGATGAGTCAGATCATAGTACCTGATGTGGCAGCACATCCTAGGAGGGTGCAGTGATGGGGAGGGAGGTATCACTTCCAAGAGTCCATTTTTTAATGAAATTGAATAGATTTGGTGATCTTGAGGAGGTGGTGGAGCAGACCCTGAAGATACTCCCTGACTGGCAGCTAGCTAGCTGAGGGGAGAGAGGCCAGGGGCATGGGACAATCAAGGACCCTCACAGGCATCTTATCTAGCCACACCATCCTTTTTTCTATGCTTTATTTTTCTTCTTGACATTTAATCAGTAACAGACATTCTAGGGACAGTGCTTCCCATGGTCTTCTCAGGTCCTGTTCACAGAATTTCATAGGCCATACTTGACACCTGTCCATCTAGAAGGACACAGAATTCACT
The DNA here is from genome assembly GCF_048772815.1 of Callospermophilus lateralis. NCBI lineage: Eukaryota > Metazoa > Chordata > Mammalia > Rodentia > Sciuridae > Callospermophilus > Callospermophilus lateralis. The sequence continues at coordinate 15,090,081 of NC_135307.1, forward strand.
GTAAGGGCAGTATCAGAGTAGTGTCATATATTCACATGAGCATGCTCTTAGCACTCCATTAAGCTCAGGACTCTTCTCTGTCCCTCTTACCTCAGGTGACAGCTCAGGTGCCAGGAAGGAGGCTCATCTTGAGAAGGTATGGCTCTGCCCTGTCCCAGGCTTTCGGTCTTCCAAGGGCTGTGCTTGGTCTTGAGTCACCACACTCAGTGGAGCCCAGAGCTGCTGTCCCCAGCAGGTTTCCATAGTTCCTACAAGTCCAGATGCAGGTTATCAGACAGGGGTCATTTGTACCATAAGCAGTTGCCCAGTGACATACTAGGTTAGGGGGACAGACCTGGAAAGTTAACCTAACAGAAGAAGGTCAAGTTCTCTAACAGAAGAAGAAGGGATTTGTTAAAACTTTGCCCACATTGTATTTTTTTCCTCTTAAATTTGCTTATGTCTTACTTTACTAGAACATAAATTCTTCTTCTTGGGTAGAAATTTTTATGTTTTGTTTGGGGACCTATTTACATCCTTTTTTTTTTTTTTTTTTTTAGTGCCAGATATTGAGCTCAGGGTTTTGAACATGCTTGGCAAGTACTCCACCCCTGAGCTACGTTCCCAGCCCTTTTCAGTTTTTTAAATTTTAATACAGGGTCTTGCTACATTGTCCAGGCTGGCCTCAAACTTACAATCCTCCCGGCCTCAGGCTCCCAGCCAGGATTACTGGTCACCACTGCACCCTGCTCAGACCTGTCCCTTTAACAGTGCCTGGTGTGTGGTTGTGCATGAATGGCCTCATGAGTCATGTACTTTTCATTTTTGGCTGAGATGGCTGTGGCTCATAGAGGCCTACCTGACACTGTAGTTTGACTGTGTTGAGAGCTGGGGTGCTGAGCACTGTGCTGAGTGCCAGGGGCATGACATAGACAGATGGCCTGGACTGGCTTTGTGGAACTCACTGCTTCTTCTGTTGCTCCTTGGAAGGGGACAGGGAGATGTGTAAAGAGCATCTGGTTCTTCCTAAGCACAGTCTCACTCTGTTCAAGGAGGGTGGACAGTGCCTGGTATCAGAAAGTTTCCTTGGGGGCTGAGGGTGTGGCTCAGTGGTAGAGCACTTACCTAGGTAGCATGTGTGAGACACTGGGTCTGATTCTCAGCACTGCCGATAAATAAAATAGAGGTCCATTGACAACTAAAAAACATTTTTTAAAAAAGTCACCTGATTCCACACTCTAATTTATTAGAGGTCGGGCCTCTGCTTTCTGCCTGCCTCTGAGATTAGGGGTGCTTGCAATAGTGTGGCTTTCTTATCATTCTTCAAGCAGGTACTGAGAGAGCCTTTTCTTCTGGGAAGTTCCCAGCATGGTGGAATTTTGGTGCTTGTTGGCCTCCTTACCTAAGTCTAGGTCCACATCTGGATGGGATTCCAGAGTTCCCACAGCAGGAAAGGGTTTCCAGGGCTTCGTTGCTGAGAACATTTATTCCCACAGCCTGCAGACCTGAGTGTTTTAGACAGCAAGCGTGTGTCTCCTGCAGTCGGAGCCTCACAGGGTGAAGCTGGATACAGAAGCTTGTGAGAATATTTCGTGTGGCCTTTGTGTGCTCCACTTGGATAGACCGTTAAAATGACACGTGTGCTGTGCTGGGAAAGAGGAATTCACACCTTGTCTGGGCAAGAAGGAAGCAATGGCACCCTCCCGGAACCTGTCAGTCTGGTGACTTATTACCACCTGTGCAGAGCAGGTCTCCACATCCCCACGCAGGAGGCGTGGTGGGAAGGAGGGTGCAGCCTGCAGCACCCCTATCCTGCTGCTTAGCAGAGCTCACTGACCTGCTTTTCCCCTTCCCTGGCTTAGGTGCCAAGTGCATTAATATTTATTAAGAAGGTGGGATCAGGGTGAGGTCCCACTTTTTTAAAGGAATATTCCATACCTATTTTTAAAAAATCATGATTTTCTTTCCATTCTTGTATAGCAGAGATATTTTTAGTGAATGCTTACAGAGAATTTCTGAGACAGATTAAGCTAAAGCCTAGAAAATGAGATGTTGGAAGATTTCTGACTCTTCTTAGGCATTATTAGAACCTTCTATTGAAAAGGAGAAGGGGTGACTATGTTTTCTTACATGTGCCTGCCTTTATTTTAGCATGATGCTATCTACCATAGATCTGCCCACCAGGAGGAAGCCTGTAATATAACTGTTCTCAGAGCAATCTCCTGTATTACACTACAGTTTTTCAAATTTATGAATTAGTTTTTTCAATTGACATTTGGTTATTTCACCTTCTTCTGTATTTTAGGTCTAAATTTTTGCTTTGCATTCATAAGTGCCTCTGGCAGCAATTCTCTAGGTTGGTGCAGACACCCTGTACCTTTCTTCTGCTAGCTCTCCTTCCTTCTGCTCCCTTTGGCATGATGTGCATCTTCTCTGCCTGTGCTGGGTGGCTGACGGTCCTGGTAGCTGGTTCTCCTTTGAATCTTCCTGGCCAATTAGCATCAGAAGGAGCAAATCCCTGTGAGTGGGAAACAAGCAGTTAAAATGCCAGGAAGAGACTAAGCTGGGTTTCTTCTGAAGAATACCCAGAAGAACGCATTAGCTTGACTTAGTGAAACCTGAATGGCAGATTTTTTTTTAAAGATGCGATTATTTTTTGTTTGGATAGGAGGTGTCCCCCACAAATCCTGTGTTCATGCAGGAATATTCAGAGGTGACCTGATTGGATTGCGAGAGCTGTAACTTAATCAGTCTATCCTAGTTTGAATGGACTGACTGGGTGGTAACTGTAGGCAGATGGGACATGGCAGGAGGACATGGGTCACTGGGGGTGTGCCTGGAAAGATCCATCTTCTCTGAGGCCCCTTCCCCTTCTCCCTGCTTCCTGGCCACCATGGATGGAACAATGCTTCTCTACCATGATGTTCTGCTCACCTTGGGCCCAGAGTAATAAATTGGCCAACCATGGACCAAATCTCTGAAACCATGAGCCAAAATAAACTTTCCCTTCTTTAAGTTGTTCTTGTTAGGTATTTTCATCACAGCAATGAAAAGCTGACTAACACATATTGCTTTCAAGCACATTTTGGGCTAGAAACTAAAAACAAACAAACAAATAAAAACCAGAAAACCCAAATTATCATCTACTCAGTTCCATGAATGTTGATTGGAAACCCACTAGGTAAGCTCTGGGCAGATAAGATGAATAGAAAGTGTTCTTTGAGCATATGGGAAGATTAGGATGTTAATGAAAAACTCCATCACCCCCAGGAAAGTACTATGGGGAGAAGGAAGAGTAGCTCACTGCATAGTGAGAGCAGCAGGTTTACCAGAAGAACTGGTCTTTGAAGGAGGGATGAAGCTTACCCTCTGATGGTGGCCTTAGGGGAGGTGGAGGAGGACAGAGGTCATGGCTGAGGGTGAGTCTGCCAGGCAGATCTTCCTGTGCTTGGGAGAGGCAGCACTGTCCAGCACTGACTCTGGATCCATCTGCCCAGGTCTGAATGCTTGCTCTTCTGTTACTAGCAGTGGGTCACAGGTAAGTCACCTTACTGTCTCTCCATTTTAGTTTCTTCATCTGCAGCTGGTGATAATAATACTAGTACCCACTGCATAGGGCTGCTGGGTAGACTGAGATAGTGATGACAATGTGTTTAAACAATGTCTGGTGCATACTCAACACTGAATAGGTTTTATAGATGAATAACTAAAACACTGCAGAGTGAAGGATTTGTTAGCACCTATAGAGGAAAAGGCAAGAATTGGCAGCTGAGAAATCTGGGCAGATGGTTGTGACAGTGGCAGCACAGTTTGGGGTTCTCTCATAGAAAAGACACAGTAAATCAACTGCAAAACCCAAAACCCACAAACAACATTTACAGCAAAACTAGATGACAGCCAGGCATGGTAGCGCATGCCTGTAATCCCCAAGACTTGGGAGGCTGGGGCAGGAGGATCACAAGTTCAAGGCCAGCTTCAGCAACTTTCTGATGCCCTAAGCCATTTATTGAAACCCTGTCTCAACATAAAAATTAAAAGGGCTGGGGATGTGGAGATGTACTCAGTGGTTAAGTGTCCCTGAGTTTCATCCTCAGTACTCCTCCCCCTGCAAAAAAAAAAAAAAAAAAAAAAAACCTACCACATAGATGAAAGGCATCCTCATGAGCCTCAGAATCAAGCTGGTGTCCTTGTAGCTGAATATTGTTTGCATTTGTGTGGAAGAGAGCAGAGGAAACAGTGAGACATCCCCAAAGAACAAGTGTTCACTGGAAAGCTGCTCTGGCCAACGGCTTGGGCTTAGGAGCTAAAAGTGAGAAGGGTTTTGCTCAATGAGGTGTAGGAGGCTGAAGCAGTCTGGCTCCTCTGAAGACTTGAAACTACCCCACTGGAGCCCTTTTGGGGGACTGGGTCCCACCATGAGGAGAAACTGCTGAAAATAGAATGAAAATTGACCAAGAGGTGACATAAGAGACAAAAGAACAAGAAGGTAGAGATCAGAGTCAGGAGAGGGAGGGATGGTTGTAAAGCAAGCTGCTTATGTATTAGCATCTTCATTTAGGTGTAATTTGTAACTCCTATTTCAACTATTAAAAAATCTACTTGTCATAGTTAGTGCAGTTCAAGTGTTTTAAATAAACCATACGGCTGTGCAGCCATCTCCACAATGCTTGTTTAGAACGTCGCCATCACTCCCTCACACCTGTTTCCAATCAATTTCCACCCCACGCCTAGCCCTCATGTGGCCGTCTCTGTAGATTTGCCTTTTCTAGAAATTTCGCATAAAAATACCCAAGAATAAGTCAGTGAGTCTCACTTCCTTCACTTAACATAGTGACCCTGAGGTTCCCTGTGTGACTTGTGTCAGCAGGTCGTCCTTTTTGTGGCTGAGCAGCTCCTCATCGTGGATAGACTTCATCGCCCTCCCCAGGCACGTCACTCCCTGGCTCCAGTGAAGAACGCCCTGTGAACATGCCGTCCAAATCCTCCTGTAGACATGCTTTCATTCCCTTGCACAGGTTCACGAGGGTTGAACTGGCGGGTCATGTGGTATTTAGCTTTTTAAGGAATTGCCCACCTGTGTTCCAAAGCGGCTCTACCATTTAACATTTCCAACTGGTAGCTATGACGAGGCTTCAGGTTCTTTCCATTCTCTTCAACGCTTGTATTGTCAGGTTTTTAAATTAGAGCCATTCTAGTAAGTTTGTAGTTGCCCTCTGTGATTTTAATTTGTATTTTCCGTATGATTAATGATGCTGGTAGCTGGTGTCATTAGCTAATGAGCACTGTCCCTTCATCTTCTATGGTGAAACCTCTCTTCAGACCGTGGGGGCGCTCTTTTCATTTGGTTTGTCTTCCTATTGAGCAGGAAGAGTTCCTCATATATTCTAGATACAACTTTTCTGTCAGATTTACGTTTTATGAATATTTTCACCAGTCTGAGGCTCATGTTTTCATTTTTTAAGTGGTGTCATTTAAAGAGGAAAAGTTTTTTCACTTCAGTGAAGTTCAGTTTGTCAGTTTTTGCTATGATAAGAGAATTTTGTCTGAAACCAAAAGATTTTTTTCCTTTGTCTTATTCCTGAAGTTTTATAAATGTAGTTTTTATATTTATATATCTAACCTGTTTTGAGATAATTGCCTACAGTGTAAAGTAAGAATCTAAGTGAACATTTTGGCTTTTAGATGTCTAATAGTCCAAATACTGTTTGTTGAGATGCCTGCCCTTTTCCCGTTGAATTGCCTCGACACTTTAATAGAAAATAAATCAATCGAATGAACATAAATGGATGGTTTCTGGAGTCCATTCTTCTCATTGATGTGCATGTTCAGTCTTGAGCCAGTAGTACCACAGTGTCTGGACACTAGAGTTATGAGATTAAATGGTATAAGTCCTCCAACTTTTTTCTCTTTCAAAATTATTTTGGCTATTTTCAGTTTTTTACATTTCCATACAAATTTTAGAAGCAGCTTGTCAGTTTCTACCCAGAAAGGTCTGCCAGGATTTTGATAAGGCCAATGGTGAATCTAGATCAATTTGGGACTTGACTGTCATGTTAATAGCAGCAAATCTTCAGTCTAATGTCTCTCTGTTTAGATGGCCTGTGATTTCCCTCAATATGTTTTATAGTTTCAGTGTACAGGTTTTGTGTTTTTGATTTGTAAATATTTTATTCATTTTATGCTTTTGCAAATAGAATGGCTTAATTTCGTTTTCAGATGATTATATAGAAATACTGTTGGCTTTTGCATGTGGAACCTACTATCATCCTCAACATTGCTAATCTTATTAGTGCTTATGATTTTTAAAAGCTCATTTAGGATTTTTACATATGAGGTCATTTTATTTGTGAAGGTCAAGAGTTTTCCTTCCTCCTCCCGAGTCTAGGTGCCTTTTCTCTTATTGCCTGGTGGCACTGTCGGGAACCCCCAGGCAAAGTGGATGGCAGTGCTGGGGCAGCGTGCTTGCCTGTTCCTGATCTTGGGGGAGCCCTCAGTCTCCCGCCATTGCATGTGGTGTCGGCTGGAGGTTTTTGATGGGCGCCTCTTTGTCTCAATGACTTTTCTAGATTTGAAGTCCAACTGACCTCCGTATGGTCACCTTGCTTCTGTCCCATGTACTGTTTAATAGTATTGTAGCTCATCCAGCCTCTTTCAACCTATTTGGGTCTTTGAATTAAAGTATTTCTCTATATATCTTACATTATGTGGTTGGATGTTGTTTTATCTCATATATAATTTTGGTCTTTGAATAAAGTATTTGGTCATGCATATTTAATGTAGCTGTTGATGTGACTGAATTTATATTTACACTTTTTCTCTTTGTTTCTATATATGTCATATCTTTTTGGATTCTTCAGGCCTCACCTACTATCATCTATTGAGTTAGAAAATGTTTTTTAGTATATGCCACTTTTATTCCTCCACTTTTCTTTTCTTGCAGTCCTGGGGATTGAACCCAGTAGTGCTCTACCACTGAGATACACCCTCAGTCCCTTTTGTTTTTATTTTGAGAAAGGGTCTTGTTAAGTTGCTAAGGTTGGCCTCAAACTCAAAATCCTCCTGCCTCAACCTCCTAAATATATGGGATTGCAGGCATGCACCTCGGCTACAATATATGAACACCTTAAATCATCACAGTCTACTTCAGGTCAAGAGTAACCTGATTCAGTAAGATACCGCAACTTTATTTCAGTATAGCTCCATTTACTCCCTTCTTCTGTGTGCTGTTAATGTGTTTATTTTATAAACACAACAGTACAGTACACTATTTTTTCCTTTGTGTAATCTTTTTTTATAGAAAGTTTTAAAAGATTAAAAAATCATATCATATAGTCTTCTATGTTTATCTGCATCATTGACATTTTGGGTGCTCTCATTAATTTACTCCGGTGGAGTCACATTACCATCTAGTTTTCCCTGTGGTCTGAAGGACTCTTAGAACTTTGATTTGGCCAGGTGTTTAAACTATGAATTCTCACTTGTGTGTGTAGGTGGGGAGGGGAGCTGCTTTCATTTTCCTATTTTCATTTCTTTTTTTTTCTTTTTGTCCTTGCGGCCTGCTGGGCAAGAACTCCCCGCTGAGCTGCACCCCACACCTGGAATCTGTCTCTGAAGCCTGGTTTTGCTGGATGCATAATTCTCAGTCCCCAGGGTTCTTCCTTTTAGCATTCTGAGTGTTCCCTTCCTGGGTCTGGTGACTAGGCACTGTTTACTCATCGTTGTCCCTGGTGTGTAACTGATTGCTTTGGAGTCATTGCTTTCAGGATTTTGTTTTGCCTTTATTTTTTAGGAGTTTATTATTATGTGTCTCTGTTCATTTTCCTTCCATCTCTTTTCTGTAGAATGGATCAAAGCCGCTATTGAGCTGTTTAGGGAATTTTTCATTTTAGTTGTGATGCCTTTCAACTTCATTTAGTGACTTTTTATACTTTCTGTTGATCTATTAAGAATCCCTATTTATCATTGTTATCTTTATTTTCTTTAAGTCTTCAAAGATAGTTTCCATTAATTCTTTGATCATGCTTATAATTAATTACATCTTTGAAGTACAACACTTGGGCCTCTTTGGAGTGAGTTTACATGGATCACTTTTTCTGAGCAGGATCGTACTCCCTTGTTTCTTTGCACATCTCATGACAGATATAGTACAAAATGGAAATACACATAGTACATTTTAAAATGGAAGGCTGATAACATGCAGAAAACAAGTTTAACTTTTCGATAGTGGTATTATTAGTATTGTTAATCTGAAACTATTTTGTATATATGGAATAAAGCAGTTGAATAGTTATGGGATGTCTAATCCTATCATTCTCTATCCTTGAGAACTGGGATTCTTAGTATAGGAGAAAGACAAACAAGTTTAAAATAGAAGTAACCAAGGAAACCCTGGAATCCTGAATTTGAATGATTGCATTGGAAATGTTAGTATGAAATCATGAGGTATTTGTGGGAGGGTGTGACTGTGACTGATCCATTGACAATGACCATTCTTATGGCCTAGATTGTGATCTTCAAGCATCATATTCTAATAAAGGAAGTCTTACTCCAGTCCTGTGGCAGGGATGTATTCAGTGAGCCTGGGATATCTTTATATGCATGCATCCAGATAGCAAGGAAACTATCAGAGGTCATGGTAAAGGGACTCAGGTCAAATATGGAGCAGTTTGAACTTCAAGAAGGATAAAAGTTAGCTGGGTTTGGTGGCACAAGACTAATCCTAGCTACTGATGCTGAGGCAGGAGGATCACAAATTTGAGGCCAGCCGGGGCAGCTTAACAAAAGTAAAACATCTGGGAGTTAGTGCCATGGTAAAGTGCTACTCTCTAGTTCCACAAAAAAAAAAAAAAAAAAAAAAAAGAAAGAAAGAAAAAGAAAAAGAAAGAAAGAAAAGAAAAGAAAAAGAAAAAAGAAAGAAAGAAAGAAAGATAAAAATTGCAATTGCAGTGGAGTTATCAAATACATTTAAATTCATGGATTCTAATTCAGTATCTTGAAAACTAAATAAATCAACAGAAAGAATCAAACATTTTACTGTGTGCACTGAGCTATTTACTAGAAAGCCAAATAGTTGAAGGAATACATCTGCTTATGAAGTTATTCCAGGTAAGAAATGAAAATGCAGTGGAGAATTAGCATCTCACCATTTTGTAACTGCCAGTGGATTGGTGCATCTACGTTGTGCATATCAAGGACTGCTACCATCAGAACAAGAGCATGAGCATGCCACGCCCACGTCCTGCCAAAGAGATGGAACCTGAATTGATCAAGCCTCAGGAATGACAGAGAAGAGAGGAATATATTGACTGAACCAGGAGTGTGCAGTTTTCTAGCCTGTGGGAGACTATAGGCTGAGCAGCTTAGATGATGTAAGGACAAGAGAGAGGCAGAGGGGAACATTTAAAATAAGAGAGGTTTTTAAGGGATCATCAAACACATCAAAGTGGGCAAACCTAACCTATGATGGAAGGAAGAATACTTGAGTGGCTGAAGCACTAAGAAATGTAGTGAAGCAGTTATAAAAGTCTAGATAGTTGTCACAGGTGGAGAGGCCTGTTCACTTTTTTTTTTTTTAACTTGGAAGGTGATTACAAGGGTAATAATTCCCTAAGTGATGTGTTTGTTTTATATGGCTTTCTGTGTCTGTATTTTACACAATAAAAAGATTAAAAAAGAATTGAGTATTGCCTATATTTCTACCTCTAGTAATGGGCTTTATGTGCTAGATTTTAATATCCTTGAGCCTGGGCAAGTACACAAGTCTTTTTAAAAGAAACATGGTTTACTTGCACAAAACTGATAAGTTTTGAGAGATCATTAATGCCCTTGAAGTGGTTTTTGTGGGTGTGAAACAAATGGTGAGAATATGAATTGGTCCCTCTTATTATAGTATTGAAATTAAGTCTACTTAATTTATCAAGTCATGTTCATGCCTTCATTTTATATACTTGTATCTATCAATAAACATTGTGATACTTGAAAAAAAAAAAAAAGAATTGAGGGGCCAATAAAAGATAGAACAGTGTCCAGCTTAGGGCAGGGGTGGAGTCCCTGAGGCCATATTCACGTCCAGGCTCAGGCACTAATGGCAGAGCTAGGAGGCTGGCCTCTCCCTTCCCGCCAGACTCATTTCTCCTCTCAGGTGTTAAGGACAGTGAATCCCTACCTGCCGCAGCAGGTTGGCAGGAATTATCTAGAAGAGTGGTTGGGGCATGTGGTGAGTTGGCTGAGGGCTAACAGTTACTGAGCAGCCACTGTTGCCTCTTGGTGTCCTCTTGGTGGCCTGTGGGCAGGGGGCAAAGCTGGCTGCTTATGTCACAGCACATGGGGACCTGTTCTCCCTCCTGGAGGAGCCAAAATCCTAGTGAATGGCGGCTCTTCTGGGGCTTGAAAACAGCTTGCTCCCTTGACAAGGTGTGTGCCCTAGGACTGCATCTGCCCTGCCCTGCCCTGCCCTGCACTCACTTAAGACTTTTTCTATAGATCAGTACTGTTTTTTGTTACTGTGACTAAAAGACCAGTCCAGAATAATTTTAGGGGAGGAAAAGTTTATCTGGGGGCTCTTGGTTTCAGAGGGGTCTCAGTCCACAGACAGCAGGCTCCATTCCTCAGGGCCTGAGGTGACGCAGAACATCTTGGTGGAGGAGTGTGGTGGAGGGAAGCAGCACACTTGATGATCAGAAAGCAGAGAGAGAGAGAGAGAGAGAGAGAGAGAGAGAGAGACTCCATTTGCCAGATACAAATATATACCCAAAGCCACGCCCCCAACGCCCACTTCCTCCAGCCACACCCCACCTGCCTCCAGTTACCACTCAGTTAATCCATCAGGGAATAATTCACTGATTGGGTTGAGACTCTCACAATCCAATCATTTCCCCTCTGAAACCTCTAACATTGTCTCACATGTGAGCTTTTGAGGGACACCCCACATTCAGACCATAACAGGCACAAAGAAGCCTGAGCTCACTGTTTGAAGGGGTGGTCATGAATCTGACCGGGAAGAGCTGGGGCAAACGAGGCATTGTATGCTACGTTGTCACCCTCTTATCAGTGCCAGCCTCACCATCTGACACCATCTTTCCTGAGTTCTGCTTCTGTTGTAAAGCTCAGGCCTTGCAAAGAGGTCCTCTGCTCTCCTTTGGCCACCCACCCCTGGACTCCCTTTCTGTGGACCCACTATGTCCAGGCACAGAAATGGCCGTGGCTGTGCAGCCCTGAGCTGTTCCTTGTTCCTCTCGAGGCTCTGTGGGACACTTGATTTTGGATCGTGGAGCTAGCCATGTTTTCTATCTTGTTTTCAGGCTTCTGCACAACAGGGATTATCTTCAGCTCACTGGGACTGTACTGGGTTCAAATCCCAACTCTCCTGTTTATGGACTGAATACCTGTGGGCATGTGGCCCAGTCTTTCCAAGTGTCTGTTTCCTCCTGTGTAAAACTCAAATGAGAAGAAAATGTTGACGTAGTATAGAGTAGAAGCCATTTGTGATTTCCAAGTGTTCTCTGTGAAAGCAGAGATTTTCCAGTGTACCAGTGATTGCTTTGGCTTTTACCCAGTGAATGTTTACATGGACAGTGAAGGGCCGGATGGCACGTGGTGGGAAGCAGCAAATGGCTGGACAAGGTGGGATTGACGTGTTTTGAGCAGCAGGCCAGGAACGCTCCAGGAGCCAGCCCACTCAGGCACCGGAGGAGGCGTCCCATTTCCCAGCTGAGGAGAAAGCCATTGCTGCTATCTGAGTGGTCCCATCCTGCCCAGGGTGTCTGCCTGGCCATGTTTCCAGATGTCTCACATTCCATTCTCTTCTCGGGATCACCCTTAATCTTTGCCCCTTTCTTCTTCTCTATCTCCAAATTATTAGCCTTTCTCAGGCCCAGCAAGTGTGGTGGGGCTCACAGGAATGTGTGAGAGTCCCTCAGGGCACCGTGCTGCCTCAGGCCAGAGGAGAACATTGGAGGTTATTACTGAACACTTTAATGGCAAAGATTTTCCCTCCCCTGCTGGATTTGAAATGGGAAACTGGGCAGACCTGGCTGAGCCCATCCTCCAGAGTTGCTGCCTTGCTTGACCTCTGACACCTTTCTCTTCACCCTCCTCTGCTTCCTGCTCCCCTCAATGTCCTTTTTGCCTTTCTCATCTGTACAGCCCAGGGGACAACTGGTTGAGCAGGATAGACCACATTCCTTTCTCTGTGTGATTTGCTGCTGGGGATGGATGAGCATTTGAAGTCACCTTGCTAGAAGAATCCTTCTACCCTGGATTGACAGTCTCCTAAGCTGTCATTGCCTTTGAGGATGAGCAGTACATTGGCCTGGTGATGTCCTGTGTCTGTGGGGAGCCCCACCTCATGCAGCAGGCCTCTGGGGCTCCTGCCTCCTCCTGTCCTCCAGCTCAGGCTGGGCCGCAGGCTCTGCCCACAGATGGAGTAAGTTGTCCTGCGCTCAGCTCTTCTCTTTTCAGCTGTGTGCCACAAGCTCATGAAGCTTCAAGGGGTTGCCACCCAGATTCCCGTTGCATAGTTTGCTCTGGCCCTCCTTGATGACCTCAGAACACATCCAGATGTCATCTGTGCACAGTGAGGACTCACTTGCCAAACACCCTTGGTTTCCTCTACTGTAGAATCGCAGTCGTCCATGGCCTTTGGTGGAGGAGACACTGTACCCATCCCGCTGCATCTCAGGAGGGGTCACCATCATCTCACCGGACAAAGACATTTGTACTGTCCTCATCTGACATCAGTTGTTGCATTTTGTCATTGTGAGCCAAACCTGTGAATTAGATAGGAGAGTTCCTGGGATGTGGTCGGCTTTCAACAAAGAGTTAAGTGAATAAGTGAATCAGACTGCAGAATACCATTTTTTTTTGGTGGTGGTGTGGGGTACCGGGGATTGAACTCAGGGGCACTCAACCATTGAGCCACATCCCCAACCCTGTTTTGTATTTTAATTTAGAGACAGGGTCTCATCTGAGTTGCTTAGCACCTCACTTTTGCTGAGGCTGGTTTGGAACTCGTGATCCTCCTGCCTCAGGATTATAGCTGAGATTACAGGATGCTGGGATTATAGACATGTGCTACCATGCCTGGCTGGAATACCATTTCTTTCTTCAAAATTAAATGACTCTAAAGAAGTCAAGGAGGTTTTTATGTACTATAAATTGGCTGAAAGGTAAACTCAGGTATATATCTTTATTTTATTTATTTGTCTTTATATGGGGCTGAGGATAGAACCCAGGGCCTCGCACACCCTAGGCGAGCACTCTACCGCTGAGCCATAAACCCAGACCAACTCAAGTTTTTTTTAAAGTGCTGTAAATTGTCTGGAAAGTAAATTCCAGAATTCTAAAAGTTTTGTGAGCAGTGGCAGATTTTGAGGATCACAGGAGTAACAACAGTAATTACTGAAAAACACTTTCTACACATATTAACTTGTTTAATGCTTACAACAAATCTGCAAAGTGGGTATGGTTGTTCTTTCCACTTTATAGATAATTTACTCCACTTTTTCATGAAGAAGACTCAGTTGCTGAAATAGTCAGGCACTAGTCCAAAGCCGATGATTAATAAATGATGTGGCCCAGATTTGAACCCGTGCGGTCTGGCCTCAGGGCCCCTGTACCCATTAATTTTGTTTCTCAGAGTTTAAGTTCACAGACAAGTGTGTGGCTGCCCAGGTGAACACCCTGAAGGACGGTGTGATATGATAGAGATATTCTGTTTGGTTTGCTTAAGGTATTGTTAGATGGAGGAATCCGAGTGTGTGGTGGATGCTGTGGGGCTTCTGGAGGAGGCTGAACCTCATCAGGACATGGGTCGGTGGGCTGTATGCTGCTGGCCTTCCTGGCGCCCTCTTTCCTGGTGCCCTCTTTTTTGGCACCCTCATTTCCTGTGGTAGTCGTTCTCCCCTGCCCCCCATGGAATGAAGGTCGTTATCTTTTGCTGATTGACAAAGGTTGGAAAGGAAGAAGGACCTGAGATGGGACCAGTCTTCCCATATTTCGCGTTTGACCTCAGAGTCCGAGTTGTGAGGGGAGAGCAGGGAGCAGCCCGAGTTGCTGTCTTCTTTCTGGCTCTGGTAGCCACTTGCCCACCTTTCAATGACAGCCTCCTGCATCTCACAGTGGATCACCAGCTTTTGTGTCCCTGTCCTGGCCCATCCAGTATGAGCTCCTAGGGCCGCTTTGCCTTATTGGGTTCTCTGTCTCTGGTGCCTGAGAGGCTACCTAATAACGTGGCGCCACTCAGCCTGCTGCTTGCTGTCCAGCTGCTGACCACATGTATAATTTAACTCCACTTTTGTCCTGAGGAAGCCTTAGTTGCTGAAGTAGTCCAAAAAATGTTGTTAAGCCTAGTACAACCCTCATTAGGTTTGCAATGAGACATCCGGAAGCTTCGCTTCTTGTTCACATCCCAGTGTGGATGGTTGTCACACCCTCCATCACTACATCAAGGCTGCAGCTGGCTTGCTCTGTTGATCAGAGTCCTTTGCTAACGAGGCCAAGGTTGTGGGTTTGATCCCTGGCCCCTGACAGCAGCAAGCCATCTGTCTTCACAAATACACGTCACTGGATACCAGGCAAAGAGCCCGTACAGAGGGAGAAGCTGGAATCCATTCTGGGAAAAGGCTCCCTGACAGACAGAGGCGTGGCCTTCTGGACTGTGAAGGGTGTCGTGTCTTCTTTCTCTCTCCAGCTCTGGAGATCTGGTTTTGATTTCAAACTTATTCAAAATAGATGGTACTAAGGGCTACATAAATGAAGGAGAAGCAATTCTCAAGCTTGTAAATAAGAGCAACTGACCTAGACATACGTGGTCTATTCCAATTTCTCTAGTGTTGTGAGTGTTGACAGTGTCCACAGCAGTGATAGGGTGTGTCTTGTGATGTAGGGAAGAAGAAATCTGCTTTAGTTGTCCCCTGGTAGTCACTAAAACTCTCCGCATGCAGCAAGGAGATTGGGAAAGAGATTTTGAAATACAAGCTGTGTTTGCTTTTTTCTTTCTTCTGGGCCAACCCGGCTTATTAATGTCACTGGATACCTGACTGGCTCTGTGAGGCAGTTGGGACCAGGAGAGGTGGGTTCAAAGGGGGTCTTGGCTCTCAAGACAGCTTGGTGGCTGGACATAAATGTCAGTGGAAATTCAGTGTGGTCATTGCTGGTGAGGCTCATGCTGGGCAGCAGCCAGGAGTTGGTGTCTGTCTCTTCCTGAGGCAGCCCTAGGTTTTGAAGGATGACTCAGAGTCCCTGGAACCCTGCAGGTAGAGAGAGGAGCATGAGGAGGCACAAGGGTTGGGGGACGTGTTCCTGAAATGCCTTGGGTGGATGGGGGTAAAAAAAAAACCTTGAAATCCTCATTATCCATTATCTGCACAGCTCTCTGGTGATTAGGCCCTCCTGCCCAGGTGTGTCATTTGATGCAAAAGGAGGGCCCTGCTCAGCCCCCAGACTACCAGGAACACCACTGAGGGCACTGGAGGCACTTTATAGATAGGAGGACCATTGCTGTGCTACCTGTCAGTCCTGCCAGTGAGAAAGAGGGGACAGGGACAGATAGAAGATGCACCCCTGTGGTCAGATAGCTCTGACTTGTCCTTCAGCAGGTACTTACTGAGCCTCTCTGTCTGCCTTGGGGTATGGTAATGAGCAAAACAGAGATGTGTTGTGGAGACACTTCCATTCCACTGGGGGTGAAACCTTCTTGGCTCCCTGAGCAGGAATGGAACCCTGTGCACCGCGTGTCCTCAGAGACCCGCCTGGAACCTGATAGGAAACATTGCTCAATCACTGTTGAAATAACCTACTGCTTAAGCAATTCAGAAGTGCCAGGAGGTAAGAAAGAACCTGGAAAAAGCCAAACAGTTTCTTTGCTCTGAGAGATCTATTGTGTTGACTTGTTCTGTAATTGATTTTTAGTTATAAAATTCTCAGCCAGGGGAGGAATTGAATTTACTCTGGCAGAGCTACCTTTTCCATATCACCCAGGGATTCTATATCTGTTAAGAAAAGTCTTTTATTCACAGCACAACTTTGAGTTTGCATGAAAATGGCAGGTATTGTTGAATTTAAGTGTATTGATGGCCTGGGTCAAACATTGAAGTCAGCAGATAATTTAGAGGGAACTGCTAAAGGGAATGGTTGTCTTTTCTCACCCTAGTCTCAAGAAACAAAGGAGAAAACAAAAGAAAAATGTGTTCATCTTGGCTTTGAAGAAGCTGAAGAGTCCTCAAGGCCCCAGTTTCTCCTGGCCTTGCTTTTCCATTGCAGTTTTGATGTTGGAGCTCTGGCTTCCTCCTGAATACCTTTCTCCCACAATTTGATAGTGCAGAGGACAGGAGATAATATTAAAGAGCTGAGACTGTTCAGAGTCATAAAACACAACAGGGCAAAACTTGGTGCAGCTACCAGCTTGCAATAAGAATGTGAACTTTGGAATCCAACCTTGGAAAATGCTGCTGCAGGGCCTGGCACAGGACTGAAGCCTATTGAAAGCATGGAGGGTCAAGAGGGAGGGTCCTGTGCTGCAGAGTCAGTACCCTTCCAGGGTGTCCTGATGGCCTATGAGGGCCAGCACTGACCCTCAGGAATTCATGCTTTTGGCGTGATCTGCGGGCCAGCAAGAAAACCCTGGAAGGAGGAGATTCAGAAGGAAGATGAAGCCAGAAAAAGGAGGGGAGAAGAAAAAATGAAATTAGGTCAAGGGTGAAACAAGAGGTGTCCCCAGGGAAAGTGGTAGATTTTCCATCCCAAGGGAAAACAAGGGTTTGACCAGGAACAAGGCCGAGGGACACTGTGCTCTCTCTATGGGCTGGGCCCAGCGCTGATGTTGGTGATGTCTTTGGAGTGGAAACTGGGCGAAACACAGCAGGCACTCAAGGGACTTGCAGCCCCTCCCTCCTTGGTATTAGCCAAGGTGTCTGGAACTGTCCACCTGGAGGGAAGCACACCCAGCTCAGGAACCTTGCCAGAGCAAAGTGCAGACAAGGAGCCCTGAGCTCTGACAGCATGCCCAAGTGCCTGCCTGCTGCTGGAATGCTGGCAAGCACATTCCTTCTGAGAATAGTTCACCACAGTGAATTCTGACCTCATTGCACCACCCCGGTCAAGGGTGTTGAAATGGAATAAATGATCTCATGTCAAGGGTCTGTGGAAACCCTCAAAATCAGGGGAATTCCTTGGCTCCCCATCTTCATTTCAGAGTAGAAAGTTTAAGCGATAGTTCATTCTAGATGTTTAATGGATCTCAGCATTTAAGGACAAATTAATAGATTAGAGATGTGGAGTCAATCATGTGGACTTGATTTCCCTTAAATTGGGTGATTTTGTAGGATTTAGAATGTAATTATTGCAGGCTCATTTCTTTCTTTTTTTCTTTGTTTCTATCATGATTATCTAACTTAAATTTTTTTAAAATTTTCTATTCCCAATGGCAACAGAAATGATTGAGTAACCTTATATGATTTTTAAAAAGTATTTGAAGGGATCGGGCATGTAGCTCAGTGGCAGAGTGCTTGCCTAGCATGTGTGAGGCCCTGGGTTCAATCCTCAGCACTGACAGGGATGGGAGACTATCAAAATGTTTAAATGGTATGTAAGGATTTGCTGAGAATTTTATGCTTTTATGCCACATATTTGTGGCCTTTTCTAATATATAAGGTGTTCCATCTTCTTCCTGCAGCCCTGCCTCTCCCCAGGTGGTGGTCATCCTCAGGGTTGTCCTCCTAGGGTGCCACATCATTTGAATAGGCCACAGTCTCAGGCCTTCTCCACTTTCTGGGGCTTGTTTGTTATAGCAGGACATCCCAGCTTGGGGAAGAATTTGATTCTGAATCCTAAATTCTCTCTAGGAATGAGCTGAAAAGAGTTTGAGAAAAGATTGCATTTGCTTCAAGGCTTCCTTAGGAATCCGCACCCAGTTGTTGGCTTTGCATCGTCCTAGGCAGCACCTGCAGGTGTGGAGCCTTCCTTGGTTTGTCCACCAGAGGGCCTCCGTCTTGCATGGGAAAAACCATCCTGAGCTTTAAAGAGGGTTGAATTTCTCTGTTCATCATTTATCTCCCTCAAGCTGCCCAGGGGATTATTGTCAGGCACCCGTTTCAATGGATTGTCTTTCAAATTTTGAGCCAGTACCTAGGAGTATCTAGTGAGCTGTTATCACTGGTATTCATAGAATTCATTATATATATATATAAATTTGCACGCTAGTGGATCAGAATAAAGACCTGGGTGCTCTGGTTCACACTTGCTCTGTCCTGAAGAGTCACATTTCTGGCATTGAGATTAAGTTTCTTTTACCAGGAAGGTAACAGAGTATGGTGGAAGCTCCCAGCATGCGCTCTCACCAGCCGCTGAATCTGAGCATCCCCTTTTTCTTCTGTGCAAGTTAGACTGCGTTGGGTCATTTAGAGCTAGAAGATTCTGTGCTCCTGTAGCTGTACAGATGGCTTGTTCTGCAGGGAGGGCATAGGAGACATTCCGAATGGCCAAGTCCATGAGCAGCCTTCCCTGTGTTCTAATGTCCGGCTTATCTCCTGTTCATTCAAGGCCTAATTTCCACCCTGCTAATGCAGTGCTTTACCAGGGTCTTTAGTGATGCTGCCCCAGGCACATCCTACCTTTCAAAGCGCTGCTCCTTCTATACAGTGTGATCCGTGATTCTGGAATGAAGTTAGATTTCCAGAGCCTCACCCGTCCTCCTTAGCTATGGCTCTTTCCTCCCCTCTGTGTTACTTAAGAGAACCAAGCTCAAGTCCAAAGCAAATGTACGTTGTTGACTGTGAACACAGATCCCATAAAAACAAATGAAGGGGAAACAGAGTAGATTGTGCGTCCCAGGGCCTGTTGCCCAATTTTTATTCATGTCCCTGTTAGATTTCCTTATTGCTGCTTAGAGTCCTAAGCACAGCCTTTTCTTTTTATGCCACCATAAAGCTTCTGATGGGATATCATCTGATATGCGTGGGTGAGAGGACTCTGGGAGTGTTTACGTACCTATGCCAGTAAGCCATTATCTTCAAGTTCTGGGCTGTTCTTGTGAATGAGAGCCCTGGGAAGTCATGTAGGTATAAGATATGAATTAATAACCCTCATGAGTACTTGTAACTTACAGACCACATTTTGATTTAATACCTCTGCATGATTTAAAATGTCATCTGAGAAGAGAGCCAAATACTTAGGCATCTACCACAGCCAGCAGAGGCTGTCTGACAGGTCTGCACCGGCTGACCCGTTCTCTGCCTCTTTGGAAAGATGAGATATGTTCTAATGAGCAGGTTATAAATATCACCGAGTTATGTCATAGGAGTGGCGGCACTCAATGTAAAGGGAGCAGCTGGGAAGTGTTCCCAGCTACACAGACCAGGCTCAGCTTGCAGGGAGGACAAGTGGGGCCTGGACTTACCGACCAGGATGTTACTAAAGAATGATTTGTCTCTGAATGAAATGTGTCACCAAATGCATCTGTGGGGGTGTAGGGGGCAGTGAAACGAGACATGTCTAATGGCAGGAAGGCGCAGTCGACACACACTCGTTCTCAGAAGCAGCCTTTGACCCTTGGCATCTTTTTGTCGGTGGATTGGGCAAGTGGGTTTGATGGGTTTTCTAGACAGTGACTACGTTCTGGAAAGTCAGCATGGTTGCTTGGGGGAGCCCCTCAGTTTTCATCTCTTTGCCCACATTGCATACAGCAGCTTGCTGGTGCTCCTACCCCTGGGCCCAGCGTTGCCACCTGCCCTTCCAATGGAAGTACAGAGTTCAGCACCACTCTGTCAAAGCCACTGGAAATTTGAAGATAGACCCTTATAAGATATCTTGCTGTGTTTTGTTTGTTTGCTTTTTTTGGCCTCAGAACTGATTTTCAGATTTTTCTTTAGGAAATTTGACTGGGGTTAGGAAGCACAAAAGACCATCAATCTCAGGTCAGACTTTTCAGAGTTGGCCAAAGATGAATAGACACGTGCAGAATAATTGTTTCCTTAAAATCTAGCCAACAGCTTTCATGTAGACAAAATGCATCAAAATATGTGTATAAAATATTTAATACTAAGCCATGCCAGATGGAAATCCTGTCAAATTCTGTGTGCATGCAGGAACTTGACAAGAGGAGTCGGGAGATTTAGAGAGCTTCTCAGAGCGGTGGAAACGAGAACAACACAAAACCTGCGAATGGTAAGTGTGACTAATGACTTGGCTGGGGACAGTCACTAGGGCCCTTGTCTCAGAGATATGTTCACTTTTACGCATTGTTACATATCATATATATGTATATACATATATATAGCAATTCACATACTTAAAGTGTACATTTTGATGGTTTTTAGTGTATTCACAGAATTGTTCAGCTGTCACTAATATTTAATTTCAAATTGCTCCCAAAGGAAACTTATGCTTGGCTGGATGTGGTGGTACACACAGTAGTTGTAGCTACTCCAGGGTCAGATGCAGAAGGCTCACAAGTTCTAGGCCAGCCTGGGCAACTTAGCAAGACCCTATCTCAAAATCAAATGTGGAAGGGACTGGGGATGTAGCTCAGTGGCAGAGCACCCGAGTCTAATTCCCAGTACCAAAGAGAAAAAAAACGAAAAAGAAAAGAAGGAAGCGTATACTCATTAGAACTCAGTTCCTACTCTCCCTTTCCATGAGACTTGACAACTGTTTATTTACTTTCCATTTCTATGAAATGGCCTACTTTGGACATTTCATACAATTGGAATTATATAATATTTGGCCTTTTGTGATTGGCTCCCTTTATTTAGCATAATATGTTCAGAGTTCTTCCATGTTGCAGCTTTTATTAGTATTTCTTGTTATTGCTAAGTAATATTCTGTGGTATGGACTGACCACGTTTTATGTGCCCAGGCATCAGTTGGTAGACATTGTGAATAATGCTACTGTGAATGTTTATGTCCATGTTTTCGAGGGGACATGTGTGCCCTTTTTCCTTGGGCATATGCCCGGAAGCATTACTGGGTCACGTGGTAACTGGGTGTTCGACGTTAAGGGTCCCCCAGACTGTTTCCCACTATTTTACATTCCTGCCAGCAGTTATGAGGGTTCCAGTTTCTGCAGTCCTCCCCTTCCCTTGTTACTGTCTTTTCAGTTGTGGCCATCTTAGTGAGTGTGTGGTGCTCTCTTCCTGGGGTTTTGACTTATGTGTCCCTGATGGCCACTGATGTGGAGCATCTTTCTTGTGCCTGCTGGCAGTCCTCTCCAGTTGTAAGAGCTACATCTTGTGAAGCATGGGATACAGGCCTCCTGGAGGCTATTGTGGGGTGGGGTTGGCTGTACGCTTATGATTCCACCAAACCCAGACAGAACCATGCAAATTGGATCCCAAGGGTTGCTTAGCTAATTATGTTGACCACAAAACTTAGAAGAGAAATATAAAAGGTATTTAAATATCTGCAGCTTGGCTTGATCAGCAGCTTGACTTTCCTGTTGACTTGAATTCTGTGTTTCCTCCTGAGGAGGTTCATTAATTATGCCTCTGTGGCTTGCCCCGTGGAGCTATAGTTCTTGAGTGTCTGAGCAAAGTCCTGGTGCTCACTAGAAGCTAAGTGAATGCCACATGTTACAATTAATGTAGCAGTTTCTTTTGTCTTTTGTCATCGTGTTATTGTCCTATGAATTCATTAAATGTTGTGGGGAGCGTTCAGTTGGGCAAGGCTGAGAGAGTCATGTCACAGGAAATGAAGCTTTATTCAGGCCCTCCAGGGTTTTAGGATGTAGACATACTGGTGGGGTCAGGTGGCTAAGCTGGAGGCTTTAATCAGGGGGTTGAGATAAGATGAGCAACTTTGCATGCATGCATACACACACACACACACACAAACACACACACACACACATACATCACACCCCCCTCCCAAGAACTCACTTGGTCTTTGGGATTTATATATCAGTATACTTGATATGTGCCTTAAATTCAGATGAAGAAATTTGAGATCTGGGTTTCTTTAATGCAAAAGAAGCAACAAGAACATAAATAAAAATTTTTTCCAGATTATATTTTTTCTCAAATCGACCTTCTCCCAGCATTCCACAAAACTCTTCAGCCCATCAGTATGAAAATCTTCTTCCAAAATCTCAAAGCACAATGAAAGTAACTGATTAAAATGGCAAGTGTTTTCATAATTACTTTAAAAGCACGTTGAAAAATCCAGTCTTTCAAAATTGCTTAAATATGGAGCATTTGTTCATATTGTTGACTTTCAAATATATATAATTTATGGAATAAGCTGTTTTTCTCCATTTAAAAGTGCAAGTATCCTGAATTCTCTGTGGGAACCTGTCTGCTGTTCAGTGAATTAGAGAATATATTCCACTACTAAGATTTATGATTTTCAAATCAAAGTATTTTCACTTTTAAAAATCCTGTGAAGGGTGGGATGTGGCTCAGGAATAGAGCACTTGCCTGACATATGTGAGACCTGGTTTGACCCCCAGCACCACAGAAACTGAACAAAAATTCTGTAAGCTCGGGTTCTGAGTGGACATGGTCGGAGCGTGGTGTTGAGGAGTCCTTTCCATTTTTGTTTTTCTGAGAAGGCAAGGAAGAGACCCTGAAGAGCTTG